>NC_092377.1:87023843-87331343 GCF_030028105.1 Mobula birostris
GCTTCTATAATGTTTCTTTGTGGGTAGAAATGGAGTTCTTCACGATCATGCTGCACTCATGGCACCCACCTTCACACCTTCCTGAACTGGAAGTTACACACAAGACGCAGTGAAACTGTAGGTAATGTCATCACATGCCGCGATATACCATAGACAATGAATTTACCTTTGTTAGACTGTAACTTAATTAACAACCGTTAACTTTAACTAGAAAATAGTTACAAACAAATCATTTAAAACGTAGACCCAGCAAAGTCAAATAAATGCCTTAAGGGCAACACAAAGTCATTCAGTCTTTATTAACTCCCAGAGTAATCCCATCCTTCCAATTATTTCTCCACAACCCTTTCTCTTTCACGAAGTCACAAACATCTCATCCAGCTACACAAGGCAATTCAGAGTAGCCAATTTATCACCCATTTAGGTCACAAAGACAGCACTGGAGGGATCATTGGAGCAACATGACCTGCATCACCATGGTGCCATTTTAGAAGATACCAACACTGGATCTCTGCATCAGATACATGTCCTGGAGTGATGCTGGGGTAATTCCAAGGAGCACATGTGCTTGGACTCCAGTTGGAATATTTTAAGAACAGCTTCTACCCACTCAGCCATCAGACTTCTGAACTGACAATGAACCAACTCATGAACACTACTTCACTAATTTTGTGATTTGCACTACTAATTTTATGTGCGCGCACACACACACACACAAAATGGATTCCGGTTAACTGGACCTTCAGTTGATCAGGGCAGCCATTTATTTTGGACAACTCGTAAAGAACAAAAACTAATCAAGAAAATTTCTGGGACTCCCCCCACTTATTTGGGACACTATAATTGGGACAAGAGATTGCTGCCAAACAGGTTCTAACTAGCGTCAGTCATGTGCCCTCGTGTGGCTGCCTCAGTTAGCCAAAGTTTCATGGAAATAGATAAAAAAAAAGCATAAAAATTTTAAAAAACTGAGTAACAAATTATGTATTTAAATGAAACAAATTAAAACACTACCAATTCAGAACAAATTAAAATGCTAACAAATAGCACCACAGTACCAAAAAACTCATTAGTTCCTAATGGTTATCAATGGAGGAATTCATCCACTGCACATAAACAACAAAATCAGAGTGTAGCCATTAAGACATATATACCATACTTAGAAAAAACATTTTTTAAATAGTGTCAGTTCACTGTGTTTGCGTTCAAAAAAGCAGCGATTTTTGACACTGATAGCTGGCAAGAAATAAGCATAAGACAATGCAGAGCTGTCTTGCTGACTGCGGTTTTCAGGCTTGGGTCAGTTGAGAAAATAAAGCAATTTCTCTACATCAACAATTTAAGCATTATGAAGAATTTGAAGGTATTTACAATCATCTTGAATGTTCCAATGAAAATGAAGATATGGGGGATGCGATCGTCGATATCATTGTATGAATTCAGACAATCATCTGCACCAGAAGTCTGCGCTGATCTCGATCATTATGTGCACTGGATGAAATGCTCCATCCAAAGGCAGTGCCTATAAAACGTATTCACCTCTCCCCCCTTAGAAGTTTTCATGTTTTATTGTTTTACAACATTGAATCACAGTGGATTTAATTTGGCTTTTTTTGACACTGATCAACAGAAAAAGACTAACTTGTGTCAAAGTGAAAAACAAATCTCTACAAAGTGATCTAAATTAATTTCAAATACAAAACACAAAATAATTGATTGCATAAGTATACACCCCTTTTTAATATGACGCACCAAATCATCACTGGTGCAGCCAATTCGTTTTAGAAATCACATATATTAGTTAAATGGAGATCTGTTTTTGGAGACCTGTGTGCAGTCAAGGTGTATCAATAGGTTGTAGTAAAAATACATCTGTATCTGGAAGGTCCAACTGCTGGATAGTCAGCATCCCAACATAAACTACACCATGAAAACAAAAGAACACTGCAAGCAACTCCTCAAAAAGTTATTGAAAAGCCCAAGTCAGGAGATGGATATAAGAACATTTCCCATCACTGAATATCCATCGAAGTACAGTTAAGTCAGACATTAAGAAATGGAAAGAATATGGCACAGCTGTAAATCTGCCTGGAGCAGGCCATCCACAAAAACTGAGTGACCATGAAAGAAGGGGACTAGTGAGGGAGGCCACCAAGAGACCTATGACAACTCTGGAGGAGTTACAAGCTTTAGTGGCTGAGATGGGAAGATATTGTGTAAACAACTGTTGCCCAGGTGCTTCACCAGTCGCAGCTTTATGGGACAGAGGCAAAGAGAAAGCCACTATTGAAAAAAACTCACATGAAATCTAGGCTGGAGCTTGCCAGAAGGTATGTGGGAGACTCTGAATTCAGCTGGAAGAAACTTCTGTGGTCTGATGAAACCAAAATTGAAGTTTTTGGCCATCAGACTAAACGCTATGTTTGGCGTAAACCAAACACTAAACATCATCAAAAACAAACCATCCCTACCATGAAGCATGGTGGTGGCTGCATTATGCTTTGGGATATTTCACTGCAGCAGGCCCTAGAAGGCCTTCTAGGGCCTATTTTGCTTCATTTTCTAGTAAAATGAATGTAGCAAAATAGAGGGAAATCTGGAGGAAAACCTGATGCAGCCTGCAAGAGAACTGCGACTTGGGAGATTGGTTTTCCAGCAAGACAATGAGCCCAAGCATAAAGCCAAAGCTACACAGGAATGGCATAAAAACAGCAAAATTAATGTCTTGGAGTGGCCAAGTCAGAGTCCAGACCTCAATCCAATTGAGAATTTGTGGCTGGATTTGAAAAGTGCTGTTCAGTCACGATCCCTGTGCAATCTGACAGAGCTTGAGCAGTTTTGTACAGAAGAATGGGGAAAATTGCAGTGTCCAGCTGTGCAAAGCTGATAGAGACCTATCCACACAGACTCAAGGCTGTAATTGCTGCCGAAGGTGCATCTACCAAATACTGACTTGAAGAGGGCGAATATTTATGCATTCAATTATTTTGTGTTTTATATTTGTAATTAATTTAGATCACTTTGTTGAGATCTGTTTTTACTTTGACATTAAAGAGTCGTCTTCTGTTGATCAGTGTCAAAAACAAGCCAAATTAAATCCACTGTGATTCAATGTTGTGAAACAATAAAGCATGAAAACTTCCAAGTAGGGTGAATACTTTTTTTTATAGTCACTGTACACATTTTATTGCAATTTATAGTTTACTTTTATGTATTGCACTGTACTACCACTGCAAAACAACAAATTTCATGACATATGGCAACCATATTATACCTGATTCTGACTGGTTTTAATAACAAAAAAATTCAGTGATCCCTGTCTGGGAAAACACAGCAAATCCTCCCTAGCAGAGTAATTCAGAGCCCTAAACAGTCCTTCCAGGTGAGATGACACTTCACCTGTGAGTCTATTGCGATCATCTACTGTATCTGATACTCCCAGCATGGCCTCCTTTATGTTGGTGAGACCCAACATATATTGGGAGACCTTTTGCTCTGACTGCCAGAAAAAGAGGGATCACCCAATGGAGTGCATGACTTCCTCTACTGCCATAATGAGGCCACACTCAGGTTGGAGGAGCAACAACTTATATTCCGACTGCATACCCTTCAAACTTCAAGCTGATAGCGTGAATATTGATTTCTTGTGCTTCTGGTAATTGACCCCCTCACCATTCCATAGTCCAGTTTCCCTCTTTCATCTTATCTCCTTACCTGCCCATCACTTCCCTCTGGTGCTCCTCCCCCTTCCATTTCTTCCATGGTCTTCTGTCCTCTCCTTTCCCATTCCTCCTTCTCCAGCCCTGTATCTCTTTCACCAATTTCCTAGCTCTTTACTTCACCCCTCCCTCTCTCCCACTTTCACCTATTATCTGCCACCTTGTACTTCTTCCTCCCCTTCCAGCACCTCCTTCCGCTAACTTCTCTCCATCCTTTCCAGTCCTGGAATGTCAACTGTTTACCCTTTTCCAAAGATGCTGCCTGACTTGCTCAGTTCCTCCAGCATTTTGTGTGTGTTGCCCAGCAGAGTAATTTCCCTGATGAACAAAAGTCACTGTGCTGGGTAGAGTAGAAATGTACAGTGAGCAGAGAATAGCTACATACAAATTATGCTCATAAGATCAACTTCAGGCATTGACATTAAGGGAATGGAGGGATCCAGAACATGTGCAGGCAGATGGGATTGCTTTAAATTGGCATCATGGTTGGCATAGATTTTGTGGGCCCAACAATCCTTTCTTATGATCTAGCAGTGTGGATATTTGGCATAAGTAATGAGAATTAACCAATCTACACTGTCTGGGAATAGCTTTGCCACCATTTGAATCTTTTAAAGAAATGAATTGGGTGAGTCTTTGAAATGGTTTAGGTAGATAGGGAAATTAAGGTTTATGGAAAAAAGGCAGGTAGGTGGAGATGAGTCAATGGCCAGATCAGCTATGATCTTATTGAATGGCAGAGCAGGCTTGACAGGTTAGATGGCCAACTCCTGCTCCCATTTCTTATGTTCTTACAGATGCAACTGATGGGAGGCGAGAGACAAAATTGGAGGGTGCTGTGGTCACAGATCCTCACTGTGAGAGTCATTGGGGGGGGGGATTTTGGAAGGGAGGTCGTGGGGGATGGGTGGGGAAGAAAATAGTGAGAAATATGGTGCTGCAAGACAATGATGAGAGAGTTGACTAGTATTAAGTTCTGAAGCTACACGGAGTGCAGACGTCTGGAAAGCCTTCACAAGTGGCCAGACATCCGTGTGTCTATATCCCGGCTAAGGACAATAAATCTGGCAGATACTTTTAAAAGTAAGCAGATGTTTCATTTTTAGAAAGGTAGCCCATTGTGAAGCACCAGCACATGCAGGATGTGATGTGGATCTGTGAAAGTTAACTCCTTGAAGTTCATGACTCACATGAGACAACTCATTGAGGGGAAAATTAAAAAAAAAGGATCTCCTAAATTTGCACAAGCTCCAAAATGACAGGAGGTCAAATGAGCTCAATAGAAGACATTCTGCATACAAGGAAGTCAACAAAAATCAAATGGAATTCACTGCAACAACAAGCACAAACATCTGCCCATTTGAACACAGGTAAGTCCATTCAAGACCCTGATTATGATTAGCCAGAAAATGTGCAATGCACTGAATAATGATGGATAGGGTGGATGTTGAAAACAAAATTCAAATTACATGTCAATTACAAGTTTTTACCAAGTTGTAATTAATCAACGCCTTGATTCAGGTGTTTAAGTTTTCTGCCTTTTGTTTAGTGGTGCCCAGAACCTACAGGAAGTTGGCAGAAGAAAATGAGGTAGATAGGATTACTGGAAGAACCTAAGAAATACTAAGGGGGAAGTCCCACAGTAAGGTAGCATATGCAGTAATATAAGGGAGGTGTCAGGAAAGGCATTTGCTCACAGTAGTCAATGGAGGGCAGTGAACAGCTGAGGGGAGAGATCAAAATTATCAAGTTAGAGTTGTATAGCACAGAGGCCTTTCAGCCAAATCATCCATGCTGGCTGTGAAGCCCATCTATGCTAAATTATTTCCCTCTATGTTTTTGCAATATGTGTTCAAATGTTTTTTTAAATGATCTAATTACACATCCTTCTATCGCTTCCTCCAGCAGCTCATTCCATAAACACACGACGTCTGAATGGAAATATGTGCTCCTGGGTAGGAAATGTATTTCAATGACTTGGCATCCTTAATACAAGAAAGGTTCAAAGTTCAGAATAAATTTATTATCAAAGTACATATAATATCCCAAGATTCATTTTCTTACGGGCATTCACAGTAACACAAAAAACGCAATAGAATCAATGAAGAACCACATATAAAGACAAACAACCAATGTGCAAAAGATGACAAACTGTACAAATCTAGACAGAAAAGCAAATAATAACTAGACAAATAAATAAACAAACAAAACTGAGAAATGAGTTGTAGAGTCCTTGAAAGTGAGTCTATAGGCTGTGGATTCAGTGTTGTGGTTAGTGAAGTTAACCACTGGTTCAGAAGCCTGATGGTTGAAAGGTAATAACTGTTCCTGGACCTGGTGATGGAGGAGTTAATCCGTACCACATTTCCGATGGCAGCAGTGAGAAGCCTGGAAGTTAGGGGTTCTCGTTGATAGATGCTGCTTTCTTGTGGCAGCATTCCTTGGTGCTTAATGGTGGGGAGTGTTTTCCTGTGATGGACTGGGCTGTATCCACAACTTTGTGTGGACTCTTCCATTCGTGGGCATTGGTGTTTTCATACCAGGCCGTGAGACAGCCAGTCAGGGTACTCTCCACTGTGCATCTCAAAGTTTGTCAAAGTTTTAGATGACATGCCAAATTTGTGCGAACTTCCAGGAAAGCAGAGGTGTTGCTGTACCTATTTTTGTAATGATACATACATGCTGGTCGCAGGATAGATCCTCTGAAATGATAATGCCGAGGAATTTAAAGTTACTGACTCTCTCTGTAGTGAATTGAATATTTCAGTAATATTTGAGCAAAAATTGTAAAAACTTTAATTAAGCATTTGTTTGTTTACATAACTCATTATCGGTGATACAGAATATAAGTAGTACATGTATGGCAGACATCACTATGCTACCACATCATATGTGAATGCCTCACAAAGAAAAAAAGAACTGAATCCCCAACTCCTGTTTTTTTCTGTTTATTAGTTTTCAGAATTACAAAATGAATAACAGTGGTAACAAGGAAGTTTTAAAACAAACCCGAGACAACTGCTGGAGAGTGGCATGTTTCTTCTTCAGCAGGGTAGAGAGATGGTCAAGTTTAAAAAAATGCAGCAAATGGACAAAATTAACTGGGTCATTAACAGTGAGTACAAAGTGATAATATTAATAGATTTTTAAAAAGCGGAAATGGCTGGCTACATCAGAAAGATAGATGTGTTTGATTGTACAACAGATACTGTAACTAGGTGATGTATACCGATCAAATTGAGCAGTATTTTGAAGTGAATGAAATAGCCAAGCGAGAGAGTACCGGTGACATTGAGTGCAATTGGTAGAAAAGCATACAGTTTGCTTAGAAGTTTAACTGCTCCAACCAATCCGGCAGAGATGAGCTTTGCTGATATCGTTGAAGGTAGAGCAGGAAGGAAAGGGAGCCCATTTCAGCTTACATTGCTAAATTGAAGATATTGTCGAAAATTGTCAGGTTCAGTGAATTAAGAAAGGTACTGAATGATGCTACAGTAATGTTCAAGGATGGCACTGGAAAACTCAAACACATTAGGAGTAAAACAGTGTTAAATGAAAATGCTACACCCAAGTTTTACAAAGCCCGTCTGGTTCCTGAGACCATCTGTGATAAAGTAGCCAGTGAGCTAGGTCACAAGGTGGCTGAAGGAATTCTTTCCAATGCTGAGTGCAGCCCATGGGCAATGCCAGTGGTCCCTGTTGCCAAGGATGGGTCTTTCAGGGTCTATGGTGATATTAGGGTCACCATCAACGCAGTATTGAAAGTAGATCAATACCCTCTGCCCAGGATAGAGATACTTTTACAAACCTTCCTTCAGCAAAGTAGACTTAGCTGAGGCCTACCTGCAGATGAAGATGGCAGGAGAATGCAAAGTGTTTCTCACCATAAATACTCACAATGGACTTTATCGCTATAATTGGCTTAGATTGGAGGCTTAATAGGCTATACTTCATTTGGAGTTTGAAGAGATTTGGGTTGTTACCAAAAGTATTTGAAAATTTCTATAGATGTACTGTGGAGAGCATTCTGACAGGCTACATCACTGTATGGTATGGGGGGAGGGGGAGTGGGGAGTGGGGTGCTACTGCATAGGACCGAAAGAAGCTACACAAAGTTGCAAAATTAGTCAGCTCAATCTTTGGTACTAACCTCTGTAGTATTCAAGGCATCTTCAAGTAGTGGTGCCTCAGAAAGGTGACGTACATTAAGGACCCCTTAATAATGGACATGCCCTCTTCTTATTGTTACCATCAGGAAGGAAGTACAGAAGTCTGAAGACACACACTCAGTGATTCAGGAACAGTTTCTTTCCCTCTGCTATATGATTCCTAAATGAACATTGAACCCACGACCACCACAGGTTTCCCCCGCCATCCGAAGGTAGAGCATTCCTATGAAACAGTTCATAAGCCGGAATGTTGTAAAGCAAAGAAGCAATTACCATTTATTTATATGAGAAAATTTTGTGAGCGTTTGCAGACCCAAAAATAACCTACCAAATCATGCCAAATAACACATAAAACCTAAAATAACAGTAACATATAGTAAAAGCAGGAATAATATGATAAATACACAGCCTATATAAAGTAGAAATACTTTTCCACAATCATTGCCGGCACTGTTCGCCGAAGCAAAAATCTCACGCAAGCGCTGTTGGCAAAAACACTCTCTCCAGTAACCTTTAAGCTATGAAGCTGCCAAATCATACCAAATAACCTAAAAGTACACAGCCGATATAAAGTAGAAATAATGTATGTAGTGTAGTATCACTTACTGGAATTGGGAAGACAGCGCAGAGCACGCTGATGATGGTGTGTTAGGCTGAGTCGTCGCAGGTTGGGTGGTGCAGTGGCCCCCACCCTCCAGGCCGCCGACCGATACATTGCCACGAAGCATGCAGGGGCCCAGCAGTAGCCGGAAGGCACACAGCACATCTTTAAGAAAAAAGCTGAAATAAACATGCTAATTAATTAGGTGCCGCCCAGCACGTAATTGTTGACCCAGTTCAGTGCCGATTGCATCGCCTCTGATCTAGGCCGACATCTACGTGTCTGGCGGTAAATGTTAATTAGCATGTTTATTTCGGCTTTTTTCTTAAAGATGTGCTGTGTGCCTCCCGGCTACCACTGCATTCTCCGCGAATCGGTATCTGTCCGTGGCCCGGGGGTTGGGGTGGTGGGACACTGGGGTGTCATCTCATCTTCATCTGTTTCCATTAGAGCAGGCGGCTCATCTTCTCCTATGACTGCCCGCCTCAATGTGATGTCGAAGGTCGACGTTCGTCATCTGCTGTGGCTGATGTGGAAGGCTTGCTTGACTGCTGAGCCTCGTACATTTTTCTATCATACAGTTCTTTTCAAGCACTCAAACCATCCTACAAATATCCCCTAAACTGACGTACCCTTTCAAAATTAAAGTTGTACTTTATCATTGCAGTGAAAATCTCACGCAGTTGCTTCATGTTCATTTCGCTACTGCATTCGGTTTTGACTGTTATCCTTTCCTCTTCCAATTGCATCAGCTCTTCATCTATCAGTTCTTGGTCATGAGATGCCAAAACCTCTTCAACATCGTCTTCGTCAACTTCCACAAGCCAAACTCACTTTGTCCTTGCTTCGTTCACCACGATCAAAACGCTTAATTATGTCTAGTTTTACGCTAAGTGTAACACTCTTATGAGCTCTTTCAGGCTTTTCCAATACCTCAGAACTCATCTTGCAAACGGCTGCTCACAGGCACGTGTTAAAGCAATGCAGTTCCGAATCCAGGGGAGAGTGGCTGCTTGGGGCGCACACTGCCTTTTATCGCGCGCTGTTTTTTTTCGTAACAGTGAAAACACCTTCTGTTAGCAAAAACAGGGTACTAATATAGGTCTTTCATAACAGTGACGTTTCGTAAAGCGAACGTTCGAAAAGCGGGGGACACCTGTTCCTCACTTTTCAAGACACTTACCAGTGATAATTAACCTGATTTGATTCTAATTTGAAGTAGCATCTGCACCTGCACTTGCACTCTAGCAGAAAACTCAGGGCCAGGTGCTACAAAGCTGCCCAGGCTTTCAGTGCTACCTGGGTGGCGCCATTGTTACTGATTAGGATGACAAGGAACACCTGCAAGATCTTAAGACAGTGTTAAAGAGTTTTGAAGATTAAGGGCTCAGAGCACAAGAAGTGTGAATCCTTTAAACCAAACATCGCTTACTGCAGCACCAATGCAGAGGTGGGCTCTGTTTCTCAGAGGACAACTAATCATGGAAATGCTGATGGATTGTCCCGTTTATCCTTCGAAAAGGAAATACCTAAAAAAAATTACAGAGGACACATCTCTTGAAGTATTCTCTCCCATGCAAATTTAAAGTCAGCCTATTACGCAGTGATAATCCAAAGAGAAACCAGTAGAGGCCCCACAATGTCCCAGGTCTACATGGCATCCAGAACGGCTGGAATGTGCAGCAGACATTCCAGTTTCCCCCTTTTCTGGAGCACCAGGATGAACTTACCCTCGACGGGAGTTGCCTTTTGTGGGGTTTGAGAGTAGTTGTACCACCTAAGCTGAGAGCTAACGTGTTGGAGGAACAACGTGCCGGTATTCTAGGAGTGGTCAAATTGAGAGCATTGGCTTGAAGCTTTGTCTGATGGCCTAAGATACATTAACAAACTGAGCAGCTTGCCATGCACTGTTCGGGATGCCAACACATCCATTAGATGCCAAAAGCAGCACCTCTCCACCCCTAGGAATAGCCTCCATTGCCCTGGCGGAGGATTCATGTGGATTTTGACGGACTATTCATGGACAGAAATTTCTTCGTAGTACCGAATACAACTACAAAGTGGCCAGAAGTGTTCCCAATAGCCTCCATTACAACCTCACACACACTGCTGATGTTATGAGAAACCTCTTCTCAAGGACTGGTGTTCTTCAGAACACTTAGTCAGTGACGACGGACCCCAGTTTGTTGCGGAACAGTTTCAGTCATTCCTGAAAATGAATGGAATATAACATATAACTTCTGCACTGTATCACACAGCTACAAATGGCTTGGTGGAAAGGTTTGTCTAGAATCCAGAAAATGCACTGAGAGCAACGTCAGCAGAACACACTACACTGAATCAGAACCCCACCATTGCATATCACAGTGCAGCACACACACTACAATCAACAACTCACCAGCTATGTTGTTCCTGGGTCATCCCTTGCACTCATGCTTGGATCTTCTCAAACCCAATCTCAGAAGGACTATGCGGGACAAACAGCTGAGACAAATTGAGGGCTCCGCAAACAAGAAGGTTTGATGTTTCAAAACATAACATTCTCCACCTCCAATCCCCTCATGAGGACTGGCTCAAAATCTTCTAGTTTCCTCCTTCTGAAGTCAATAATCAGCTCCTTTGGTCTTGCTGACACTGAGTGAGAGGTGGTTGTTGTGGCACCACTCAGCCAAGTTTTCAGTATCCTTCCTACATGCTGATTCATTACCACACTTGATTCTGCCAACACCAGTGGTTGTCAGCAAATTTAAAAATAGCATTGCAACTGTACCAAGCCTCACAGTCATAACTATAAAGTGAGTAGCGCAGGGGCTAAGCACAAATCCCTGTGGCGCACTTGTGTTGATGGTGAGTGTAGAGAATGTTGTTGCCAAACTGAACTGACTGGGGTTTGCAAGCAAGGAAGTAGAGGATTCGGTTGTTCAAGCAGGTATTGAGGCCTAGGTCTTGGAGCTTATTGATTATTCTTTAGGGGATGATAGTGTGGAATGCAGAGCTGATGTCAATGAAGAGCATCCTGATACATGCATCTTCACTATTCAGATGTTCCCTGGCTGTGTGAAGAGCAAATGAAATGGCATCTGCTATTGACCAGTTGTGATTATAGGCAAATTGGAGCTGATCCAACAGGAGGTATGGAACCAATTGAAAGTAAAACAAGGGAACGAGAGTCTAACTTTGTTCTTTTTTACTTTAATCGAAGTGCACACTTTATCAAGTGATACTGTCATGACGTATGCAATTCACATATTTGTACATATAACCCATGAGTTATTTAAATGAACAAGAATGCTTAAACAGTATTGAAATATTAAGTACACAACAGAAAGAGTCTTAAAAACTCTTATAAAAAGTTTCAATCTGCCCACCTGCTTTGAAAGACTGAAATGCGCAAATTACTTGGAGGCTTACAGCAATCATAACTGAGTGGAGTCAATCCAAGATTTCTTTAGAAATAGTTTACTGAGTCTGCTCCTCAAGTGAGCATAAGTGTTCTTGGAGAGGTTCTCAACAGTCTTTCTTGGATGATTGCTGATGACACAACAATTGTAGGCTGTATCTCGGGTAATGATGAGGTTGAGTACAGAGAGGAAATTAAAAATCTGGTGGCATAGTGCGAAGACAATAGCCTATCCCTCAATGTCAGCAAGACGAGGGAATTGGTTGTTGACTTCAGATTGGCCACAAACAGTGACAGCACAAGTAGATGCTTACAGGGCATCCATTCTGATAGAGTTTAAAAGTTTAACATGTTCATTTTTAGGACAAAATAGTCTTCTTGATGTCACATACTTCACTTATGGAGTTCAATTTAAAAAATGCAAAACTGCAATCAAGCAAATTCACATATGAATGTTTGCAGGAATCTATAGAGTATCTGTAAAGAAACGGCTGTAATCTCTCTACTGTAAACTCAAGGCAAACATTATGTAGGCCTATGCCTCGTTGGCACAGAATTATCAAGCAATTAAATGGCCGAAAATTACAATAAAATTACAATTTATTCCTTTTGCTTTCCCCTTTGAAATTACTTTGTCAGTTTCATTCCTGTTTCACACAACTTACAATAAAACAACTTTGCAGAAGTTATCAAAATCATCCCGTGCTTTTGTGCTTCATTTATCTAAAAACAAAGTTACCAGCGATAAGATATCGCATGTGGGACTACCTTCCTCTCCCACGCTAAAACATTAGTTTATTGCATAGATCCATAGCCCCTGGATCAATAACAGGTAAGAGGCATCAGACTCTTCATTTAATTTAGCACTTTTAATCAACCACTTGATAATGCAGAATTTGACAATGCAGTGCCATCTTCTATGACACATTGTAATCCTGTTGTCCATTTGATCTTTTAGCAGTATGATTGCAGTTGCTGATCAGATTAAGTTTTAGTCAAAAGCACAAGACAAAGCCAAGCTTATTTGATGAACAACTATACAGAGTTGGAGACAGTGTTCACTATATTTGTAAATTGCATTTTTGCCCCTCTCCTAAAAACGGATAAGCAAAGACCACCAACATTTTAGATTTTTTTTGTGAGTATTAGATTTAAAGCACCTACCTAAAACAGAATGCTTGCATATTGTATAATCAATTAAATGAAGTTACATTTGTAGAAAAAGGTAAAAAAATTAATGAAACCATTACACTTCTGAAATCCATTACTGGTAAAAATAGTGAACCAAGATTTGGGAGCAAACTTGAAGCAGACCTGATCACTATGTTTTATTACGAAATGACTGACAGCAGCAAATGCGTTTACAGAAAACACAAATCCTAGCTTGTTGTGAAATAAATCTGTTCATTCCATTTAGAATAAACTGACAAGGTTTATTTGTGCACCAAGCAACGGTTCTCCTAAGTAACATTACTCAGGAGCACAAAAACTATTACCAGCGCCATCCAGTGAACCAATTGTGTAACTAATTCTAAAGACCAAGAATTCCATTGTAAACTATAAAACCTTAAGTAATACTTTAATTCAATTTTTATTTATTTAGAGATACAGCACAATACCGCCTTCGAGCCGTGCCACCCCCAACACACTGGTTTAACCCCAGCTAATCATGGGACAATTTACAATGACCAATTAACCTACTAACCAGTACATCTGAGGGAGGAAACCAGAGCACCCTAGGAAACCCACACTTTGCACACAGAGGATGTACAGGCTCCTTACAGAGGACGCTGGGATTGAACCCAGTATGATCCCCATACGTACAACACCGGAAGCCATTTAGTCCATTTGATCCATGCCAGTTCTCAGCGCAATCATATTAGTCTCATTTCCATGAGGTCCTACAATTTATATGCCCGTATACGTTCTTTCATTCCTCTTGCACTTATCCACATGAGAGATCATTTACAGCATTCAATCAGCCCGCATGCCTTTGGGTCATGGGAGAAAACTGGAGCACAGTGCAGGAAACCCATGCAGTCAACAAGAGAAGATACAAACAGACTGCAGCTGAGTGACGGGCATGATAAGGCAGCAGCACTATCATCGGCACAAGAGTGTGGTATACTTAACAGCAGTGGGCAAAAAAAAACTGGATGACTACCTCATATTCCATGTTGTTAGTGGCCCAGATTATGCTTAAAGTCTTTTAGTAGACTACTAAACAGCAATTTATAGCCAGTGGGAGCCCAAAAGAGTTTGTGTTGAGTCTGTGCACAACTAGATATAAATCAAATAAAAGCATGCATGTGGGAGATGGCTTTAATCAGTGTATTCACATTGCAGTGAGAAAGAGAAAGAGAGAACAGTGCAGATGCGTAGACAACAGATCAATAGGTAAAGCTAACCGGGGGTAAGGAGGGTGTCATTGCTCTAAAAGAAATAGATCCAATACATTACACTTCCTCTCTCCTTTAGATTAATGCAACGTAAAACTGTATGTGTACAAAACATTCACTTGCCCTTTCATAAACCCATATTCCAAATAAACATGCCACAATAACAGTCCATAACTAACTTCACAGTTCTAAAGTTCTTTTGGTGCTCTGTTTCTTTCAGGATAGCGCCTCTGGACCCGTGAAGTGGCGTCAGGTTTGGTAGGTGTCTTGTCTAAGACAACATTCTCAGTTTCTGCTATCAAGCTGCTGTCCGTGAAATCAGCACGGAGAGGCAAGTCCAGTGACTAATATGTCTGCTTTGTTGGATGCAGTCGACTCAGGTGTGTTCTTCGGTTGAGCATCCAGTATCTGGTCCACATGACGTCTCCGTGTCTGATCTCCAACATCCACTGTGTACATCAGTGGTCCGGTTTTTGTAGCTATCCTACCAGGTGTCCATTTGCCTTCTTGGTAATCTTTTGCTAGGATTTCCCTGTCCAATCTCAGAACTCCTTGCTCCTTCACTTGGCAAATGGCTAAACTGTTCATTCTGTAATTTTCTCTGGAGGTCTGGTTTCAGGAGGCTATGCAAGATCTCAGATTCCTGTTCATGAACAGCATTGCAGGTGTTTGATTTGTCATCACATGAACAGAGTTCTGATACACAAAAGGAAGTTGTCCACCTTGTGCTGAAGAGAAGTGTCCTCCTTGTCCATCACTTTAATGGACCTCTTGAAGGTTTGGATGAACCTTTCAGCTCACCAGTTCATTTCTGGGTGAACAGCAGCTGACTTGAAATGCTTGATGCCATTTTTCTTCATGAACAGTCAGAATTCTTCTGATATGTATTGTGGTCTGAGGACTGATGGTTGAGGAGCAGTAACTCACAATTTCTTCTGGTAAGCCATTTCTGGTGAAGATAATCCTCAGAGGGGAGACAGTCTTTGCTGAGGTGGTTGACATCATTAGTATAACCTCCGGCCACTTCAAATGAGCATCCACAGCAATCAGAAACATGAAGTCCATCAATGGCCCAGCAAAGTCAATATGTACTCTTTGGCATGGTGAAGACAGCCACTCCCACGGGTGTAACGGTGCTTGTGGTAGGTGACTTGTAAAATTTTGAACTTTTTGGCATCCCGAACAGCATTTGGCCTCACCACCAAGGCCATGCTCTTTTCTTGCTGCTGCTGCCATCAGGTAGAAAGTACAGGTGCCTCAGGACTCACACCACTAGGTTCAGGAACAGTTACTACTTCTCAATCATCAGGCTCAAACAAAAGAAGATAACTGCACTCATTTTATTCCTGGTGTTCCCACAACTGATGGTCTCACTTTAAGGACTCCATCTTGTTATTTCATGCTCTCATTATTTATTGCCATTTATTTATATTTGCATTTGCGCAGTTTGATGTTCATTGATCATGTCTACAGTTACCATTCTATAGGTTTGCTGAGTACACCCGCAGAAAAAAGAATCTCAGGGCTGTATGTGGTGACACGTATTCTGATAATTTTATTTTGAACAAATACAGGTTGAGTAGCCCCCCCCCCAATCCAATAAACTCCGAAATCCAAAATCTTGGGCGCTGACTTGACATCACAAATGGAAATTTCCACAAGGCGCTGGGAAGGCGCCTCTGATCTGGGCCGACATTTACGTGCTGGGCGGCACCTAATTAATTAGCTTGTTTATTTCGGCCTTTTTTCTTAAAGATGTGCTGCACCACTGCATGCTTCACTGATCTGGATCAGTCCGTGGCCCGGAGGTTGGGGACCACTGCATAGACAGTTCTGAGAAGTGACCTCACATATGTAATGAACAGAAGTTAATGAAAAATAGAAAAAACACTGCATAAAGTGAAAAATAAAGATCTCACCATGTATTGAAAGACTGGATTAGTTAGCAGAATGAACATATGCCGCGTAACGGTATGCTGATCATGAAACAAGCAGAGATCGATCATGACGAACTGAAAATTGAAGATAATTGTAAACATTCAGCAGGCTGGTGGCAGAAATTTAAGGAAAGGCACAGCATTAATTTTTTTTTAAAAAAGATTTGTGGTGATAAAGTGTCTGCTGATCACAAAGTAACAAAGAAATTCATTGATAAGTTTTCAGAACGGCTGTATCAGTACATATGCGTGACGAACAAATGTAGAGACCGCTTACCTGTAGCACATAAATTCAGAGTCAGAAACGATGGCAGTCCCAAGCTATCTCATTATATATTTCAAATCCAAAAATAATTGAAGATCTGAAACACTTCTAGCCCCAAGCATTTCAGATAAAGTGTACTCAATCCGTACATCGTTTTGGATGCAGTTCGGGAGTGAGCCATCTAGCAGAGGAAAGCCATAGCACTCAGTTGCAACATTTATGAGAAGTTTGGATAGATATATGGAGGAGAGAAGGAAGGAGGGCTACTGTCTGGGTGCAGGGAGATAGGACCAGGCAATAAAACAGGTTGGCAGAGACTAGATGGGCCAAAGGGCCTCTTTCTGTGCTGTATTGATTTGTGATTCTATATAGAAAGCAAAATCAAGATCGAAACAGATTGAGTGAATGAAATACAAAGACAATATTTTAATTTTTTATGAATTGTTAAAATACATATACTCCAAATAAGACATGCAGAAGTAATTTTAGTTATTAGTTAACTTTAGTTTTTTTTTTAAGTTGTAATTAATACTTTCACATATTTAAATCCTCCGATTGTGCATTTTTGGAACAAGCTCCAGAAATTTTTGTTTAAATGCCAGATCTCTCAGCAGAGTTCCAGAGCTCCCAAAGGTGTGAAGTAGATCATACAGCAGCTTAAGGATTTCTGCGTTTAACTGTTCATGTTCAGATGCTGGAAGCTGCTGTTTGATTTACTTATTAATAACAGTGAATACTAATAGTCTCCACATGAGTCCTCTCTCAATCACAGGCCAAGAGACCTGCACATGTCCAATGATCTTTCGGGCTAATGCTTCACATGGAAGTTGGGATTTCAAATAGACTAACATTCCCCAATTTATTAAACTGAAACATCAGTGCAGGTATATCCTGTTACCATACAATCTTGATTGATCTCAGCCATGACTGAGAGTGTTGGTAATATACTGCAGGAAAAGCTATAGCACAGACTCAATAATGTGATATAAATGACACAGGAGATACAAAAGATTATAATTTTATGCAAAGACTTGATAGATTATCTTACTGCAAATTCAGAAAAGAGTGAAGTGGTGATTTTATATGTTTGAGAAGGTAAATACTGAAAGGTTGCTCCCATTGATCAAATAAGATCAAATACAGTATGGTCTTATTCCAAAGAATACCATCAGGAAACATCTTCGTTTCTATGTTGCCACAAAGTTGTACTACTCTTTTTGCTACAGTTGTATTCTGCATATTGTAACTTCCTGAGCCCATCCGCATGCCTTGCTGTAAACCATTGATCGCTATTGTCATTCGGTTTTATCATTCCGTCTATCAATAGAGTGGAAAAACCGTGGTACTCAGTCAGATCTCTGAGAAATACCAACATAGCTCTCTCAAAAGAAAACATTATTTTTAGCTCTATTCACCCCTACTAACAATAACCAGCTCACCACTTTTACGAGAACCTCCAACCTACTGAAGGATGATTTATACTTGTGCGTCACACATAAAAATTGCTGGTGAACGCAGCAGGCCAGGCAGCATCTATAGGAAGAGGTACAGTCAATGTTTCAGGCCAAGACCCTTCGTCAGGACTAACTGAAAGAAGAGATAGTAAGAGATTTGAAAGTGGGAGGGTGAGGGGGAGATCCGAAATGATAGGAGAAGACAGGAGGGGGAAGGGATGGAGCTGGAAAGTTGATTGGCAAAGGGGATATGAGAGGATCATGGGACGGGAGGCCTAGGGAGAAAGATAGGGGGAGGGCGGAAGCCCAGAGGATGGGCAAGGAGTATAGTCAGAGGGACAGAGGGAGAAAAAGGAGAGAGAGAGAAAAATAAAATTAATAATAAATAAATAACAGATGGGTACGAAGGGGAGGTGGGGCATTAACGGAAGTTAGAGAAGTCAATGTTCATGCCGTCAGGTTGGAGGCTACCCAGATGGAATATAAGCTGCTGTTCCTCCAACCTGAGTGTGGCTTCATCTTGACAGTAGAGGAGCCAGTGGATAGACATATCAGAATGGGAATGGGACATGGCCATTTTAATTTCATTTTAATCAACTTTCCAGCTCTTAGCTCCATCCCCTCCCCCTCCTGTCTTCTCCTATCATTTCGGATCTCTCCCTCACCCTCCCACTTTCAAATCTCTTACTATCTCTTCTTTCAGTTAGTCCTGATGCTGTACCTCTTCCTAGAGATGCTGCCGGGCCTGCTGTGTTCACCAGCAACTTTGATGTGTGTTGCTGTACCTATGGCGTCAATTTGATGCAAAAGTATAAATCAGCCTGGAGTCTGCAAACAATGGAAGCCCATGCAAGTTATAGCTAGACACTTAATTATTTAACATGAGAGTGACCTCCTCAGATGAGAATACAACTAATTTAAGAAAGGAGTCTACATATCTTGCCAGTATACAGAAACTGGGGAACAGTGCAAACTGTAAACAATTAGAAAGCAGGACCTGAAGAGTCTCAGCTCTCCAAACATTACAGTGAATTAACCTTGTAGAAATTTTGCAGGTGAATTTTGACACCACTATAAACTTATGTTCCAGGCCTAAGGAAATATTACCCCTCTGAAAGACTTTATTTCACTTTGCTTCAGAGTGAAATTAGAGATGTAATTGCCAACATTATATCAATAACATTTAAAACAAACACCATTAAATCAAGATAATTAAAATAGCCATTATTGGAGCCATGACAAATTCTAATGAAATTATTATGCAAATTGGTTAAATCAGACAAAATAGGTCAACAAAGTTATAAAGGATATGAGCCATTAATTTTGATTTTTGTTTTTCCTTATGAAGGTAAAGATTAAGGTTATGGATCCCACAACCTGCCTGAGTCACAGGGGCACTGCACCAGTTGCCTGCATCTCTCACGGTTGTGGGTTGCAGCAAAGTTCTCTCCAGCCCACTCTGCAATGTTGTCTGCCCATTTCTTCTTCTGTCTGCCCCTTTCTCTTCTCCCCCCTGCACTGTTCCCTGAAGAATGGTCTTTGAGAGTCCACTTGATCTTGTTATGTGGCCGTACCATCTCAGTTTCCTCTTCTTTACTGTGGACAGTAGATCTTCATAGTGTCTCATGTGTTGGGTGATGGTTCTTCATACTTCGTTGTTTGAGACATGGTCTGTATAGGAGATGCCAAAGAGCCTCCTAAAGTATCTCATTTCTACTGCCTGGATCCTTTTTTGCAGTTCTGTTGTCAAAGTCCATGATTCGCATGTATACAAGAAGATGGAGAATGCAAATGCTTGCAAGAGTTTCAATTTGGATTTGAGAGTGATGTTATTCTCTCTCCAGATTGGTTTCAGTTTAGCCAGCACTGCTGTTGTTTGGGCTGTCCTTTGCAAGGATGTCAGGCTTTGATCCTTCTTGGTTGATGATGGCACCAAGATACTTGAACCGTTTGACAGCCTATAGTTCTTGTCCACTGACTATGATTTATGTCGTGATTGGCTCCTCACTGTTTCTCATCAGCTTGGTTTTCTCTGCACTGATGTCCATGCTATATCCAGTAGATGTATTGTCGGGAAGGTTCACAAGGCAGGCCAATTCATCTTCACTTCCTGCCAGCCCATCCACGTCATCGGTGAACCTGAGGTTGGTTATCATCTGTTCTCTGATGCTGACTGTGCTGATGTGATCTTCCAGGATATCTGTTATTATTTGCTCCAGGAAAATGCTGATCAGTGTGGGTGAAAGGAGGCAGCCTTGTCAGACTCCAAATGATGTGTGGAACCACTCTCTAACCGTGCCATGAACAAGTTCTGCACTGCTAGCTTTGGTGTAGGGCTGCTTGATGGTTTGGATCAGCTTCTGTCCCACGTTGCATCTCTTCATTGTGACTCAGAGTTCATCATGGCATGCCCTGTTGAATGCTTTCTTGAAGTCTATGAACATGTGGAAGGTGTCCTTTTGATGTTAGTTGCACTTCTTGCACAGTACTTGTAGATTGAATATCTGTTCTATTGTACTTCTTCCACTTCTGGATCCAGCCTGCTCTGTGGCGATTATTTCTACTGCCTGTGGTTTCAGATTTCAAATTTCAAATTGTGAAGAACCTCACAAAACAGAGACAGTTGTAAATCAACACCATCCAAGACAAAGAAGGAAACTGTCTCAAAGAAGATGATGACATATTCTCAACAGATGGACTGAGCATTGTTCAGATCTTTACAACCATCAGACCCAAGGAGACCCCAGTGTACTCAAAAGTCAGGACTTGTCAAACAACAATGACTTTCCAATTCTGTGGGAAGAAGAAGTAGAAGTAGCCATAAGATTGCTGAAGAATGGGAAAGCTGTAGGAATAGACAACATCCTGGCTGAGCTGATCGAGAAGAGATAGTGATAGACATCCTCACCAACACTTGCAACAAAATTTGGCAGACCAAGGAATAGCCAACACCCTGGACAAAATCACTCATCATCACTCTCCCCAGGAAAGGCAACTTCCAGTAGTGCCAGAATTATAGAACTATGTTTTCTCAGCCATGCAAGCAAAATGTTGTTGAACAGCTAAAGATTAGGCATGCAAATAAAAGAAGACTGGGATGCCTTCGCAACAAATATCCACGCCACAGCTTGTTTACTTATGTATATTTATTTCTGGGAACAGCAATCCTTTCAGTTCACATTGCACTTAAGTATGAAGATTTCAGCTGAATTACAAATACCATTAAGCATTTGCAGACCAACACAGTGCCAGAATATAACAATGGACATATTCCAACTTTTAGTATAAATAAATGTCCTAAGGCATAACAATTTAAGTAGCGTTGCACAGAAGAAGGAGATATTAAGAGGGTTAGTCACAACATGCCTTCATAGACAAACATGGAGACTTAGTAAAATTTATGGCTGGTTTTCCACAAGTTAGATGGCTAAAGGCATGAGTTATATGCAAGAAGACAAAGTAGACAAGGGTGAACTATTCAATGTGTTTTTGTACAGCAAGTACTGTTCATGACAGATGGATAGATTTATATAAATTAAGAGAAGGAGGGGGGATATTTTGCTTGTGCAGGAAAGCAGTCCAGAGGTAAAGGATCAACTGTAAGTGGTGGGACAAGCACTAATGCTGAAAGGTCCACTCCTGCTCTCACTAGTTTTCAGGATAATCTTGGGAGTATGAAGTATTCAGACATGACAATTTCTAGAAGTAACAAGAGGCAGGAATATCAGGGCGATGAAGGCAGAGATAACCAGAGATCACAGCAATTTACACAAAACAGGAAGAACTGAAAACATGATATAAATGAGCTTAAGTTTGTGGCAGATGAGAAGTTAGTCAGAAAAACATTGCAAAAGTGAAGACTTAAAGGCGTAGACATTGTGGTGAGAGCTGCAGACAGATTTAGGTTTAACTGGTGGAAACTGCAGTCATTTAATGTTTGTTTAAGTCTAGCTCTAAGATGCTTCCAGGTCCACTATCCAGCTAATTATAACCATCACCAGATTTCCTTTCCACCTCAGTAATAGTCTGGTCTTGTAAATTACATTATCTGCAATCAATGCAACTCCACTAAAGCAAAAAAAAAAGTAATGTTTGATATATCAGATCAAGACCTTTCATCAGGACTGAGTGTACATAGAAGATAAGCAGTTAGTTAGTTATCTTTTGTCTATACTCAGTCTTGCTGCAGAGGCTTCACCCAAAATATCAACCATCAAATTGCCTTCATAGATCCCGCTTGACCTGCTGATGTTCCTCCAAAAGTTTACTGTTTTTTTGCTCTCGATTCGAGCATCTGGAGCCTCTTGTGTCTTCAACTGCTGTATTTCAGCTTAGACAAGAACAAAAGCACAAGGACAGAAGCAGGGATAGGCAGCTCAAGCCTATGCTGCCTTTCAATAATATCATTGCTGACACTATGCCTTATCCAAATTCCTGTCACAGGGAATTAGATCACCCATGGGCAATGAAATGCGCTTAAGACCAGCTCTGCCGTCCCCTGCTCAACCGACAAGCAACGCTAGGAAGAAACAATGAGAGTACGAAGGGAAAACAAACTCTACTATAGATGACAGCCTCAGTGTTCATCACCAAGAATGGCTCACAGCACCACCACTGGCCAAGTTCTGAGAGGCACTGCCACCAAACTGGGATATGAATTAATGAGATATAACCTTAGCTAACCTTGTCCTGCAATACCATTATCCATATTGACACTGGTAGTAGTGACCACCTCACAGTGTTTATCGAGGCAAGTTTCATCACCAGGCCAAGTCCATTCTCCATGAGTGGCACTACCACTAATATAAATGGGATATATTTAGAATACGCAAGATAGTTCAAGCTAGGAAAGAATGAAGTGACCATCAGCAACAGCAGAAATGTACAACACCACAACCTATGATCTCATGATCTGGTGTATTACTCGTTCCTCTCTCCAATATTCAGGCAGCAGAGTGACAAAACTAAAAGAACCAGTGGCTCATGACTCAGGAGACCCATGTTCAATCTGCCTTCAGGTGTTGTTGGTGTGGAGTTTGCACTTCTTCCCTGTAACCTCACTGGTTTTCTCTGGCCACTCTTGTGTCCTCCCTATGTCCTAAAGACAAGTGGGTCGGTAGGTTAATTGGCCACTGTAAAGTTTCCTGTTGTGTAAGTAAATTGGAAAATCTAGGAGGGAGAATTGAAGTTGTGGAGGGGGGGAGAGGGGCGGAATTTACTATAAAACAGGGGTTCCCAACCTGAGGTCCATGACTCAGTTAATGGTAGGGGTCAATGGTATAAAAAAGGATGGGAAACCTTGCCTTAAAAAGAACAGTTGATGGCTGGTATAGACCTGATGGGCCAAATGGGCTATTTCACTACTCTGCCTCTTTTAGCACCAAGTAGATGATTCCAGCATTACAGTGGCCAGTCATCAGCAATATAATTCACCTGAAGGTATCAAGAAGTTTGGAGCACTGGAGACATTAATGGACAGGGACAGACAACATCCAGCTAGAGCTCTGAAGAATCGTATTCACAACCCAGTTGAGTCTCCAGCCAAGTAATTACAAGCCTGCTTACTCTCAATCATCAGTGTGATGTAATCAAGTAATTTTTACTCACCAGTACCCTGCTCGACTGGCTCAGAATGGGGCTCCCAAATCTCATTACTGCCTTGGTCCAAACATTGACCAACCAACTTTAGGTACAATACTGAGTCATGTCATCTGCAGAAATTCTCTGTTGATTCAGCAATAGTTAGGGGTAGAAAGGAAGGACAGGAGGATGAATAAAGGGCTCTAGTGGAGGACTTTGTCGAATGGTGCAAGCTGAATCATCTGCAGCTCAACATCAGTAAGACAAAAGAGATGGTGATGGACTTTAGGAAGACTTAGCCTGCACTGCTCCCTGATACTTTTGATGGTAAGGACATGGATGTGGCGAGGACCTACAACTACCTGGGGGTGCACCTGGATAACAGAATTGAGTGAAGCACCAACACAGAGGCTGTGTACAAGGGTTAGAGTCACCTCTACTTCCTGAAGAGACTGAAGTCCTTTGGAGTATGCAGCCCTCTCCTTCACATGTTCTACCAGTCTGTTGTCACCAGTTCAATCTTCTATGTGGTGGCGTCCTGGGGCAATGGCACCAACAGGGGTGATGCCAACGAGCTCAATAAACTGATTAGAAAGGCTGATTCGGTTATAGGAGTCAAATTGGACACACTGGAGGCGGTGGTAGAACAAAAGACCCCAAGGAGAATCTTGGCAATTCTGGACAATTTTTCTCACCTGCTGCATGCCACCTTGGCTGAACAGAGGAGTACTTTCAGTAACAGACTAAGACAGCTGTGCTGCTCCAAAGATTGCTCTACAAGGTCATTCTTACCCTCGGCCAGGAATCAACCTACAGCCAGGGAAGTGATGATCCCCCCCCCACCCAACCTGTTAGACTATTTGAGGTAACTTATTTTTACTTTCTTACTTCTCTTCTACTATTTGTATATCTGTACACTGTAATGCTACTGTGACACTGTAATTTCCTCTGGGATCAATAAATTTCAGATGCAAGGTGACAGCAAGGAAGCACTTGCCAGAGTCTAGCATCAAGCGTTCTAGTTCAACTGAAGCCAACAGAAATCAACAGGATTCAGGGGCACTCCACTGACACATCACATGTGGCAACATAGCTTCTGTTCTTCAAGGCAGTATCACAGGGCTAACCACCTTCAGCTCCTTTATCAATGTCAGCCAATGAACACCTCCAAGTCAGGACAGAAACAAAGATAAACTATAAATAGGAGAAAACAACACAGGATTCTGCCAAGACTCAAACAATACAATGCTCGTTGGGTATCTCTCTGAGAGTAAAACTTGCAGGGGTTACAGTAGTAGTTGGGAGATTTCCCACCATTATCTTTCCCCCACTGCAAATCTGTCAATCTGAAAATATAGATTACACCATCAACCTCTACAATGTATGGGACACGTGTGTATGGATGACATTGGATATCAGCATTCAATGTACAGGTGACACCACTGTTGTGAAAATGCACTATGAACGAGTGCTTTGTAAATAATTAAGAGCTCAACTGGAAGACTAGGCATTTCCCATTGAGCAATGGACTGCTTAGCATTAAAAGGCCAGTCAGTCCTAATCCAAGACAGAGATTTGATTCATCCAGCTGTTCTCAGGTCATGCTGTTGCAAGTCTTTACATCCTTCATTCCCAAGAGGTCCGACCATTTCGCAACTTGATCAGTCAGTCAGTCACCCACCACTCTGAATAGCGGGGTGTCCTTTCAGAATGGAAAGGAGGAGGAATTTCTTTGGCCAGAGAGCGGTGAATCTGTGGAATTCATTGCCACAGGCAGCTGTGGAGGCCACGTCTTTATGTATAGTTAAGGCAAAAATTGATAGATTCTTGATTGGTCAGGGCATGAAGGGATACTGGGAAAAAGTAGGAGATTGGGGCTGAGAGGAAAAATGGATCAGTTGTAATGAAATGGCAGAGCAGACCCAATGGGCCAGCCCCTATATCTTATGGTCACTCTGCAGCAAATCTGCCCCATCATAGTGATGGAATGAAATGCAACGCTTCCACTTCTAATTCTGTCTAGGTATAGAAAATATACATCATTCCCATATGTACTGCATCATTCACTCACAACTTCCATCAAAAATGACACAGGTCCTAAAAGAGCGCAGATTCAATGTACAAAATAGTCCCTGCTGCTGCTCTACTGGCAACCAAAATTTCCCAATCCAAGACAGCTTTGGTTAATTCAGCTTCAGAAAATACTTCTGCTTTGATCAAGTGAAACAAATGAACCAAGTTTCATGCTCACAAAATGCAGCTGAATGAACCAAGCAATTCATGGTGTTTGCACAGCTGTAACGGGCAACCAGAAAGACAAATATGTAGATCCCGTGGGAAATGAGAAATGAAGTGGCAACCTTTTCCTCCCAACTTCATAACTGATGGGAGAGGAGGACAATAGATTTTGTTCAGAATGAAGAAATGAGAAATACATACCCCAACAAGCAGCTGCTGTCTTCATGACGTCAAGTTTTTAAAGAACTATTCATTCATTCATGGAATGCAAACATCCTTGGAAAGACGAGCATGTATTATTCAATCCTAGTTGCAGGAGAGTCATCACCTAGGCCTCAGTAAAGTATCTAACCAGATTCCTATTTATTTTCAATAGCATCACCATCGTTGACATCCTAATTTTGATGAAAGGACGACAGCCTGAAACTTTCAATGAATCTCTTTGCAGCTTACCAATAACCATAGACATAGCTAAATGTTCATTAAACTGCACCTTATTTTACAATATTGTGTGCAGTTCTGCTCACCCTAGGACACAGCAAGGAAATAATTAAACGAGAGAGGATGCAGAAAAGATTCAAAAGGATGCTGCCAGGACAGGAGTGTTAGAGTTATAAGGAGAGACAGAATAGGCTGGGAAGGTTTAACCTGGAGGTAAGAGGCTGATTGGTAATGTCATCAAGGGTCATAAAATCGAGAGGTGCAGAGATACTTATACTCAAGATGGCGCCAGCGTACAATGCTCCCTCGGTCGAAATCCTCCAGAACGCTCACGAAAATGTCTTTTTTTACTTCTCTTACATAGGTTTTTCACCTCAAATGTGTTCCTGGGATAGTCAGAGCCTGTGATTTACAGTTAGATCATTTGAGAGGCCCAGCACTTTGCTGTCTCTGAGAAGGTGCCGGGAATTGAGCGCGTACCCGGATGGTGTCAATGCGAAGAAACTTCGAGATGGAGAATGAGCCAATGTTCGCTTCTATCTCGCCAGTTAAAGTGCCCATTTATCACTGATTAAAGTGTCAAGGAAGATTGAGACAGCCAGGCAAATGCAGATGGTGACTGAGAATTCAGTGACAATTGCCGTCCTTTTGATTGCTGCCAAGGAGTGAGTGGCCCATCACTGTGGCAGGCAGGTAGGCCTCTCTGCCTCGCGATGTTCCTCTCTTTTGATGAATATCAGTGATATCGGAGGATAGCATCGTGGTTCTGCGTTTATGGTCTGTGGACTTCTATATTATGAGTTTTTTAAAAAAATAATCGTCCATTCCTTTTCCGTTTTGTTGTGCGCGGGGAGGGTGTTATTTGGAGGGGATCGATGTTCTGTTAGTTATTTGTGCATGGGAGGGGTTAATTTTTGGGGGTCAATTTCTTGCTCCATTTTGTGAGAGGAAGGTAGGTTTTGGGGGTTGATGATCAGGGTGCTATCCTTTTTTGTGCGGGGGGGTTGATGTTTCTCTCTGAATGACTATCATGTACTTTCATTGTTTCGTGGCTATTTGAAGAAGACAAATTTCAGAGTTGGATACATGCTTTGATTATAAATGAACCCTTGATCAGGTGAATGGTCAGTAATTTTCCCATGGTATGAAAGTCTAAAAACTAGAGGGCACAGGCTTAAGCTGAAATGGGAAAGATTCAAAAGGGTCAGTTTCTCCGGACAGAGGTGACCAGCATACGGTGTGAGCTAACAAATGAAGAACTTATCACTATACATTTTAAACTGTAGTAATTGCTACATTTACTATATACAGCAATTACTATGTTTAAAAGATATTTTGACAGGCTATCTCAGTAAATATATTTAAGACAAGGCTGGATAGATTTTTGCATCATAGTGGAATTAAGGGTTATGGGGAAAAGGCAGGGTAGGTAGAGGTGAGTCCATGGTCAGATCAGCCATGATCTTATTGAATGGCAGAGCAGGCTCAACAAGCTACTCCAGCTCATATTTCTTAGGTTTTTATGTAAAATCAGTCAGCTCTATCATTGACTCCTAGGAAGAAAAAACTCTTAAATCTCTCAGCTGCTCTTTGTGATGCACACTGAGGGACTTTTGCAGGTGAGGAATAAGGTGCTGATAATTGCCTTGCTGATGGACACTATCCTTTTCATGATTCAGGAGATAAAGGATAATGTCTTTTATTATTAATCCATTTTAAGGCAAGCAACACAGTTTATTCCGGTTAATTTGGTCAATGGTTAATCGGGGCAGCCGCTTATTTGGGACAACTCTTAAAATAGAAAATAGCCTGGATTCCCTTTGTTTATTTCAGACACTATGCTGCTTAGCTGGAACAGAAGACTATTGCTGAACGGGGTCTAACTACCATCAGTCACGTATGCTTGTGTGGCCATTAGACACTACGTTGTGCTTAGAGTGAATTGTTTTTAAATAGTATCAGCTATGTGTGTTTGTGTTCAAAAAGAAGTGATTTTTGTCACTGATAGTTGGCATAGAAATAAGCAGTAAGACAATTCAGAACTCTTTTGTTCACTGCTGTTTCAGCATTCAGGCTTTGGAGGTACCAGATTTGGCTGGGAATGAAAGTGAAACGATTGAGCAGTTTAGGAACAATGAGAGTGTGAAGGTATCGACAATCATCCTGAATGTTACAATGAAAATGAAGATTTGTAGGATGCAATCATCAAAAGCACTGTATGAAGGCGGTCCATTATCTGCTCTTGGTGATTCGTTCAATGACAGTCAATCAAAAGAATATGGCAGTGTACACTGAATGAATTCATAGTCATACTTTATTGATCCCGGGGGAAACTGGTTTTCGTTACAGTTGCACCATAAATAATAAATAGTAATAAAACCATAAATAATTAAATAGTAATATGTAAATTATGCCAGGAAATAAGTCCAGGACCAGCCTATTGGCTCAGGGTGTCTGACCCTCCAAGGGAGGAGTTGTAAAGTTTGATGGCCACAGGCAGGAATGACTTCCTATGACGCTCTGTGTTGCATCTCGGTGGAATGAGTCTCTGGTTGAACGTACTCCTGTGCGCACCCAGTACATTATGTAGTGGATGGGAGACATTGACCAAGATGGCATGCAACTTAGACAGCATCCTCTTTTCAGACACCACCGTCAGAGAGTCCAGTTCCATCCCCACAACACCACTGGCCTTATGAGTTTGTTGATTCTGTTGGTGTCTGCTACCCTCAGCCTGCTGCCCCAGCACACAACAGCAAGCATGATAGCACTGGCCACCACAGACTCGTAGAACATCCTCAGCATCGTCCGGCAGATGTTAAAGGACCTCTGTCTCCTCAGGAAATAGAGACGGCTCTGACCCTTCTTGTAGACAGCCTCAGTGTTCTTTGACCAGTCCAGTTTATTGTCAATTCGTATACCCCGGTATTTGTAATCCTCCACCATGTCCACACTGACCCCCTGGATGGAAACAGGGGTGACCGGTACCTTAGCTCTCCTCAGGTCTACCACCAGCTCCTTAGTCTTTTTCACATTAAGCTGCAGATAATTCTGCTCACACCATGTGACAAAGTTTCCTACCGTAGCCCTGTACTCAGCCTCATCTCCCTTGCTGATTCCTCCAGTAACTATAAGGAACTAGTACATGTAAGGGAGTTTCGATTTTTATGTTACTGCGGAGGCTAATTAAAATGGCGTCTTTGTTATGTTAATCTGGGGAATGCGGCTTTGTTGTGTTAAACACTGAGAAAGTTTGCGCTAACAGTTTGTTTTTGCTTTAGAGTCTGATAAGAGGGTGCTATTAACCAATTGGGATAGTTGTTATGGTTTTGGTGTATTTGAACATACTGTATGCGCGGAGTTTTGTGGCAGAAGGCGGGAGAGCGAGACAGAGGATGGACGAGTTGCTGTGAGTCCGCTAACGGGGTCGGACCCCGAGCGGGACGTTCGGCGAGGAGACGGAGACGGACTCGTGTGGAGCGTCTGGTCGACCACCATTGTTGGTCTCAGGCGGCCGGTCGAGGTGGTCCGAGGGGGTCGCAGGGTGAAGAGGAAGGTCCTTGAGCTCCAACAGTTTTTGTGCACGAAGAAATTGAACTTTGATAAGTGTGGCGCCTTTTATTTTCCTTTTATATTTTATTCTCTTTTAATTATATAGTTCCAGTAATATCTATAAACTGTAAATCATTTAATTGCATCTGGTGTATTGTCTGTTATTTGGGCGGGGTGGGGTACCTCACACAGCATCCACACAAACGAATTATCCAGTTTGGCAGGGCCAAGGCTGTTTCCCTAGACGACAGCGAGCCGAGCGACCCTGAGGGTGGCCGGGGGGGGGCTACATACAGTTAGAAACATTGACAGCGTTCTAATTTGTTCTGTATTTCATTTGAAGGCATAATTTGTTACTCAGTTAAATGGTAGTTTGTCTCTTTTTATATATCTTTTTAACTATTTCCATGAAACTTTGGCTAATTGGAGCAGCCGCTTAATTGGGCCAAAATATACTGGTCCCAATGAACCAGAATCCACTGTAACTCAATTTGTTATTTAGTGACATTGCTCGAGTGCCTTTATTCTTTTCTCCAGTAAACCACCATTCCTAATGTCTTTTAAAACTTCCACAATAGATTAATCTTAAAACAGCTTAAGTGGTTGTCAAAATGCATGTGTAACTGGTTTTGGGCTGAGCTGTGCTTAAAATTCCACAAATGTTTTGAGTTGTGCTTCAGTAGATCTGGCATGACTGCAGCAGTATTACTGGTATGAAGAAGGGGAATTTATATCTGCAGGGTTGTGTCAGGATACGACAGCGCAGTTCGGCCTATGGCATTGTCCTAACCTTTTTATCTACTCCAAGATCAATTTAACCCTTCTCTCCCACATAGCCCTCCATTTTTCTTTCATTCATGTGCCTTTTTAAAGAGTCTCTTAAATGGCCCTAATGTGTCTGCCTCTACCACCACATTGCATTCCATGCACCTATCAATCTCTATGTAATAAAATCTATCTCTGACATCCTCCCCACTCAATACTTTATTACAATTACCTTAAAATTATGCCCTCTCATATTAGCCATTACTGCACTGGAGAAAAAATAGTGCTGGCTTCTCACTATCTATACCTCATAACTTATCTCGTTGCTATCATTTGAATTGAGTACGATGTGGGACAGGAGGCAGTGGATGAGTGCCAAGGGCAGGAACGCCAGGTAAGATCTTTTGATTCCAAACAATTACTTTATTGATCATTACAGAATCTCTCAGGTGCTTCCCACCCACTCCCTCCCTCTGCCTCCCCTCTTCCCATTCTCAGACCACAATACAGGCCCATATCAGAATAGGATTTATCATCCCTGACAATGGCATTGCTTACAGGATCTCAGGAACTCAAAAGCTTCTCCACTACAACAAGGTGACCATCCTCAGAGAAGAATCAATTTATTCACCTCTCATCTTCCTTCTCTCCAAAGGCTTGGCTCAGTCAACCTTTCCTCATAAAACATGCTCTCTAATTCAGGCAGCATTCTGGTAAATCTTCTCTGCACCCTCTCAAAGTTTCCACATCCTTCCTATAATTAGGCAACCAGAACTGAACACAATACTCCGTGTGGACTAACCAGAGTAAAACCCAATTTATACTTCTGTGTCAAATGTACACCGTAGGTACCACGTACCCTACACCGTACCCTACTCCGTAGGGTGATGCGCACCTCCCCAAAAATGTAACTCATGCGTCGTGGCAACAACAGTGATTGGTCCACTTGGTAGCATCGCATTTCCTCCTACGCATTTTCAGTTGCTGTTCTCTGCCGTGTCTGTACACTGATGCGAAATGGTTGGAGACGATGAACCAAGTCATCAAATCTACCTGCCGACATCCAAAGATATCTGAAATGCATTTCCTCGTCCATGTCTCTCACTCAACACAGTGGCATAGAAACCCCACCGCCAACTAGCGTTTTGGCGGTGAATTGCAGAGCAACGCAGACACAACTACGCACGCTCACTACGGTGTACAGCTACACAAAAGTATAAATCAGGCCTACAGCGTAGGCTATAGCATAGCCTGCACGCACAAGTATAAATCAGCCTTAAAGCTGTAATGTTGCCTCAAGGAATGAACCAGATTCCGACTCGTTGAATGCTTCACTGAAATCCACATGCACTGCACCCATCAGCTTTACCTTCATGAATTTGTTTTGTCACTTCCTCAGAAAATTCAATCAGGCTGGTGAGACATGGCCTGCCTCTCACAAAGCCTTGCAGACTATCTCTGAACTGACTATGCTTCTCGAAATGATCATACGTCCTGAATCTAAGAATCCTCTTCAAAAGTTCATTTATCTACAATTCCCAGGATTATTCCTGTTTTCTTTCTTGAAGAAAGGTTAAAAATCACAGTCCAAAATAATTCTGGTCAGGACAGCTATAGTGCCTATAAAAAGTATCCACACCCCTCCCCAAGAATTTTTCATGTTTTATTGTTTTACAACATTGGATCACAGTGGATTTAATTTGGCTTTTTTGACACTGATTAACAGAAAGAGACTCTTTTGTGTCGAAGTGAAAACAGATCTCTACAAAGTAATCTAAATTAATTGCAAATATAAAACAAAATAATTGTTTGCATAAGTATTCACCACCTTTAATATGACACAACAAATCATCGCTGGTGCAACCAATTGGTTTTAGAAGTCACAATTAGTTAAATGGAGATTACCTGTGTGCAGTCAAGGAGTTTCAATTGAGTGTAGTAAAAATACATGAGTATCTGGAAGGTCTAACTACTGGTGAGTCAGTATCCTAGCAAAATCTACCCACAATGAAGACAAAAGAACACTCCAAGGAATAAAAAGCACAAGTCGGGAGATGGATATAAAAACATTTCCAAGTCACTGAATATCCCTTGGACTACAGTTAAGTCAATCAAGAAATGGAAAGAATATGGCACAGCTGTAAATCTGCCTGGAGCAGGCCATCCTCAAAACCTGAGTAACTGTGCAAGTGGACTAGTGAGGGAGGCCACCAAGAGATCTATGACAACTCTAAAGGAGTCACAAGTTTCAGTAACTGAGATGGGAGAGTGGCAAAGAGAAAGCTACTATTGGGGGGAATAAAAACTTACAAAATCTTGGCTAGGGTTTGCCAGAAGGGAAGTGTGAGACTCTGAAGTCAACTGGAATAAGGTTCTATGGTCTGATGAAATGAAAATTGATCCCTTTACCCATCAGACTAAATGCTATATTTGGCATAAGCCAAACACTGCACATCATCCAAAACACACGATCTCTACCATGAAGCATGGTGGTGTCTGCATCAAGTTGTGGGGATGCTTCTCTGCAGCAAGCCCTGAAGGCTTGTGAAGGGACAGGGTAAAATAAATACAGAAAAATTACAGGGAAACCCTACAGGAAAACCTGATGCAGTCTGCAAGAGAACTGTGACTTGGATAAGGTTTGTTTTCCAGCAAGACAATGACCCCAAACATAAAGCCAAAGCCACAAAGGAATGGCTTAAAAACAACATAGTTAATGTCCTGGAATGGCCAAGTCAGAGTCCAGACCTCAATCCAATTGAGAATTTGTGGCTGGACTTGAAAAGGACTGTTCATTCATGATCACCATGTAATCTGACAAGAGCTTGAGCAGTTTTACAAAGAAAGAATGGGGAAAAATTGCAGTGTCCAGATGTGCAAAGCTGATAGAGATCTATCCACACAGACTGAAGGCTGTGATTTCTGCCAAAAGTGCACTTATTAAATACTGACTTGAAGTGAGTGACTGAGTATGCGATTAATTATTTTGTTTAAAAATTGTAATAACTAATTTGTAAATTTATTTTTGCTTTGACATGACAGTCTTTTCTGTTGAGCAGTGTCAAAAGAGCCAAATTAAATCCACTATAATTCAATATTGTAAAACAATAAAACATGATAACTTCTGGGGAGGTGGGGGTGAATCCTTTTACAGGCACTGCATTCCACAAATCTGACATGTAATTTTATTTTGTTATGAGTGGCAAATAAATGGTAATTAGTCTATTTCCTGAGAAGAAATTTCAAAAGCGAGGGGGCAGTTGAAAATGCTGCAGCTTAAAGGAGATGCGTTGAGCAACAACGTATTTTTAGATACAGAGTGGTAGGTGAGTGAAATGAGCCACCACGGATAGAGGTGACTAGTAGTATCCAAGAGGCATTTAGACAGACTTGAGGGGAATGGAGGGACATGGATCATATGCATAAAACACAGAACAGGAATAGGCCCTTCGGCCCACAATGTTGTGCTGAACCAAATAAATTAGAAATCAAATGGCCAACTAAACTAATCCCTTACAATGTCCATATCCCTCCAATTTCCTTGCATTCACCTGCCTATCTGAACATCCCTTAAATATCCCCAATTTTTCTGCCTCTCTAACTACCTCAGGCATCCACCATTCACTGTGTAAAACTACTGCCTCTCGTGACCCCTTTAAAATTACCCCCTCCCCACATTAAATGCACGCCCTCTGGTATGAGGCATTTCAACTTTGGGGAAAATGTTACTGCCCATCTACCCTATCTATGTCGCTCATAAACTTATAAATCTCTATCAGATCTCTCCCTCAGCCTCTAAAGAGAACACAAACCAACCTCTAATTACAGCACATACACCCTAATCCAGGCAGCATTCTGGTAAACCTCTCTGCACCCTCTCCAAACCCTTGACTTCCTTCCCCTACAGGGGTGACCAGAACTGCATGCAACACTCCAGATGCAGCCTAACTTGAGTTTTATAAAGTTGCAACATAACTTCTTGACTTTTGAACTCATGCCTTGACTAATAAAGGCAAAGCATATCATACGCCTTCTTAACCACCCTATTAACCTGTATAGCCACGTTCAAGGCGTTATGAACTTGGATCCCAAGATCCTCCTGCTCATCTACTGTCTCTTTACGATTGGCCAAAGTGCAACATTTCACATTTGGCCAGGTTAAACTCCGTCTGTCATTTCCCCGTCCATATCTGCAACTGGTCTATATTCTGCTGTATTCTTTGCCAGTCTTCTGCATTATCAACAACATACCAATCTTTGTGTCATTTGGAAACTTACTAACCTACCCATCTACATTTTCATCCAGGTCACTTATGTACATCAAAAACAGCAGAGGTCCCAGTACAGAATCCTGTGAAATACCACTAATCATAGTGCTCCAACCAGAATAAGTCCCTTTGACCACCAATACTGTGTCTTTAATAGGCAAGACAGTTCTGAATCCAAATGCCCATCACCATTGATCCCATGCATCTTAATCTTTTGGATAAGCATCCCATGAGGACCCTTTCAAATGCCTTATTAAAATCTGCAGCTTTACCTGCTTCAATCACCCTTGTCATCTCGTCTAAAAACTCCAAGTTAACAAGATACGACTTGCCCTGCACAAAGTCATGCTGGCTTTCCCTAATTAGGCCATGGTTTTCCAAATGCTCATAAATCATATCCGTAAGAATTCTCTCTGGTAATTTTCCTGGCACTGATATAGGACTCAGCGATCCATAGTTTCCAGGGTTATCCCTGGTTCTCTCCCTGAACAATAGAACATTAGCTACTCACCAGCCCTCTGGGATGTTGCCTGTGGCTAGAAAGGACACAAAGATATTGATCAAAACCAGAGCAATCCTCACTTCCCTCTCAATAACTCCTGGTATATCCCATTAGGCCCTGGGGACTTACCCATCTTAATGCTCTTTAAGAGACCCAAAACCACCACCTCCTCTATCTTAATACCTGCTAGCATATTAGTACTCTTAGTACTAATCTCCCTATCCTTCATGTCCTTCTCCTTGGTAAATAATGATGCAAAGCACTCATTAAGGCCCTCACCCATGTACTTTGCATCCAAGCAAATGCTCCTCTCTTTATCCTTTAGTCTCACCCTCTCCCTAGATGTTTTCTTGCTCCTGATGTATGTATAAAATTGCCTTGGGATTATCTTTAATCCTGTTTGCCAATGACTTTTCATAACCCTTCCTGGCTTTACTAATTTCCTTGAGTTCTTTTCTGGCTTCTTTATAATCCTCCAGGGCTCTGTTTGATTCTAGTTTTCTAAGCTTTACATACTTTTTCTTGATGAAATTTGTCACGTCTCTCAACATCCAAGGTTCTCTTACCTTGCCATCCTTGTCCTTCCTTCTGACTGGAACATACCTGTCCTGTACTCTGTGTAGTTGGTCGTTACACACCTTGCACACGTCACTGCTATTGCTCTGCCTGACTTTACTCTTCCCTGCTGAGTCTCAGAGCTGGGCCAGAGTATCACTGGCTTGGCTGCTGCTGCTGTGTCCTGATAGTTCATCCCTCCCAGAAATGTCCAAAGGGGTGTACTTGCTGCAGAGGCATGAAGCCTGTTGAGCAAAATCTGATCACTCTACAACTGGCCTCTTCACACAATTGCTGCTCCCACTTGCACTTCCCTTCTTTTTATTGAGTCAATTAAAACTCACTCCCAACAAAACCGTCTTTTCAAATGGCTCCTGCTCTGCAACGATACTGCTTTCTCATTTTTTAATTCAAAGGATGACCATGCTGTGCATGGTTAGTTTCATTTGGCATCATGGTCGACAGGCACTGCAGACTGAAGGGCCTGTTCCTGTTCTATGGAAAGGCCAAACAATTAGCACATTCACTTAGAATTAATAATGAAAATTTAATCCCTTTCATGGTTGCTCATTTTTAAAGAAACATTGCAGAAATTACCACTAATTTATGTCTTTTGTGGATAAGTGTATTTCAAATAATAATTTAACATTATCAACAGTAATTGACCTATTAATATTTTAATAACCTGAATTACTTGTCCTAAAATATTCTTATGGAAGATTAAAATCTCTCCGGCTACAGGGAGTGTGTGGACTGAAATAATCTTTATTTGGGTTTTGAATTTTCTCAGAAGTCAAGGACTATTTTTGTCAGAGAAGTAGTTGGTTTCCTGCCCCATCCACCATCTCCAGTACTCTCAACCACCCTCCAAATTGGATTTATTCACACTTGTCTTTGACCTTGTGATTCTTCTTCAAATTGTTGGTTTTCTACTCAATTATGCTGCAAAACCCACATTTCTTCTGCCTCACTCTCTCTTCCCTCTTTATATTTAACAAAAAACAGGGTAATCAATAATGAAGATGAAGAAAAATTAGAAACAATCCAAAACAAATTCAAGATAACTTTTTTTAAAAAAAACAGTAGTAAGAGGTGCACTAGGCTAGGCATTGGGTCAAATTCATTATTCTGCTTCACCTTCTGCCTTGCTACACATTATTTCACTTCCTCACTTGGCACTTTAGTGTGAAGCTGACCTATCAAAGTGCATTGATGACCCATGAAAAGTCAAGTCCCAAATGGTAGGTCCAGTTATGATATGGCACCAGGTCCACTGCAATACAGCAGTGGTCTGTTAGAGATATTGGGGTTAACTACTGAGCAATAGCTGGGCTGCAGTTTCAATGCATGGACAGTTGCCTCTTGGCTCCTTATTCAGGTAAATAAAACCACCTTGGTTGCAAGTTGAAGGACTGTTACTTCAGCAGATGTACACAATAATATTTTCCTCAGGGGTTCAGAGGTCCAAAAAGAGCACAAGGACTTGCTTTTGGCCCACACAATAAACCAAGCTTTAGTTTTAGGCAGTGTTCTAGTTTCAGACTAATTGCCTCCTACCATGGAATGAGTAAGTGTGTGCCTCAGAACATTCAACACCCATCTCACATTTTATAAGACAGGATAAACTGGATGGCTGGTGGAATCGGGGCAGGATGAAAAAAGGAACTGTTGCATGAGTACACTTACAGTGTTGCATTTACTTCAACTCAAGTGTAAAGGTGAAAAAGTAATTTCCTCCAAGAAATTGATGGGAAACTTCAATTTGGTAATCAATCTTCACCTTTTACATGAGTGTTCTAACAGCAGTATCAGAATTGTAAGCAAGACATTTTTTGCAAATCTTCATGAGTACAAAGAAAGAAAGAGCACAAAACTTGGTCAGTGTAGGACTTCAAAATTCTCACACTCATAAATAAGGCAGTCCACGCGATGATCTCAATAATCAGAGGTAAATGTGATCTGGATTTAGAACGCACAAGTACATCATTCAGACATGCCAAATTTATTCAAAACATTCAATACTTTTCTTTGATTGTCCAATAGCAATTACACTCAGTTAATTAAGTGCTAATGCTTAGCTGCAGTTTTGAGTTTTATTACCTTGGCTACAGTCTCTAATAAGGTTACATTGTTACAACCTAAAGTGGCTATCACTTAAAACTGTGTAGAAATATCTTAGAGGGTGGTAGGGTGGTAAATCTCTGAAATGCTCTTCCCCAGAGGCTTGTGAAATCTCTAACTCGAAGTGCTTGAAGGGAAGTTGGGCAAATTTTTGAAGGATTAGGGAATTGAGCATTATGTGAACCAACAGTCCTGGTCAGATCAGCCATAATCGTACTGAGTGGTAGAAAAGACAACATATTCCTGCTCCCATTTTCTTACAATCACTTGTCTAGAGCTCCAAAAGATAAAACACTCAATCCTGTTAATGATAAAGGAATTTCTGTGTTGGCAAACAGTATGCATTTGGCCAAATTTGACAGAATTAATCTGCATTTTCTCCAGTTACAAATAACAATCTTGTATATTTAGATTTCCACCAGGCACCAACAGCCCTTTTTTTTACCTTAACTTGATGACGGACAAGAGATGGGATGGAATAGTCATATGTGAAAGAGGTGAATGAACCAAACAAAAGACCATAAGACATAGGAGCAGAATTAGGCCATTCAGCCCATCGAATCTGCTGTGCCATTCCATCATGGCTGATCGCAGATCCCACTCAACCCCATATACCTGCCTTTTTGCCATATCCTTTGATGACCTGCCTGATCAGGAAATGATCAACTTCCACCTTAAATGTACGCACAGACTTGGCCTCTGCTGCAGTCTGTGGCAAAGCATTCCACAGATTAACTACTATGGCTAAAAAAGAATCCTCCTTACTCCTGTTCTAAAGGGGTTGCCCCTCAATTTTGAGGTTGTGCCCTCTAGTTCTGGATACCCCCCACCATAGGAAACTATCCTCTCCACATCCATCTTATCTTGTCCTTTCAACATTCGGTAGATTTCAATGAGATCCCCACCATACATTCTTCTAAGTTCCAGTAACTACAGGCACAAAGCTGCCCACTGCTCCTCGTATGTTAACCTCTTCATTCCCAGAATCATCCTCGTGAACCTCCTCTGGACTCTCTTCAATGACAACACATCCTTTCTGAGATATGGGGCCCAAAACTGTTGACAATACTCCAAGTGTGGCCTGACTAATGTCTTATAAAGCTTCAGCATCATCTCCTTGTTTTTATATTCTATTCCCCAAAAGGAGAGAAAGGAGGCTGACTGAGAGTAAAGGAAGAGGAAAGAGGGACATTGGAGAACACAGTGAACTACTTCATTGCAATCAGCAAAGAATCGGGCACAAAAAGCTTTTCCTATCTTAAAAATACAAAACACAAATGAAGCTAAGGTCTCTTGTTTACTCTCCTGGTGACTTAAAAGTTCCATCAAATTATGACAGGAAATGATCCTAATCTATTGGGTTTCAGTCCAAAGCTTTTAAGGACAGAATAGACTGGAGCTTTTATTATGCAATACCATCAATGTAGAAGATCTTTTTGTAAACATCACTGGCTCAGATTGCAAAATATATCATAGCATCCTCAACTGCTTCCAAGCCAAATAAACACCCAGTTCAAAAATAGTCTCAGCGAAGTTGACAAAGGAAAGGCTGTGGGTGTTGTTTACAAGGACTTTAGCAAGGCCTTTAACAAAGTCCCACATGGGAGGCTGGTCAAGAAGGTTCAATCGCTTGGCTTCAACTTTGGCTTGATGGAAGAAGCCATAAAGTGGTAATAGGTGGCTGCAACTCCGGCTGGAAACCTGTAAGTAGTGGAGTGCCACAGGGATCAGTGCTGGGTGCATTATTGTTTGTCGTCTATATCAATAATCTGGACAGTAATATGGTACAGTGGATCAACAAATTTGCAAATGACAGCAAGATCAGGGGCATAGTGAACGGCAAAGAAGTCTATCAAAGCTTGCAGGGGGATCTAGACCAACTTGACAATAGCAGATGGCACTGAGAAGTGCAATAGAAGAAAGGGATCTGGAAATACAGATCCATAGTTTCTTGAACATGGTGTCACAGGTGGACGGGTCATCAAGAGCATTCGGCACATTGGCATGCATAAATCAGAGTATTTCAATTAAAAAGATTGAAAGAGTACAGAGAAATTTTGCAAAGAAGTTGCTAGAACTTGAGGACCTGAGTTGTAGGGAAATGTTGAATAAGTTAAGGCTTTTTTTTCCTTGCAGCAGAGGAAAGAGAAGTGAGAGTTGATAGAGCTATACAAAATAGAGGGATTTAGAGAGGGTAAATACAGGCTTTTTCCTCTGGGGTTGGTAGAGACTAGAATTAGAGGTTTTAGGTTAAGGATGAAAACAGAAATATTTAAGGGGAACCTGACAGGGAACCTTTTCCAGTCAGAGGGTGATGCAAATGTGGAACGAGCTGCCAGCAAAAGTGGTTACGATGGGAGGGATATGAAGAGCTGCAGTCCAGGTGTGAGTCAATGGACCTAGGCAGAATGACAGTTTGACCCAGACTACATGGACCAAACTATTGTGGTGTAGTACTCTATGATATAGTCAGTCTTGTCCTTAACAGCTACTTGCTCTTGCGTGGAGTAGGACAGAACAAATGCTACTGCGATGCACCCACCTTTCACAGACTGAGTTTTCCTCAATTTTCCCTCAATTAAGAAACTGTATTCAATAAACAAAAAAACGGACATGGGTGCCTATTGTCTAGATGCTCCAGAATGAGCGTAGGGCCAGGGAGAATGGGTCTGCAGTTGACCTATTTCAGCAGTCGGTCAATTGTAGTTGGTCAGGGTTGTCTGAGAGACTGGTTCTGGCCCACATTAACTCCAGGCTCTCAACACACTTCACAATGGTGGATATCAGAGCCATTGGGTGGTAGTCACTAAGGCACTGGGATGATAGTGGTCTTCTTCAAGCAGGCAAGAACCTCAGATTGAAGCAGGGGGAGAACAGCAAGTACCCCTGCCAGTTGATCCACATAAGATCAAGGGATGCTGTGGTGTACAGCATCTGGACCAGATACTTTCTGCAGATTCACTCTTGCATCCACAGCAGTGACAGTGGGTTCAGGTGCACTAGAGACCGTCAGGGTGGATGGTGACATTCCAATCTCTTTCTGTTCAAAACATGCACATAATGCATCAAGTCCATCAGGGAGAGGGATACGCTATTGTTGGTGATGCTGTATGACTGTTCTGTAGCCCATGATAGTACATGAGCCAGGTCACAACTTACTGCTCATCTGGGAATTGAATTTGGAACAATACTGTCCCTTTGCATCTCTGATAGCTCCACGGAGGTCCTATCTCAATTCATTGTAAAGGCCAGGGTCAACAGATTTGAATGCTGTTATCCTAGAACCCTGTAGGGAGTGGATCTCTTAGTTTCTGGAACATCCAGACTGTCTGCTTTGGGACACAGTCCTCAACACACCAGCTGGTAAAGTCCATGACCATGGCGGCATACTCACACAGGCTGGCTGCCGAGTCTTTGAACATTGACCAGTCTAACGATTCAAAACAATCTTAACGAAGCTCATCGGCTTCCTCAGACCAGTATGGTATGATCTTCTTTACGGGATCCTGCTTCAGCTTCTATTTGCGAGCAGGGTGAAGGCCTGCTGTCTGATTGCCAAAATGTGGTTGGAGGTGGCTCAGTAGGCATTTTTGATGGTTGTGTAGTGATGATCAAGGGAGTTTAGGATCCTGGTATTTGGCCTGGTTAAATGCTTACCATTCAGGTATCCATCTAAAATGTCTGAAAAATAGTAATTTTACCCACCTCTACCACTTCTAGCTACTCATTCCACACAACCACCCTCTGTGTTTTCCCCTCTCACCTTAAATTGATGCTCTATTATTTTAGACTACTCTACCATAAGATATGGGAGCAGAATTAGGCCATTCAGCCCATCGAGTCTGCTCTGTCACGATGGCTGATCTTGGATCCCCTCAACCCCATATATCTGTCTTCTCACCATATCCTTTGATGCCCTGACTGATCAGGATACTATCAACTTTCATCTTAAATATACACATAGCCTTGGCCTCCATTGCAGTCTGTGGCAGACCATTCCACAGATTCACTACAGTCTTGGCTATAAAAACTCCTCCTTACTTCTGTTATTAAAGGTCTCCTTTCAGTTTTGTGGCTGTACCCTCTAGTTCTGGATACCCCCACCATGGGAAACATCCTCTCCACATCCACCCTATCTGGTCATTTCAACATTTGGTAAGTTTCAATAAGAATTCCCACCCCTCCCCCATTCTCCTAAATTCAAGTGAGTAAAGGCCCATAGCTTCCAAACACTCATGTTAACCCCTTTGTTCCCAGACTCATCCTCGTGAATCTCCTCTGGATTCTCTCCCATGACAACACACCCTGAGATATGTGGCCCAAAACTGTTGACAATACTCCAAGTGTGGCCTGACTAGTGTCTTATAAAGGCTCAGCATCATCTCCTTGCTTTTGTATTCTATTCCTCTTGAAATAAATGCCAAAATTGCATTTGCCTTCTTTACCACAGACTCAACCTGTAAATTAACCTTATGGGAGTCTTGCATGAGGACTTCCAAGTCCCTCTGCTCCTCTGATGCTTGAATCTTTTCCCTATTTGGATAATAGTCTGCACTATTCTTCCTTTTACCAAAATGCATTATCATACATTTCCCAACACTGTATTCCATCTACACTTTGAAGCCCATTCTTCCAATTTGTCTGAGTCCTGCTGCAATCATATTGCTTCCTCAGTACTATCTACTCCTCCATCTACCTTCGTATCATCTGCAAACTTTGCCAGAAAACCATCAATTCCATTATCCAAATCAATGACAAACAATGTGAAAAGTAGTGGTCCCAATACTGACCACTGAGGAACACCACTAGTCACCAGCAGCCAACCAGAACAGGCCCCACTTCTGCCTCCTACCTATCAGCCATTCCTCTATCCATGCCGTATCTTTCCTGTAACAAGGTAAAATCCTATGATGTTAAATAATTCTATGATTATTTCTTAACCCTGGTTTCACTTGAGTTTCAACTACCAACATGCTATTTAAGAATTAACTATTTTCTTTGTTATTTCTTGAGACAAAGGAAGCCATGCAGGCCACTGAGTCTATGTTTGCTCTCAGAGAAATCTCACCTTGTCACTTCCCCACTTTGTTCCTTGTATTCTGTTTTCTCCCACATTCCATACTTCCTCTACCTACCCAGCTATATTTGGGAAAATTTACAGTAGATCACTACCCTACCCACTCATACATCTTGGAGACGTGGGAGGAAGCCAAAGCACCCTTTGGAAACCCAGGCGGGCACAGGGATACTGTGCAAACTTCACTGAAGGTCAGGACTGGACTCGGGTGACGCGGACTGGAAAGGAGCAGCAGCACCATTCAGCTCTAGTTAACTTGATGCGTCAACTAGATGGATTGAAATAATTACTGCATATATTAAGCTGCAGACACACTCTGGGGAAAATCTAATGATCGGTATCTAAAATGAAATAGCTGGGGTTCTAAAACTGGAATATGTCAGCCAATTAATAATTTAAGATGCGTATTAATAACTTCTATAGCAATTGTTATTAATAAGCATTCTAATTTCCATAAAGCACCTGAAATGATCTCTCTCACTAAAGCTCGTATTAAAGTGCAAGATGCTGGGATTGAGGAGTATGTTCAAAACTGATTGAACAATACTTTGTTACAGTGGATTCCTACTGGGGCAATGGTGATTGATGCAATTCTGCTTCCTAAGTCTTGAGTACTTTTCTATGTAAATGGCCTTGGTGTGGTATGGAAACAACATACACATGATTGCAAAGCAATGGTATCAAAATATCTTGACTGCAATTTCAGACTATATGAAAGTTAATTAAAGAATGTAAAAAGGTGCATACAGTGCTGTGCAAGGGTCTTAGGCACATGTAAAAAAGATCTGTAAAGCTAAGATGTTTTCAAAAAAGAATGAAGTTTCTAAATATCAAAAATTACTGTAAAGAGCAGCAAACAGTAAAACACTAAATCAAGTCAATATTTGCGGTGACCACCCTTTGCTTTTAAAACTGCATCAATTTTCTTATGGTCACTGCCGCGCAGTTTTATAAGAACATCCTTGGAGGACTTGCAACTGTTCTTCTACAGACTTCGGCTGTCTCACTTCCTTCTGTCTCTCCCAGGTAATCCCCAGACAATCTCGATATTGAGATCAGGGCTTTGCGGAGGGCATAACATCTGTTGCAGAACTCTTTATTCTTCTTTTCACTGAAGATAATTCTTCAAGACCCTGGCTGTAAGTATGGGGTTATTGTCCTGCTGCAGAATGAAGGTGGGACCGATCAGACCCTGCCTTGAAGGTATCACAAGATACACAAGAACCTGCTTGTACTACTCAAAACTGAGGATTCCATTAATTCTGAGCAAATCACTAACATCCAATTCCAGAAAAGCAGCCCCAAACCTGCAGGGAACCTCTGCTGTGCTTCACTGTTGGCTGCAGACACTCATCCATGAAGCACTCTCCAGCTCTTCTACACAGAAACTGCCTCATGTTTGAGCCAAAAATTTCAAATTTTGACTCTTCAGTCCAGAGCACTTGCTGCCTTTGTTCTGCACCCCAATCCTTGTGTTTTTGTGCGTAGGCGAGTCTCTTGGCTTCGTTCCCACTTCAGAGGAATAGTTTTTTGGCATCAACTCTTCTATGAAGACAACTTCTGACGACTTCCGACTGTAGAGGGGTGTACTTGGGTTCTAGTGGTTTCTGTGAGTTCAGAGATAGGTGCTGGACTTCTGATTTAGAAGGCATGTCAGTTTGATGCATCTCTTGTCTGCACTCAGTTTCCATGGCTCATCACTGTTTCTGGTCCTCAACCTTGCCTGTTTCTTTCTGCTTAATCAAAAGAGCTTGGTCAACACACCTTGAAAAGCCTGTTCGTCATGAATTTGCTGCTTGTGAGAGACCTTGCTGATGCAAATGACATCAAGACCTTGTCTTGTTGCTGTGCTCACTCTTTCCATGGTATAGATGGGTTTAATGCTTTTTCCACTGAGGTTGGGTAAGACTACAACTAGAGGTCATGGTTTAAGGGTGAAAGCTGAAAATGTTGAGTGGGGAACTTCTTCACTCAGAGGGTCGTGAGAGTGTGGAATGAGCTGCCAGCACAAGTGGTGCACGTGAACTCGATTTCAATGTTTAAGATAAGTCTGGATAGGTACATGGATGGTAGGGGTATGGAAGACTATGGTCTAGGTGCAGCTCAATGGGACTAGGCAGTATAAATGGTTTGACGTGGATTAGATGGGTGAAGGTCCTGTACCTGTGCTGTACTTTTCTATGAATAATTGTTGATTTGAAGGTTAAACTGTCAGATCGACTACACCCTCACCTTTTTAGTCTGACCGTCCTTCACCCAGTTTGAGTCCTTCTACACCCATTTCCATTTCAGTGAATCAGTTTAGTCCATTCAATTCATTACGTCATTGATCATCAACATCCTTTTTGTTTCCTTTGTTTAATCCTGCACTGGGCTGTATACCTACAAAGTAATCAGGTTTCATTTGAAAAGTGGTCTATTACTTAGTGTTATTTTTTTTAAATGAAGTACAAAAATTTCTCCGTAATAATTTTTTTGGAAAACGAGTGATTGGAAATCTAAAATTTGCTCTTTTCTACTGATGTACTAATGCAGAAGATAAACATCTAAAACAAAATTTATAAAAAAATATCCAGGGTGCTTAAAGCATTGGAACAAAAACAAATACGGCAAGAATTCAGTGAGTCAACAACTTCTGGAATGTGTTCGAAATAGTTCCACTGTAACAGCACATGATGAAGACAACATATTGCCCATTGATGACTGTGTTAAAGAGCAGCACAGCAACACAGCTGGTAGAGCAGCTGCTTTAATGCTCCAGTGACCTGGGTTCAATCATGACCTCAGGTGCTCTGTGTGAAGTTCACACCTTCTCACTGTAAAGGCGTAGGTTTCCCTGGGCGTCCCAGTTTTCTCTCACATCCCAAAAGTTTTGGTTGGTTAACTAACCATCAAGTTATTCTTGGTGTGCAACACAGCACAGTAGTACAGAGGCTAACACCAGCAGTGAGATTGGGCATCGATTTCCCACCACTGTCTGTAGAGTTTATATGCTCTTCCTGAAACCACGTGGGTTTCTTCCAGATGCTCCCATTTCCTCTCACATTCTAAAGACATAAGGTTAGACTTAGTGTTGTGGGCATGTTATGTTGGCAGTGGAATCATGGTGACACTTGCAGGCTGCCCAGTACAACCCTCTGATTTGATTTGATACAAAAGATTCATTCACTATATGTTTCAATGTAGTTGGAGTTATTGTGGAGGCATTAGTAATGATTCTTCAAGAATCACTGGATTCTGGAACGTTTCTGGAGGACTGGAAAATTGCAAATGTCTCTCCACTCTTAAGGGAGGGAGGGAGGCAGAAGAAAGGAAACTATAGTGCAGTTAGCCTGACTTCAGAGGTTAGGAAGATAATTGTTAAGGATGTGGTTTTGGGGTACTTGGTGGCACATGAAGTGGGCCAAACTCAGCATGGTTTCATGGGGGGAAAAAACATAGAAAACCTACAATACAATACGGGCCCTTCGGCCCACAATGCTATACCGAAAATGTATGTACTTTAGAATTGCCTTGGGTTACCCATAGCCCTCTATTTTTCCTAAGCTCCATGTACCTATCCAGGAGTCTCTTAAAAGACCCTATTGTATCTGCCTCCACCACCATCACCAGCAGCCCATTCCATACACTCACCACTCTCTGCATTAAAAAAAACTTGCCCCTGACATCTCCTCTGTACCTGCTTCTAAGCACCTTAAAACTGTGCCCTCTCATGTTAGCCATTTCAACCCTGGGAAAAAGCCCCTAACTATCCACATGATCAAAGCTTCTCATCATCTTGTATACCTCTATTAGGTCACCTCTCATCCTCTGTCGCTCCAAGGAAAAAAAGGCCGAGTTCACTCAACCTGTTCTCGTAAGGCATGCTCCCCAATCCAGGCAACATTCTTGTAAATCTCCTCTGCACCCTTTCTAGTAAAGGTTTCCTTATGTGAAAATTTTGACTGACAAATCTGTTGGAATTCTTTGAGCAATAAGATGCAGGATAGACAAAGGAGAGTCAGTTGATGTTGTATACATGGATTTTCAGAATGCCTTTGAGAAGGTGCCCGCATACATGACGGATTGCTTCTTTTCACATTGTAAGTCAACAACTGGGATAATGGAATTGATAACTTTGTGGCCATGTTTGTGCAAACTACATAAAGATAAGTGGAGGGGCAGGTAGCGATGAGGAACCAGTGAATTGGCAGAACTTGGACAGACTGGGAGAATGGGCAAAGAAGTAGCATATGAAATATAGTGTAGCAAAGTGCATGGACACGTACTTTGGTAAAAGGAATAAATGCATAGACTATTTTCTAAACGGGAAAAAAAAGTTCAAAAATCAGACGTGTAAAGGGAACTTGAGTCCTTGTTGTAGGATTCCCTAAAGGTTAACTTGCAGGTTGTGTCGGTGGTAAGAAAGGCAAATGCAATGTTAGCATTCATTTCGAAAGGACTAGAATATAAGAGCAAGGTTGTGATCCTGAGGCCTTATAAAGCATTGGTCAAACTGCACTCGGAGTGTTGTGATCGGTTTTGGCCTCTCTATCTCAGAAAGGATGTGCAGGCATTGGAGAAAGTCTGGAAGAGGTTCACGAAAATGATTCCAGAAATGCAAGGGTTAACGGATTTTTGATGGCTCTGGGCTGGAGTCAAGAAGAATGAGGGGACAGGATCTCATTGAAACCTATACGTACAATGTTGGAAGGCCTAGTTCAGGGGTTCCCAGCTTTTTTATGTCATAGAGCGTTACCTTTAACTGAGGGGTCTGTGAACTTCAGGATAACATAGATTGTAGAGGATGTTTCCTATAGTGGGTGAGTCTAAGACAAGAGGGCACAGCCTCAGAATAGAGGGACGTCCATTTAGAACAGTGATGAGAAAGAATTTCTTTGGCCAAATGGGTGATGAATGCGTGGAATTCATTGCTATGGACAGCTGCGGAGGCCAAGTTATCGAGAATATTTAAAGCGGAGTTTGATAGGTTCTTGGTTAATCATGGTGTCAAAGCGTATGAGGAGAAGGCAAGGGAATGGGGTTGAGAGGGATAATAATTCAGCCATGATGGAATGGTGGAACAGACTCTACTCCAATTTCATATTGCTTTTGGATAACAAATAACAAAGTTCAATTGAAAATTATAGCCAGCAGAACACTTTCAGTATCAGAGTAGGATCAGGCTAACAAAATGCAAGTGGGGCCAAGGCATGTTCACTGCCAGATTAATCAGAACTAGGCCACCAATGTGTTTGAAGTATTGTATAATTAAGCAAGTGCTTAAAACTCTTCAAGAGCAGACAATGTTTCACTTACAGCAACAGAACATCAATTTAGCAGATAAAGCGGCAACACAACACTCCAGAGAGCACCAATTTACACTGGAGTCTAGACTCCTGCATGAGTCCTGTCTCACCTTGCATCAGCTATGTAACCTCCAGAGCATGGTGAATCTCAAGTAAAAAGTGTTCAGTCCTTAGGTACTCTTGCACTCTGCTAAAGGCCATTTTGTGACTGACTAGGCAAGGGTGGTTTTGCTTTCCGAAAATAACATGGTTCTACAGTACTTATAATGTTACTGCACACAAGGGATAAGGACGTAAATATTCTGTGGATTCCTGCCACAGTTTGCTGAGAATTATGCTATTTTGAAACAATTTATTTGTGATTTATTGGTCAGGGAAATCTCAAGTTCTACTTAGCAGCCATTCTTTCAACTGGAGCCACTAAACTTGTACGCCTAATGCACTATGCTTATTTTAAATTCATTTACAAGGTATGGGTGATGTTGTTAAAATGAGTATTTATTACCAATCCATACATTAGCATTGGAAAATCTTCCTTCAGACTCTTGTCTTCTTTCTTAATAGTTCCTGTTAACAAACTCATTACCATAAAACACAAAACATCTCACAAGGTCCACGCTAATACAGTATATGTTGTCCTCCTTATTACAGATGGACACTTCCATCACTTGTCTCCTAACTGCTCCTGTCCTAAAATTCTCACTAAGATTTTAATTTTCCCTTCAGTTCTGCCAGGGTTTTTCCCAGCCAATTTCATCAACTTCCTCAAACAGATTTCTGACCCTAATTTGTCATTATTTCCATGTACTTCTAGTTTTACCTATTACATTCAGCTCTTTTCTGGCCTTGAACCAAAAAGCATCAATTGTTAGGATAACTAAATCTCACATGACATTTGCTTTAGAATCATACATCATAAATATCACCCAGTTCTCAAATTCCCGACATCAATAATCCAACAGATCGTTGAACAGATACACTTCATTGAAGTAATGTGCCAATTTCCTTCCCCAAAGACCAATGAATAATTTGCTTACAAATAGGCATATAAAATTTCCTGAGATACAGGCCAAATACCTTAATTCAGATAAATTTCCTACTGACTTTGGTGCAAGACTCATGAGGGCAATGAAACACTGACACCCAGATAAATTAGAAGATTATTAGGTGCCCATTTATCAGCACTAAGAATGGACGTGGTACCCATTCCAGAAAGGGTATTCCCCCATTCTATCTCCAACCCTCACCAACAGGGCAATATATCAGCGTCTCAGAAAACAGACAAAATGGAGGTTCTGCGAGCATAATTATCTCAGCCAGGCTCTCTCAGGTCATCTCCCGAGACTCTATAATTCTGAGATTACTCTTTTTGAACACTTGCTTATTTCATCACCATATTTCATGCAATACTTTGGAATTTGTCAGAGAGTGGAAAGGGGGCAGAAACGCAGTTGTCTTACAACTCTAGTGATCCATGTTCAATCACAATGTCAACATTGTGTGCACAATTTCCCTGTGACTACATTTGCACCCATTTTATACTGCCTCTCAATAAGCTGCTGCTCTTAGTTACCCCCTTACTGTAGGTTAACAGCCAAAACAACCAAAGGAAATTTGAATGTGAGAAAGTAAAAGTTTCTAGGGTGCAGGGAAATAAAAAGATGATGCGATTGATCTGCTGGGACCAGACCAGCCAAACAGTTTCCTTGTGTTACAATAATGATTTGCTTTTTAGCTGGTTTATCACAACATTGTGGGCCAAAAGGCCTATTTCTGAGCTGTACTGCCTCTGTTCTTGGTGAAGTAATCTCTCACTAGTATGCCTCTAAGACTCTAGGACATTCTTTAAAACCAAGCTTTTTATTTTAAAATACAACTAACAATGTTTTTAATTGCTATACCAGTACTGGTTGATGCCTTTACAAAGAATTAGATGCTTCTGGTTATTTATTTCATGTATTACCTTTGCAGCTTACTTCAAACATAAACTGCACATGCTGCCACAGCCAACCTAACTACAACGCAACATACACACTGAACAGTGACATGGCAGCTTAACAGGAGGCTTTCAAGAATGATCCCAGGAATTAAAAGAGTTAACATGGAGTGTTTGCTTCTGAGCCTGTACTCACTAAAGTTTAAAAGAATGAAGGGGAGTGGGAATAAAGGGGGCATTTTCTAGTTGGCTACTGGTGACTAGTGGTGTTCAGCAGGGGTCAATAATGGGACTTCAATTCATGTTATATGTTAATCATTTGGATGATAGAATCGATGACTTAGTAGCCAACTTTGCAGATAAGAAGACAGGTGCATGGGTAGGTTGTGTTGAGGAAGCAGGGAATCCGCAGAGGACTTGGACTGGGAGAATAGGCAAGGAAGTGGCAGATGGAGTGTAGTGCAGGGAAGTGTATAGTCATGCACTTTGAAGGAATAAAGGCATAAACTATTTTCTAAAGAGAAAATTTCACAGAGGTGCAAAGGGATTTGTGAGTCCTTGTTGTAGGATTCCCTAAAAGGTGAACTTCCATGTTGAGTCAGCAATGAGAAAGGCAAATGCAATGTTAGCACTCATTTCGAGGTCAAAGATGTGATGTTGAGGCTTTATAAGGCATTGGTCAGACTGCACTTGGAGCATTAAGAGCAATTTTGGGCCTCTTATCTTTTTAAAAAAAATGTGCTGGCATTGGAGAGGGTTCAAAGGAGGCTCATGAGAATTATTCCGGGAATGAAAGGGTTATCGTGATGGTTCTGGGCCTGTACTCGCTGGAGCTCAGAAGAATATGGGGGCATCTCATTGAACCCTATCAAATACTGAAAGGCATAGATAAGAGTGGATGTGGAGAGGATGCTTCCTATAGAGAGTGAGTCGAAGACCAGAGGGTACCGCCTCAGTATAAAGGGACGTCCATTTTGAACAGATGAGAAGGAATTTCTTTAGTCAGAGGGTGTTGAATTTGTGGAATTAATTCACAGAGACAAATATGGACATTAAATTATTTGGCATATTTAAAGTGGAGGTTGATGGGTTCTTGATTAGTAAGGACATTATTGGGTGTGGGGAGAAGGCGGGAGAGAATGGATGTTATCTTGATTTCCAACATCCGCATATTTTCTCCTGGTTGTGATTCAACTGCCAACAACTGTGCCCACAGGTATTGATTAAAACCGTAGAACTATTTCCTGCATGTGTAACCAAAGCACCTGTTCAGTCAGACGTGACAGAAACAATATTTCTGTGACCTCTGGTGATCAAGAAATGAGATAATCTTTTACGGTATGTGTCCACAAATACCAGAGCCAACAGCAAAGAACAAACCTGATTCTTCAATCAATTGAAAAGGAGCAACATTCATAAAGGCAGAATAGAAATGGCATGATGAGCGAATTTCCACTGATTGTATCTTGTATTAGTGACCATTATACAGGTTTCATTAAGGTATGGTAAATAGATAGCCTGCAATCATGCAAACATCACAGGTCCACACACAACAAAGAAATCAAATGCTACAAATGAAGGTTAGTGGAGGTAAAAAGCTCAAACTCCAAATGCACTTCATTGTTAAACAGCATTGGAGAGTAATAGGTTATATTGTATATACCTAACTGGAAACTACAGCACCTAAACCTGTGCCGAACATGTCCCTACCTTAGAACTACCTAGGATTTACCCATAGCCCTCTATTTTTCTAAGCTCCATGTAGCCACCCAGGAGTCTCTTAAAAGACCCTATCATTTCCACCTCCACCACTGGCAGCCCATTCCCCGTACTCACCACTCTCTGCGTAAAAAAAACCTTACTCCTAACATCTACTCTGTACCTACTTCCAAACACCTTAAAACTATGCCCTCTTGTTTTAGCCATTTCAGCCCTGGGGAAAAGCCTCTGACTATCCACACGATCAATGCCTGTCATTATCTTGTACACCTATCGGGTCACCTCTCATCCTCTGTCACTCCAAGGAGAAAGGGCAGAGTTCACTCAACCTATTCTCATAAGGCATGCTCCCCAATCCAAGCAACATCCTTGTAAATCTCCTCTGCACCCTTTCTATGGTTTCCACGTCCTTCCTGTAGTAAGGCGATATTGAACTCTTCAATAGGAAAGCAAAACATTTTGCACAATACAAGAAATAGAGAGCAAGATATTTAAATGAGATAATTTTGCTATAGACATGTGAGATTACAAGTATGTCATAGATTCCAACCAGGGGCCATTGCATTCCAAGACGGGAAGAAAATTCCTCCTAACCTACGGTATAGTCAAGGGCATGATAGTGTATATCGATTGAAAACCAACTGATTATCTATTATTGGACTATTGGTAATCATACATTCATTAGATTACATTAATTTCCGACCGCCACCCTCATTAATCGGCATTAAAGGTATTATCAGCTTTTCAGCTGGCTTAATCGTAACTGCACATTTCTGAGCGAACAAGGCAGTTTCAAGTCCGGGAATTTGCATATTAGATCAAAGGTTGTGTGCACCAGTCTTCCTCTCAGAATTGAGATTTCTTTGCTTGTTGTTTCCGCGATCTAAAAAAAATTAGGTTTCTTATTTGCAAACAATTAATCGTAATGGATTATGAAAAGCAGTTCTATTTCTCGATGTAACTGCATGATAACAAGGACACAGGCTTATCACCACACTTGGAATAAACTAATGCCATTGGCCAAAATGGATTAGGAAGAGGGCTACATTTCGCAGTACAAACAAAAACACATTGCTTTCGCTCTATCTTTACAAAATCGTAATCGTTACAGCGCAAGCGTTTGAACCCCGAATTCTGTTCAGGTGCGTTGGAAGGTCTGTCTAAGAGTACAAATATATGATTACAATAAAAATCTTGATAATAAAGTGAAGCAGCAAAAACAAAACCTTCTTTCAAATATGCTTGAGACTCTTCACCAAGATTACCATATCCTCCATTCCTCCACCACTATCCGAACTCCTCCAAGACATGTTGTTCACTTACAAGAGTCTGAGGCTCCACACATCTCGTAGCTGTTTCCACTCACTCAAGCCAGTCTCCCGGGAAACACGCTAGTGTCTTTTTTTAAAAAAAAACACAGGGACCCGGTCGATTTGAGTTGAACGCGAGAGTCAGTCGGCCAGCCTAGTACCACAGCTGCTCGCTCACATCAACGGAAAACAAAAGGCGAAGAGACAAAAGACGCGACCCTTATTTTTCCCTTCAGCGAACACGCGCACTCACGAGCCTCCGTTTACACCTGGCCGCCTTCCTCCGCCTCGGCTCACCCACCTGCACTGAGGCTGAGGGATGTAGCGGATGCCGGCTGCCTCCTCTCACGGTGACATACGTCCGCAGACCTGCTCTCCAAGCCAGTTCCCAGCTCAAAGGTCCTCAGTGCGCAGGCGCCGCTCCCCGCAAAGAAAGAGAAGGAAAACAAAAGTAAACTTTGATCCAACTTAGGAAAGTCACGTGATTCTTTGGGGGCAGGGGAGAGGGTTGCCGCGACGATGGTATTGTTTATTCTCAAGCTGTTTGTAAATAGTCTCATGGGAAGACGAGGCATTTCTGGTAAAGCAGTAATGCTTTGTTATTTTACTGATGGATGGGAGAAGGGCTGGTGAACAATCTATCTGTTCAGGGTTAATGACAAAAACTTGTAACCTGAATCTATCCAACCCACTTTCTGAAATGGACGCTGAAATGTAAACCGGGTAGCACGTCATTCGCTTTAAGAGTGACACCCACTTTAAGTAGCGATTGCAAGGAGACTGGTGTCCTCCCATATTCACATTTATTGTGGGAAGGCGCATTGACCAATTGAACAGGCTTCCCTTGGCGATTTGTGTTTACTCAGCTAATCCCGTGGGGGGGGGCGGCGGAGGAGAGTTCGGATGCAATTTTATTTCTTAAGTACGAAAGTCCTTGTCGCTTTCGGTACATTGAAACATTACACATGTCTTCAGAAATTAATCTCCATCCAACGTCTGATACATCATCCATGCTATGATCTCAGATCATGGGTCTACAACAGAGCCAAACTCGATATAGGCATGTGTTGATCGAGACTCCGTCATCGCCCCAGCACTTCTCGTAATCTTTCTCGCCACAGCTCACCTCTCCCTGGAAGGAAGTTAATTTCCAGAGCACAGCGGAAATCGTTCAATCAACATTAGCAAGATCGCTCTAACCTCAGCCATGGAACAGCAGTACACAGACGATGCATGCCGATGTGCATGTTTGGAAGCTGAGTCCAAGTCAAGTTCAGTTTGTTCATTGAAGAATAGCCCAGGCCTAAACGAACATGGAACAGCTCAGCACAAGAACGGGCCATTTGGCCCACTATATTATACCAAACTAATTTAATTAATAATACCCAATTAAACTAATCCCTTCTGCCTGTACATAATCTGCACATGGAAGGTAGATTATGAAATGTACTAGGTCAGTACATCACAGCCTTTAAGGAAAAAACATGTTTCAGATCAAGCTCTCAAATCCAGAACGAAGTCCATGCTACACCGGGTGGCAATGTGTAACTGCCCTCCTGTTAATGTCTGAGTCATGGACAACCTCTAGGACACTGGCAGCATTGGAGTGGAACTATCAATGCCATTCCACAAAGTCATCCAAAATCCAGGGGAATTCCAATGTCAATTTCCACCACTATCCAATATTCCCTGCATCAATGCTGTATAATACTCCGTCAGCTCACATCCCCAATTCCATACACGTAGAAGAGAAACTCTGAGATCCATCAAAGCAAGACATGACCAGGTGGACTTACAGATATGTATTGATCTCCTATAGGTGTATAAAGTTATGAAGGGCATAGAAAGAGTGAATGCACTCAGTCTTTTTTCCTGAAGTTGGGGGTTTAAGGTGAGTGGGAAAGATTTAATAGGAATTTGAGGGGTAACTTTTTTTTACATAAAGGGTGGCATGTATTGGAATGAGTTGTCAGTTGCTCAGAAAGACTTAGAAGGTTATGGGCCAAATGGGACAGGTTTGGATGGGCATGTTGGTCAGCATCGACCAGCTGGGCAGAAGGGCCTGTTTCCTTGCTGAATAGTTCCATGACTGCAGAAAGGATACTGGAATCATGTCAAAGTTGCTCTGAAAAAATGCAACATCCCCATTAACTCAAGGGAAATCCTAACTAAGACTACTCAAAATGGAGAAGCAACATTCAGGGTCCTACATTGGGAGCACACATAACTGTAAATGGCGGAAGGAGTGTACCACCTCCTAGAAGTACCTATCTACCAACCCTGTCAAGCTCTTCCTGGCCCTCCTATGGTAGAATATGCAATTCCCACGACGAGCTCAGCAGTTGCCGTTTTAAAAATAAGGAACATGACTACCGTTTCACAGAAATGTGGCTATCCCCTGCCATTTCAGATGCAGTGCTGCAGCTCGCTGGCTTCAACAATTTCTGCAAAGACAGGGCTGCTCAGTCTTTTAAAGGCAAATGAGGAAGAGTATGCTTTATGATAAACTCATCGTTGTGCACGTATATGGTGGTTCTGTCTTATTTCTGGTCATCTGACCCAGAATATTTAGTGATCAAGTGTCATCCTTTTTAATCTGCTGAGGGAGTTTTCTGCCATCATCCTGGTAGCAGTGTAGATTCCACCTCAGGCAAGCATTGGAGGAGATGAACTCTATGATCAGCAGGTAGGAAACAGCACACCATGGTGTCTTCCTTTTCATCGCAGGGGATTTCATCCAGGCTAGCCTGAAGAAGTCTCTGAACAACAACCACCAATACCTGTGGAGCTGGAGGAGTCAACACATGTCCGTTTTAATACCACCACCAAGAATGCTTACCCACACTTTGGAAAGTTTGATAACCTGACTGTATTTCTATTCCCAGTGACTAAAGATCACAGCCCCAGTGATGAGGACCAAGAAAGAATGGTCAATGGAGCCAGATGAGCACTTAGAGGGCTGGATAGAGTCAGTGAACAGGCTAATATTTAGGGATTCTTTTTCAAATCTGAATGAATACACCACAGTTGTCACTAACTTCAAGACCTGTGTGGATGAGTGTCTGCCTTTGAGAACATACTGGGTATACCCAAACCAAAAGTCGTGGATGAACTAGGAGATTTGTAGTCTGCTGGGGGACATCCTACAAAAAGCTATTTTAAAAGCAAAGAAACAATTCCAATTGAGATTAGAAATGCACGTCAGCTCCAGTAGGGTTTGCAGGCCATTACTTCCTGCAAAGTGAAACCTAATACTATATTATGAATGGCTGCGATGCTTCACTCCCAGATAAATTCAATGCCTTTTATGCATGCCTTGAAAGGGAGAATAAAACTACTCCTGTGCAAACCCCTGCAGCATCTGGTGACCTTGTGACCTTTGTGGTGGGAACTAATGTCAGAATATCTTTTAAGAATGTGAACTTTTGCAAGACAACATGCCCTGATTGTGTACCTGGTAGGGCTCTGAAAACCTGTGCTAACCAACTGGCTGAGGTGTTCAAAGACAACTTCAATTTCTCACTGCTGCAGTTAGAGTTTTCCACCTGCTTCAAAAGGGCATCAATGCCCAAGAGCAGTGTGAAGTGCTTCAATGGCTATCACCCAATGGCACTCAAATATACTGTGATAAAGTACTTTGAGAGGTTGGTTATGGCTAGAATCAATTCCTCCCTAAGCAAGGGCCTGGACCCACTGCAATTTTACCGATTGCCACAATAGGTCAACAGTAGATGCAATCTCACTAGCTCTCCATTCAGCCTTAGCGCACATTACGCTGTAGTTTATTAATTACAGCTCAGTGTTCAATGTGTGGCTCGTGGCCAAGTGCTTAGGACGTTGGACTAGCAATCTGAAGGTCGGGATTCGAGCATCGGCCGAGGTGTGTCCTTGAGCAAGGCACTTAACCACACAAAGCTCCAGTCTACCCAGCTGAGAATGGTTACTGGCAAAAATGCTGGGGGTTAACCATGCGATAGAATGGTGTCCTATCCAGGGGGGAGTCTCGTACTCTCAGTCGCTTCACGCCACAGAAATAAGCACCAGCCTGATGAGCCAAAAGGCTCGTGACAGACTTTAATATTTAATCAACCTTCAATGCTGTTATACCATCACTTCTAATCAACAAGCACCGAAACCTAGGCCTCTGAACCTCCCTCTGAAACTGGACCCCTGACTTCCTCACCAGGAGACCACAGCCTGTGAGAATTGGAAATAACACCTCCTTGCTGACAGTGAACACTGGCGCACCTCAAGAATGCGTGCTGAGTAATATTGTGAATATATAGTTGATTAAGGATTCTTTGTGTACATAACTTATTATGGGTTATAGGTAAAAAGTACGTGAATGGCATAGGTCATTGGTAACCGTGTCATATATGCATACTTCACTGAAGAAAGAACTAGTACTCAAGTTGTCCCATGTTCCTGTGTGTTTGTGTATTTCTTTTGATTAATTTCTGGGGTTACAAAATACTACACTGGTGATGAGAAATTTTTAAAATAAACCCGAGATGACTACCTACAGGTTGAAATGCAGCACAAGTTTCTTCCAAAGAGGAGAGAGACAATTGAGTTTAAAAAAGGCAGAAAATGTGTGAAATTAACAAGCAAAGTGTACAGTCATGGGTTCATAAATAGTAAGTACCAGATGATAATACTAAATTTGAAAAAAAAACAAATGGCTCGCTACATCGGAAAGATGCATGTGCACAATTGCACAAGAGATAACTGGATGATGTATTGAGCAGTATTTTAAAGCAAGTTAAATAGCCAATGGAAAGAAACTGCTCGTGTTACTGAGTGCAATAGGTAGAAAAGCACAGAGTTTGTTTGGAAGTTTAACTGCTCCAACCAAACCAGCTGAAATGAGCTTTGCTGATACCATGAATGTAATGCAGGAACATTTAGAACTGAAGCCATTGTTGATTGCAAAACTCTTTAGGTTTCATAAGTGGAATCAAAAGGGAGTCCATTTCAAAGTATGTGGCTTAAGTGAAGAAATTGTCTGAGAATTGTCAGTTCAGTGATGGACTTAATGGTGCACTGAGAGGTTGTTTCATTTGTGTAATCTTACAAGAAAGCATTCAGAAAGGCTCCTATCTAAAGCACAACTTACATTTTAAAAAGCTGTTGAAATTGCTGTATCAATGGAAACAGCAGACAGGCGCAATTGAGTTGCAGTCAGGAATGAAAGTGAACTAGTCTAAAGGAAATTGCAACATTTAAACTGAAACCTGCCTAGCTGAAAAAGCTGTGTTACCATTGTGGCAGGGACTCGCATATACCAGACCAATGCAAATATAAAGGTGAAACTTGCAGAACATGTAACAAACTAAGCTACATACAAAAAACATGTCAGCCAGACAAAAGTAAATGGACTGCCCAAGGAAGAGAAAACAAATAAAAAGTTAAGTTGCAGTTTTAAAAAAGGGCACTAATCTGCATGATGTTGATGAAAAGTTTGATAAGAGTGACACAGGACTGAGTAGCCTTGAGGTTTACAATGTTAAAACTAACAAGAGACAAGCAATATAGCTTACACAAGAAGTGAATGGCAAATTAAGTAAAATGTAATTGGACACTGGCTTGGCTGTTTCAGTCATTCCACAAAATGAGTTTGAATGATTTTTCAAAAATATTGGACTGAAGCCTGCAGATATCCAATTAAGAACTTATACTGGAGAAAAGATAACTCCTGTGGTAATGACATTTGTAACAGTGACTCTCTTCCATGACAGCACATCCTTTCTGAGATATGTGGCCCAAAACTATTGACAATATTCTAAGTGCGGCTTGACTAGTATCTTAAAAAGCCTCAGCATTATCTCCTTTCTTTTATATTCTATTCCCCTTGAAATACATGCCAACATTGCATTTGCCGCCTTTACCACGGATTCAACCTGTAAGTTAACCTTCTAGGAGTCTTGCATGAGGATTGAGTCCCTCTGGAGATGGAAGAAGAGTCCAAAGGGTTTCTCACGATAAACACACAAAGGGCTTTATTACTATAATAGGCTTATTTTTGGATGAGCGTTTGCACCTGCTCTTTGGCAGAAAGCCACAGACCAGGTGCCGTAAGGCTGCACAGGCACTCAGTGTTACTTTGCTGACAACATTGCTACCGGTGAGGATGACAAGGAGCATCTCCAATACATGTGTGTATGTATTTTTTATATATATATACACACACACATACATACACACACGTATATATTGTACATAACCATATAATGTATATAAAACCTGGAGGTAAAGTACAGTAGAACACATAAAACATGATAATTTAAGAAAACAAGGACAAAACCTACAGATGAATCATACATCAATAACAAACGAATATTGTAAGGTACGGAACAAGTTAATCAGTGACACTTCGAATACGATGCGGCCAGGAGTTCAGAAGCCTAACGGCCTGGAGGTAGAAACTGTTTCTCATCCTGACTGTTCTTGTCTTTATGCATTGGAGAAACCTGCCTGATGGTAGAAAGTCAAAGAGGATGCTGGATGGATGGGTGGGAACCTTAATAATACTAAGGGTTCTGCGTATACAGTGCGCCTGAGAAATGTCTGTGATGGATGGTAGGGAGATCCCCATGATCCTCTCAGCTGTTCTCACAGCCCTTTGTAGGGAGCTCTGGTCTGTCACTCAACGGCTCCCATACCAGATGGAGATGTAACTTGTCAGGACACTCTCAATGGTGCTCCTGTAAAACACAGTTAAGATGAGGCCTTGTTTGCCTCAATCTTCTTAGGAAGTCGAGGTGCTGCTGTGCCTTCTTGTTCAGAGGGGTGATACTCAGGGACCAGGTGAGGTTATCTGTGATGTGAACTCCCAGGAGCTCTCTCTATGGAGAAGCCATGTATTCACAGAGGGGGATGGTTCATCTGCACCTTTCTGATGTCCACAATGATCTCCTTAGTCTTCTCCACGTCTAGATTGTTCTTCTCACACCAATCCACCAGCCACTCCACTTCCTCTCTCTACTCTGTCTCGTCATTGCTCTTGGTGAGCCTAACCACTGTTGTGTCATCTGCAAACTTGATGACACAGTTTGAGCCGGATCCTGCAACACAGTCATGTGTCAGCAGTGTGAACAACAGCGGGCTGAGCACACAGCTTTGGGGGGGGGGGGGGTTCCAGTGCTTAGCAAAATGGGACGAGAGACATTGCTGCCTACATGGATTGACTGTGGCCTTACTGTTGAGATGTCCAGTATCCAATTGCAACGGGAGGTGTTGAGACCCAGTGAGATCAGTTTCCCCACCATTTTCTGGGGTATGATGGTGTTGAACGCTGACTGAAGTCTATAAGCAGCAGTCTGGCATAAGAGACGCCATTTTCCAGTTCGGGCAGAACAGAGTGGGGGTGTGGGGAAGGGGCTATTGTATTATCGGCGGATCGATGATCGATTTGAGTGATAAGGTCCAGTGTAGCCAGGAGAAAGGGTTTAATAAGCTTCATTACCAGCCACTCAAAGCATTTCATAATGGTTGATGTTAATGCCACCGGCCGATAGTCATTTAGGCAGGTGACTGTCTCCTTCTCTGGCACTGGAATGATGGTTGCCGCCTTGAAATCCGAGGGGACAAAGGATTGTTTCAGAGTGATGTTGAATATGTCAGCACCTCCATCAGCTGGGCTCTGCAGTCCTTCAGAACCCGACCTGGGCATTATTGGGCCTTGCAGCTTTGTGTGGGTTGTCTCCGGACAGGGTCTTCCTCACTTCAGCTTCAGCCAGACAGAGTCTGCTCCCCTGGCAGGGGTGCCTTCCTCACCAGCACTTTGTTCTGTACAACAAACCGGGTGTAGAAGATATTCAGAATCTCAGAGAGTGAAACATTCTGGTCACTGATGCGCAGAGTAGACCTGTAGTATGTAAACCTCTAAACTCACTGCCACGAGTATCTTGTGTCTCTGGTATTGCAGAAGTGGCTGTAAGTTCTCTGAAAATACTTCCATTGCACCTTTCTGATAGAGTAGGAAAGCAAGTTCTCACTTCCCTGAGAACTGCCGTATCCCCCGATCGAAGGCAGCGTCACTATCCCTCAGCAGTGCACGGACCTCTGCAGTAAGCCATGGCTTCTGATTTACCCTCACCCAGATATGTTTCGTGATGGTAACCTCTTCTGTACACTTCTCCATGTAGCTGGTCTCAGATTCCACATATGCCTTGCTGTTAATGGAGTTGCCATAAGTAGCAGCCTCCCTGAACATTCTCCAGTTTGTTATCAAAGCAGTTCTGCAGTGCAGAGACTGCATCCTCAGGCCAATTCTTCACCACCTTTAGAACTGGTCAGACCCGTTTGATCACTGGTTTGTATGCTGGCATTAACATTACAGGTAAGTGATCTGAGAGTCTAATGTGGGGTTGAGGGACCGCTTTACAGGCGCCCTGGTATGTTAGTGTAAACCAGGTCTGGTGTATTTTCATCTCTGGTAGCAAAATCAACATGCTGTTGGAATTTAGGCAGGATTGTCTTCAGGTTCGCATGGTTATGATCACTTGCGATAATGAAGATACCATTGGGACTTTGGTTGAAAGTCACTGATGGCAACGTAGAGCTCACATAGTGCCCCACAGCATTAGTGACGGTGGGGGTGTGATATATATAGCCTTGCCTGAGTTCGCCGGATTCCTATTAGCCCAAAACACGCCAAAACCCTCCAGCTGGATGGCTGCACCAAGTACGGAGCCCCCCCTCCCCCCCCCGAAGCCAAATTTCTGTGAGGATGAGCATGCAGATGTTTTTCACTCACTGGTTCAGTCTCAGGCACAGGTAGTCCAGTTTATTTTCAAGTGAACACACGTTTGCCAATAAGAACGAGGGGAGAGTCGGCCTGAAGAGCTTCGATCTGTCGTTCCCGGATTCCAGCACGTTTTCCCCTGTTTTGTTTCCTAGTGCACCTTTTCCTACAGCATCACGCAGTTCACTAGCGTGGTGGAACTGGTGTGTACAATATATTTAATAGCCAGCAGCACTTTCTATAATGACAAAAACATAACAGGACATGGACGAACTATTACACCCAGAGACGAAATGGTCACTGTGTCTGAACGCACCACCATATTGCTCAAGAAAGTTTTGGTCCTTTTTAGGGTTTGTTAATTATGTAACAGATTCCTGCCAAACCAAGCTACTGTGTTCCACCCCTTGAACTCATCACGACAGCTTGGGAAGAAATGGCAATGGACAGAGCAATGTGCGTTTGGCTTTCCAAAAGGCAAAGGAAATGGTGACATAACACATTATAACCCACGTTGCCCAGTGAAGCTTGCTTGTGATGCCTCACCTTATGGTACACATGTATAGTCATGTCACATGTTATGGGTAATGGAAGTTCTCTTACCACGGCAGAGAAAAATTATGCACAAATTGACAGAGAGGCCTTGAGTCTGGTTTGGGTTATAAAACATTTCAGAACTTGTCTGGGAGAGTTTATCCTCATTACCGATGATAAGCCACTACTGTCCATTTTCAATCCACGGAAGGGAGTTCCACTAACAGCAACAGCACAAATGCAGCGATGGGCTCTGTTTCTTGGAGGACACAATTACAAGATTGAATTCAAGAGGACAAATAATCATGAAAATACTGATGGATTGTCCTGTTTACCCTTCAAAAAGGATATACTTGAAAAATTTACAGCAGAGAACACTCTTCTTGATATATTCTCCCTAAAGCTAATCAAAAGTCTCCCTATTACAGCTGAGATGATCCAAAGGGAAACCAGAAAAGACCCTGCACTGTCTCAGGTCTACATGGCAACCCAAAATGGCTGGAATGGATGTTAGATGTTCCAGTTTCACCATTTCTATCAGCACTGGATGAACTTGCCCTGGACAGGAGATGCCTTATGTGGGGATTGAGAGTTGTGCCATCCAAACTGAGAGCTGACGTGTTGGTGGAGCTGCATGCCAGCCATCTCAGCGTGGTCAAAATGGAAACATTGCCTCGAAGCTTTATCTGGTGGCCTGGGATAGATCAGCAAACCGAGCCGCTTGCCATGCACTGTTCAGGATGCCAACACATCCAGAAGACGCCAGGAGCAGCGCCTCTCCATCCCTGGGAATGGCTTGCATTGCCCTGGCAGAGGATTGATGTGGATTTTGACAGATTATTCATGGGCACAAATTTCTCATTTGTAGTGGATGAAACTACAAAGTGGCCAGATGTGTTCCTGATAGTCTGCACTACAGCCTCACACACTGCTGGTGTGTTGAGAAGCCTCTTCACAAGGACACTTAGTCAGTGACGATGGACCACAGTCTGCAGCAGAACAGTTTCAGTCATTCCTGACAATGAATGGAATAAAACATACTACATCTGCACGTACCACCCAGCTACAAATGGCTTGCTGGAAAGGTTTGTTAGAGTCCAAAGAATGCATTGCAAGCAATGTCAGCAGAACATACTACACTGACCCTGAATCAGAACCCCACCAATTTCTTCATTGCATATCACAGTGCAGCACACACTACAACCGACGACTCACCAGCTATGCTGTTCCTGGGTCATCCCTTCACTCATGCTTGGATCTCCTCAGACCCAATCTCAGAAGGACTATGCAGGACAAACAGCTGAGACAAATTAAGGCTCTTTAAATAACAAGGTTCGATGAGTGCTGTGGTACCGTAGCTGTTAGCAGGACGCTATAAATCATGCAAATAGCAAAAAGAAAACAAGTGAAAAATACAGAATACAAAACATCAAAGCATATTGAAATAGTCTAGGCTAAGTAGAGTGATGCCCCTTGTCAGGAACGATGTTATCCCACAAGAGTAAGAAATCCTCCACAGTGATTAAATCTTTAGGACTGATTGGGACAATTTAAAACTGACTATTCTGTGGTTGTCTAAATATAGTAGTTGTATAACATACTGTGTATACAGTTGAGATGCATTCTCTACTGAGTTGGAGTTTATAGCTCAGCAGAGAGGACTGTTGTGTATTTAATATTTCAGTAATATTTGAGTAATCTTGTACATACAGTATATATATTGTTTGATTAAGCATTCTTTTTCATTTAAGCAAATCATTACAGGCTATATGTATAAATACATGAATTGTATACGTCATCATGCTACCACGAGATACATGCGTGCCTGGCTTAAAGTAAACATGAAATTAGACTTGCATTCCCAGACTCCTGTGTCTTCTTTTAAATTAGTTTAATGTTTTAAAGTTTTAAATCAGGGGCTGCAGGGCAGCGCAGAGCTGGAAGGGCCAATTCCACATTATATCTCAATAATTAAATAAAAATATTTCACTCCCGGAAAAGCAGTCCTGGTGAGGGACTACAGAGGAGATTAAAAGTGGGTATTTGGAAAGATTAAGGACAGAACTGGTCCTCTCTCCTACTCAGTGGAAATTGCGCCTGATGTCATCTGGAAATGACATATCGATCAGTTGGGGAGAACAGAGGCAATTGTTAAAGAAGAAAGGTTGCCAGGGATGTCAGAACCACTTCCTGCAGTCTCAAATAAAACTCCTGCAACCACCATAGAGGAGGCCCCAGAACCTGAGACTATTTCACAGCCACAAGTCTCACCTGCTGAGCAGAGTGATCCCCCTTGTCAGGAAAGACGTTATCCCTTGAGTAAGAAATCCTCCATAGTGATTAAATCTTTAGCACCACACGCAAAATACTGGAGGGACTCAGCAGATGAGGCAGCATCTACAGAAATGAACAAAACAGACGGCGTTTTGGGCCGAGACACTCAGGGTTCCTCCAGCATTTTCTGTGTGTTGCTTTGGATTTCTGGCATCAGCAGAATTTCTTGTGTTTATGATGAAATCTTTAGGTCTGAATGGGATATTAAATTTACTATGCTGTGGATGTCTATATAATAGTTCCATTATATAGTACAGTTTGTGGGTGTGTGAGAAGCTAGAGAGCAATGCATTACATATTTGAGTTGGGGCGCATTCTATATTGTGTTGGAGGTTATAGCTAAGCAGGGAGGAGTGTTGTGTATTCAATATTTGAGTAGTATTATAAATATATTGTCTGATTTAGCATCCTTTGCTTGCTTACATAATTCATTGCACCTGTATGTTATATGTAAAAGTACATGAATGGCATCACATGAATGTGATGTGCCTCGTGTGGTAGTGTCGTGGGTAGTGCTTGTCACTCCCACTTTCAGCTTCTACCACTGGCTAGCCACCTTGCAAAAAGGAGAGCTGAGTGTGTAAGGCTTTCCCTGCCAGTACATCGCCTCTCCAACAGCAAGCCTCATGTAGTGTTTCCTCACTGGCAACAGGTGGAAACTGAACTCCTTCCGGACTCAGGCTGAACTATAGAGGAAGGGGAGGAGGTCTGGCCCCTGCACATGTAGCACAGAGGTGCACTGGTGTCTGGACATGCCCCGGTGCTCATGAACTGGACCTCCAGCTACGGGTAGATAACTCCTTGTGAGCATCCTCGGGAGAGACGAAGCCTACGGGAGTAAACCCAGACTGCAGATCCAGAGTGGAGACCCTAAGGCAGCTGGGTGCCATCGAACTTCCTTCCGACAGCTTCTGCAGCCAAGCTAGTGCCAAACGTATTGCTTCATAAGCTTTCCTTTGGACTACACTGGTGAGGCCGAGAGGGGGATCTTGATGACTGGGCAGCCCAGGATCTCCATACTTTCTGCCCAGGTTTGTGATGATGATAATCACCCATTGGCCTTCGAGGCAGACAGATGCCAACCATGCTACAACCATGAATGGTATACATCATTTGTTTTTGCTTTCAGTAAGAGGGGAGCCGGGATCCTTCTGCCTCACAGACCATACGACTATGCGATCAACTTCCTCCTGGGCATCACTCTCCCTGAGAGTGTCTGTTCTCCCTCTCGCCTCCTGAGGCCCAAGCCATGAATGACTACATCACAGAAGTGCTGAAGCACGGCTTCATTCGACCATCCAAGTCCTCAACCGGTGCAGGATTCCTCTTTGTCAAAACAAAAGAAGGGCGTCTTGGTCTCTGCATCAACTACTGTGGACTCAGCAAGATCACTGTTAAGAACTGCTAGCCTCTCCTCTTGATGGATCGTGCATTTGAAACTCTTCGCAGGGCCCAGATCTTCACCAAACTGGTTGTACAGCGCATGTACTACATAATCCACATCTGCTAGGGTTGCATTTATGAAACCCTCTGGCCACTATGAAACTTGGTGATGCCATTCATTGTTTCCAACAGTACAGTTATTTTCCCAGCCTTCATTAACAAAATCCTACCCAGCGCCGAAATGGAATTGGAGACAGGGAGCTACTCACCAGTAAATGGGCCTTGGAGAAATAGGGCCTTGGCTGATGGGAAACACTGAGCCCTTCCTGATCTAGACTGACCATCAGAACCTCATATCCATACACCAACCCACCAAGCCAACCCACATCAGGCTCACTGGGCCACCTCCTTCAAACAATTCAACTTCACCATCTCCTACCCACCTGGCTCCAAGAACACTAAGGCAGATGCCTTGTCATGACAGCTTGATCTGGTCAACTAGGAAGTGTACGGCCCAGAGGAGAGATCTTGTGTGCCGTCCGGTTTCATTTTGAATCCATCACTCACCAAGGTGTTCCAATCTGGATCGTCCTGGGCCAGCCATATGGAGTGAGGAGGTGGTGGCTCTGCCAGGCCTGCACATGAAGGCTCCTCCCAGTCTCCATCCAGCTAACAGGAGTCACCTGCCATCATTTCTAAATAATCACCTGAAGCCAACTTTAACCCAGCTCTCATCCACAATCCTTGTTCACTCATATGGACCAGCCAGCCTCAACATTTTGCTCTGAGCCTTCAGTTACCTTGTTGCTTTGGTGTTTAGTACCTGTTCTCTCTTGTTTCATGGCCCCTCGTGGCTTATTATTTTGCAGTTTATTATTAAAATTATCACTCATTGCTGAATTGTCTCTGCCGCTGTGCCTTTGGGTCAAGTCTCTTCCACGTTCCCTGACAGGGCTAATTACACCACATTGTGGTGCACCTGTGCTGGTGGTGATTGTGTAGGACAAGTTGTTGCCAATCCCAGCTGACTGGGTTCTGAAAGCAAGAGAATCGAGGATCCAGTTCCATAAGGAAGTATTGACGTCTAGTTGTTGGAGCTCATTGATTAGATATGAGGGGATGACAGTATTGAATACAGAGCAGTAGTCAATGAAGAGCATGAAGAATTCCATTCTATTAAGCATAAGCTGATCTTGAGGCGTAGACTAAATGCTAATTGTTAACCACAGCCTAAGCAGACATTAGAAATTCGTAAGTCAGTAGATCTACGGAGACAAGTTTGTAACGAGTCAGCAAGCTCTGGCTCCGTCTTGCCACATAGGAATTTTGCATATAAACAAATCTGGCAGCATTATGTAGTAATATGTTAGATTTCAAAGTTCAAAATAAATTTATTATCAAAGTGTATATATGTCAACATATATAGCCTTAGAGATTTGTTTTCTTGACGGCATACTCAATAAATCCAACAATCATAATAGAATCAACGAAAGACTGCACCCAACAGGGCGGACAAACAGTGTGTAAAGGACAACAGGCTGTGTAAATACAAAAGAAAAACAATAATAATAAATAAATAGGCGGTAAGTATTGAGAGCATAAGACAACGAGTCCTTGAAAGTGAGTCTATAGGTTGTGGGAAGAGTTCAGTGATGGGATAAGTGAAGTTGAATGAAGTTATCCCCTCTAGTTCAAGAGCCTGATGTTTGAGGGGTAGTAACTGGTCCTAAACCTGATGGTATGAGCCCTAATGCTCCTATATTTTCTTCCTGATGGCAGCAGTAAGAAGGGAGCATGACCTGGGTAGTGGGGGTCCCTGATGATGGATGCTACTTCCTTGTGACAACATTTCATGTAGGTATGCTCAAAGGTGGGGAGAGCTTTACCTATGATGGGCTGGGCCATATTCACTACTTTTTGTAGGATTTTCCATTCAAGGGTATTAGTGTTTCTATACCAGGCTGTGATGTAGCCAGTCAATATACTCTTCACCACACATTTGTAGAAGTCTGTCAAAGTTTTAGATGTCATTCCAAACCTGCATAATCCCTAAGGAAGCAGAGGTGCTGCTGGGCTGTATTTGTAATTGCACTTGCCTGCTGGGCCCAGGACAGGTCCACTGCAGATTTGTGTGCAGATTTTAGAACAAGCTTATTTATACTGTTTTTATTGATGCACTATGTTGAATTCCAAAGAAGCAAACGGTGCGTAGCACAAAAGAACTGCTAGTTTATTTCAAGCAGAATGGCTTAATGGAGACAGTAGAAACTGCTACACTGAAAGCTCATGAGGTCAGGATCGTGCAGCTATGAGAAATACTTAAGTACAATACAGAGACTGGAGTTACCTGCATGTATTGTCACAATACAAAAGTTGATGGAGAATTTGCAAGTAGGCAGAAGTGGAGTGATTTTTGGAAGCTTGACTTTTTAAAGCACTATTTAGCAAACAAATCACATATAGACGGTGTGCAAAAGCTCTGGCGTGAAAAGTCCTTCATTACTCACTACAAGCCTGCTACATATGTTTTGTGAGAGTGCAGATGAACAAGAGTGAAAACGATCAAACCCAGAGGAGATCAAAGTTCTTCTTGAACAACAAATTGGATTTAGAAGTTTATTATCCTTAGAATAGCTTTAGGTTTACTTCCAATTTAAAAAATCAGTGTGTACATATTGTTTTCACTGGGAAAAAAATTGCACAACACAAGATTTTTGTGCACACTGGTCAATAAAAAAAATTAGAGGGAACATTGGTGGTAGATTATCTATTCATGTTCCCAGAAGCTCAGAATTGTATTGAACACAGTGAAATAATGCTACCATAGAGCGGAGATAAATGATAAAATGATCAACAATGTGATGGAGGAAAATAAATTGGAGAACTGTTTCACTATTTTACAAGCCCTGGGAACAGCTGATCTGTCATCTTGAGTTTGTACAAAGGACAATGGGAGAGATGAATAATGAACAGAAAAATAAGCTTGGAGATTGTACACTTTGCTTGCTGCCTCCTGCGATAACACATTTTAGACATTATTTCAAATGTCTAAGTTCCTGACCTAAGAAAGCAGTAATACTAGTTAAGGATTTTTCGCACTTATATGTTCATGGATGAAAATTTGTCAGAAAGTATTAGATCTTTGTTGTAAATACAGAGCATTGCATTACTTTGTTTTAATTATTCAGTTATGATACATGAACATCACTGAAAATACTCAGGGCTCATTCCTAAGCGCTCCTGAGAAGAGAGAGTTGAACTGTCTTGAAAATAATCCAATACTATTTAGGAGTTCTGGAATTTAGACCAAGCGACAATGAAGGTAAAATGATGTGTTTCAACCTTCTTTCACCTGGCTCCAGTATCCTCTTTGAAAGTCAAAAACAGCAGCTGCTGAAAATCTGAGATCTAAATAGATAATCAGGAAGTCTTTGCAGGTCAGGCAGTGTCTGTGGAAAGAGAGACAGGGTTAACATTTCATCTGAGACCCTTTGTCAGACCTCTTTCTCAATCCAGTCTTTTAAACCTGAAGCATTAACTGTTTTCATAGATTCCACATGTTGCCTGACCCATTGCATGTTTTAATTCCAGTATCCCATCTGTTGTTTAACCTTTCGGTCCACCACTTCTTAAACTTCCATCTCTTTGCAAAAAAATATTTTTTAATTACAAAGAAAATGCAGTATGTTTCACTGAAAAGTCTTAAAGTGTTCTGAGAAGTTGTGCTTTATCTGAGAATAAAATAAAAAAAATATAGGAGTTGCATTTGCAGGTAATTTTGAAACCCCTTGAAATGTGTTATAATCAATGAAGTATCATGTACTGTAATGTCAATCAATTTGCAAACTTCTATAAAGAATAATGTGATAATGAGCATAAAACCTGTCTTAAATACTGGCCGGGATAGAGGGCAGGGTTCCATTGATATAGATTGAAAAAGCACAGTAAAATATTTTAGAAAACATTGTTTAGTGTGGGTCTCAAAGTAAAACATTAAGCTATAGAGTCATAGCAAAGGCCATTTGTTCCACCAAATCCATGCCAACTGTCTAGTACTCACTTAAACTAATCCAGCACTAACCCCATTTTCATTTCCCACATGAGTAATTAATAGAAAGGAGTAATTACCAGAAAGGATATTTTATGAAACATGAGTGAAAACGATGTAAAGGAAGAAGCTGAGAGAGTTTTCTTGTTATTGAGAGCAACTTTTTCACTAACAAGGAATAAATTGTCTTCATTTTCTCCCGTTTAACTTAGTTACAAAACAAAATGGAAGATAAAGAGGCAAAGGAATCTGTAGCATTTGGGATTTTCCATAATTAGTTCAAAGTGGATTTGTATGTAAGAGAGGGAGGTGGCAGCTGTAAATGAGCTGCATATCTTTATTGGCTCATTTGACAGCACTCTAGTTTAAGTCAAAAGGCTATGAGTTCAAATTCCAACCCAGAGACTCAGGCATAAAAAGTGATGCAGTGTCCTTGATTGATGTAAAGTTAAAGGAAATTCATTCTTTGTGTTTATACTATCACTGAAGTGGAATTATTCTCCTTTCTTACATTCCAATTTAGCAACCTAAAGATGTTCTTTGCCTCCATTTGACTTCCCACTGATATTCCATTGTATCTCAATCTTACCGTGACAAACCCATATCAATTCAGTCCTAAGTATAGCAGAACTCCTTTTACAGAACTTGGACCTCTTGGACTTCCTTAAGAGAGAACAAAACAGTTTGCTGCAACAACTGTGTTTTAATCAGAACTTTCAGTTTAGTTGGAAGCACTAAGTAGACTGTACAGAGTTATTGTGACCTAAGGGTAAAGTGATCAAACAGAATAATTCCTGCTGGTCACTTGAAAAGTAGTATATTTTTATTACAAATAATTTATTGAAACGGCATACTTCTATCCTAAAGTCACTTATAAGTGGCAAATACACTCAATTTTGTTTTTAAAAGGGTTTAATCTAACAAATTTAATATTAAACACACAGCACATATTCTCCTCGCTTGAATATAGTGATAATTATAAGTCACTTATAAGTCAATAGCATCATAACATTTTAAGTAATGTTTGGATATTAAACACACAGCGCATCTTTTCCTCGTATGAACATATAAAATCATTGCAACACACCAATATCAGTGAATCAGTGGGAGCCCTGGGCTTGTTTCCCTGCAACAAGATGGTCCCATTGAGGGGTGATGGGAGACAGCGATACTCGAAGGGGTTCCTTATGTCCAGTCTATTCCACAAGTTAGTTTTCATTACATTCATTGCAGAAAATCCTGCTTTGCAGAGATATGATGTTGGAAATGGAAGCAACGTTTTCAGTGCTTCCGTGGCTATCTCAGGATATTCAGCCTTGACTTAGATCCAGAATGCCAGCAGAGATGTTATGTCAAACATACATTTCAGCCCACCGTCATTTGCAAGCTCAAGGAGTTGATCTTCTCCCTGTGCTGACATGGATGACGTGTGGGTAATGACCTCGCGTGTGTTCAAGTTCAACAGTGAATGAGGAAAGGTGCAGCTGACTCATATCGCCAAACCATATTGTTTCTTCATGGCCCGATGGGTGGGGACCACTCTTAGCATGAAGGGAGACTAATCAGGATGCTCACTCTCGCTCTCCCTCTCAAAAAAATTGACTTCCGGGATATTGTATGTAATTTCTGGGTGTCAAGGAGCTGCTATCAATATGCAGGAGACTTCCGGAACTTCCAGGAGAGGTGGAATGTCTGGGATGAGGAGAGGTAGAATTTCTGGGATGGGGAGAGGTGGAGTGAGGGCAGCAGATGGTAACTATGGGCCAATTAGCCTATTGTGTATTACTGGAAAAGCTTTAAGATTAATGGGGAATGTCCTGGAGATGTTGTGGGACAGACACTCTGTTTCTGAGCAAACTGCCCAAATAATCTGGCAAAATGCTCCATTGCCAAAGCTCACCAATGTAGGCACCAAGATCTTTTATGGCTGGCAGTGAAAGGGGCCCTCACCAGCAGATCCTTCCTTTACAAACAACATTATCATGCCTAATACACATTACTCCTGGGACAACTGAGGAGGAGCAATCACCTAACATTTTTCAGACTGGATTTGCTAAGAGGATGTGGAGGAGGATGCAAGGGTTCTTGCCTTGGTTCATCTCAATCAGTTATGTAACAGAAGACTATGATCTACGGGCTGTTCCCAGGGGCACACACAAGCAGACAGTAAGTGCCGCTGGAAGCTCATTATCACAGTGCAAGATGCCTTTTGCTCTGCCTGAGACTCATTGCTCTTCCAAGGCAGTGAGATGTCAGCAAAGGAGTGCTGCCAGTGGGTATTTTCCAGGCTGCAGGAGCACCTGCAGAGGGAGGCACTGAAGCTTGGTACGCCTAATGCAAAAAATCTGTGGGGAAGGACCACAGTCCAGGCTTTTTCTGCTATTACACATGGAGGGGCAGAGTTCAGACATTGAAAGTATGTACCACCTCAGGGGTCCACAAGAGTGCCAGTGGTGCAATGGTTTTTAATACAACTGATTGCATTGACCCCAAATGTAAAAGTTTTGCCTTGTTTCTTCTTTCCTATGCTATTTTTTAAAATTCTAAGTGTTTATTTTTAGATAAGGGAGTATTAACAGAACACTTGGAAAGTCATAATCTGACCAAACAAAGTCAGCCTGCCAGCGAAATCATGCCTGGAAAAAACTAGAGTCCTTTGAAGAGGTATCAGTCAGAGTGGATGAAGGGGAATATATCAGGATATTGTAAAGGCATTCAAAAAGGATGCCACACAAAAGGTTCTTATGCAAGACCAGAGTTCATAGCATTAAAGAATAGGTGAACTTGGAGAGAGGACTGCCCGGTTGGCAGGAGACAGTGTGTAGTGATCAGGGGGCATTATCAGGTTGGCAGCCAGTAACCCAGGGGATGCCATAGCGTTCAGTGCTGGAGCTCAGCTGTTTACAACATTAATGAATGAGAGGAAGAAAGTAATTGTGCTGCATCCAGATGGTGAATGATTTAAAAAGTGGCTTATGTGAAGGGGATGTGATAAAAAGAGATTTTCTTTTAGTGGAAAAAGATTGAGGAAGACTACTGCACAAAGGGTGTCCTGTAAACAAAACAGTGAAAGCTGATGATTCAAGAGATTGCTGGTGCTATGATCTGGAGCAACACAAGAAGGGTTGAAGAACTCAACAGGTCAAGCAGCACCGTGGAGGAAAATGAACAATCAACATTTTGGATCGGGATTCTTTATTTGGACTGTAAATGTAGGTACAGTAGGGAATTGGGAAGGTTAATGGAACATCAGCAATTATATTAAGCGAATTGGAGTGTAAAAGTAGGAAAATGCTCTGAGTAATGGACAAGGTACTAATCAGAGCACATTCAGGGGACTGTGATTTGTTCTAGTCTCTTTATAGAAGGAAAGAAATATCGTCATCAGAGCTGGTTCAGAGAAAACCCATAGCAAAATTTGGATGTGGAAGATTACCTTATAAGGAAAGATCAAACTCTTAAATAGGCATATGGATGATAGGAAAATGGAGGGCTATGTACGTATAAAGGGCTAAATTGGCCTTTAATGTCGGCACAACTTTGCTGACCGATGAGCCTGTACTGTGCTATAATGTTCTCTGTTCAAGTGGATAAGGTTTGTTCTCATCAAAATTTAAAAGTTCTCAGAATTAAGGAAGAATTTATTCTTTCAAAGACTCTGAGTCTTTGCAATTCCTCAAGTCAGAGAGCTGTGGAGGCTGAATCCTTGAATATATTCAAAGCTGAAATGGGTCACCTTTTAAACAGCAAGGTAATTGAGGGTCTTGGGAAGAGGACAGGAAAATGAACATGAGAAAAGTTGGATCAGCAATATTCTTATTGAATGATAGAGCAAACTCAAGGGGCTGAATAGCCAGCCACCTCTTCTACCTATTCCTAAATTTATACTTTAGCAGTACCAATTCATTCAGACACCTGTTAGGTCCCATTCCCAAATGAAGATCATCATGTTGATCCAAACACTTCAGGAGCTGTCTTTCTAGCACCCCACCCCAGTTTTTGCCCAATAATTCTTAGTTCCTCATCTTTATCACATCCCAGCTTTCCACAATGATTTGTATGTGGTCTCCACCCAAACCCACTGTGTTCACAGTTATCAGTCGACATTTTTTATTGTAGTCTGATGAGCCCCGACATGCATGACTAAACTCTGATAGCGGAGCAGATATTTGAGCGGGTTCCTTACTGCTATAATAGCGGAGCGGGATCCGCTGTTTTCCCTGTTTTTCCCATAACCTCCAACCTTCCTGTTTTGATAAGGAATAGAATTAACAAAATGCCTTCAGCACACACTGCAAACTTACAAAGCTTGATAACTGTCAGCCAAAGTCAATTCCAGAAGACGTTTTTAACACATTAAACCTTGCCTTACTAAATGTTAGGCTCGCAAATCACTTTTAATTAATGACTTAATTATCAGGTACAATCTTGATTTTATGTTTCTAGTGGAGAATTGGCTAGACCAAAATAACAGTGCAGCAGTTCTCAGCGGATCAGCTTTTCAGATTTATATGTGAGACCAGGATACCAGGATAAAGAAATGGGGGTGGGGTGAGGGGTGAGATAGCTGTTCGGTTTAATAATTCTTGTCAGTGTAAGCAGATATCATATGGAACGTTTGCAAGTTTTGAATATCTTGCTCTTCAGTTGAAATCCTCCTGTCATGTTTTATTTTTAACTATATAGAGGCCACCAAAATATTGTGCAAATTTTTTTGATGACTTTGCTGAACTACTGCCTATTATTTGCATTGACTTTGACTGGGTAGTCATTGTTGGTGATTTTAATATTCATGTTGATAGCCCCAAGGACAGTAGTGCTAATGAACTGTTCTGTGTCTTAGACAATTATGAACTGACACGTGTGACAGAGCCCACACACAGCAAGGGCCACACCCTTGAGCTAATCATTTCCAAAAGTGTCTTTAACACATCTGAGGCTGTGGTAACCAATGTTGCTCTTTCTGTGTTTTCTTTGGAATTACTATGTCTCTATCCATTAGCGCCGAAAACAAAGGTAATTACAAAATGGTATATCACTGAAAACTCCAAGGTATTGTTCTTTCTTTCTTTTTCAATCTTTTTATTAATAACAAATTCTTAAACATTACAAAGAATTGATACAAAGCTATTGGGATTACATTGTTAATAATTAGTATATATAAATATAAACACAGTTAACACACAGATATTAACCTCCCAAAATCTTACAGAGTACAAATATAATATATAGAAAAAAAACCAAAAATATCATGGAAAAAGAAAAAAAGAAAAAAGTATACCCCAATAAGAAAGAGAAAAAAAAACCCTAATCTAAATCAACCTAATCAACTAAACTAAAACAAAGAACAAGAAATGGGCTGTTATGTTACATCAGATAAAACCAATAGTGTCATTAACTCCGCTCCTCTCTCCATATATTTAAAGGTAGCAGAATAGAATTGGAGAGGGTCAAATTACATCATGTGAAAGTATTGAATAAATGGCCTCCAAGTCTCTTCAAATTTAATAGAAGGATCATAAATGACAATTCTAATTTTTTCTAAATTTAAACATGACATAGTTTGAGAGAACCATTGAAATGTAGTGGGAGGATTACTCTCTTTCCAATTCAATAGTATGGATCTTCTAGCCGTTAATATAACAAATGCAATCATCCGACAAGATGAAGCGGTCAAATGACTTTGTTCTATCATTGGTAAACCAAAAATTGCAGGAATGGGGTGAGGTTGTAAATCAATATCCAGAACAGTTGAAATAATATCAAAGATATCTTTCCAATATTTCTTCAACAGAGGACATGACCAAAACATATGAGTTAAGGAAGCTGTCTCAGAATGACATCTGTCACATATATGAGAGTAATAATGGGCTAATTTATCCTTAGACATATGAGCCCTATGTACTACTTTAAACTGTATCAATGCATGTTTAGCACATACAGAGGAAGAATTAACTAACTGAAAAATTTTTTCCCATTTCTCTGTAGGTAAAGTGAGGTTAAGTTCCCTTTCTCAATCATTCTTAATTTTATTAGATACATCTGGATTTATTTTCATAATCATGTTATAAATAATTGTTATTAAACCTTCCTGAGAGAGATTTAAATCTAAAATTTTTTTTAGAGTATTGTTCATGCAGGCCTTTTCTTTCATACCTGCCCTCTCTCCGACCTCTGTCAATGATCTTGTAGACCATCTCAACTCTAAAATTACAGGATGTCATTGATTCAATCACCACCCCCACAAAAGTAAAAGTAGTTTCTGGAAAGAAAAAAGCACCATGGAGAAACACGCTGATTAAACTCCAAAAAGCAGAGTGTTGAAAAGCAGAACGTGGGTGGCAGAAAACAAAACTCCAGGTCTGTTATGACTTTTATAAAGAAACTCTTTGCATCTGTAATTTAGAGTTGAGATGTGCAAGGCAATCCTTCTTTTCTGATATTATAAACAAAAACAGCAATAATGCACATGCCTTATTTGCTCCAATTGATAGGCTCACACATCCTCCCGTATCAGTAGCACCTGAACTTCTCTCTACAGTCATATAATGACCTTGCGTTCATTCGTACAGAAAAAATTCAGAAGATTAGACATGCTGTCAATGTCTGTGTGTCAGATCAGATGTAAGTGTCATCCCTTCACTCACTCAGAATTTAGTTAAGATGACACAATTCAAAGCTATTGACTACACAACTTTAGAAGAAATTATGCTACACCTGAAATCCTCCTCCTGTTCCCTCGACATTTTATCTCCAGCCTTTTTAAAAAAATGTTTTTAGTTGCATGGCGCCAGACATTCTGCGAATAGACAACACTTCTTTCAGGCTGCTACTATGCTCCACATATCTAGAATAACCTTCCAGAGGATCTGAAGTGTGCCCCAACTTTAAGCTCTTTTAAATCGAGGCTTACAACTTTTCTTTTCACGGTAGCTTTTTATTAGAATCTTCTGCACTGTAACTTCCATTTATTAAACCCAGGACATGCCCTTTTCTCACTGTTACAGAAGCCTGAAGGCACACACACAGTGATTCAGGAACAGCTTCTTCCCCTCTGATTCCTAAATGGACATTGAACCCCTGAACACTACCTCACTTTTAAAATATGTATTATTTCTGTGTTTGCATGAATCTTAATCTATTCAATATATATATACTGTAATTGATTGATTGTTTGATTTATTTCTTCTATATTATGTTGAACACTGAACTGCTGCTGCTAAGTTAACAAATTTCATGACACATGCTGATGATAATAAACCTGATTCTGAGCCTCCAGAATAGCCATCAATATTAGTCTTTTAATCTCTTCACCATGCACTTCACTTAAAGTGGAGAAGTTATTTATTCCCATCACTAATGTTCCTTGTTAATGACAAATATTTGCTTACAAAAATCCTATACTGAGTAGCCTAGATTTTCCAGTCACACAACTGATATAAACATTCAAATCGATGGGTTACACTCAGCATTGTGTCTGAATATTTATCTCCAGAGCTGTCAACTTTAGACTTCATTCAGCTATAAGGAAATGGTATACCAAATTTACATTATGATCACCTTTTAATCTGGACGCAAGTTTGAGTTATTTGATTCTTCAAATAAATTGCAGTATGCCTTTATATTAGTTAACAGGTCTAGTCTATGACTTCATTTGGGCGGGGGCAGGGGCAATGAATGATTTTCCTACTGCAGTAGCTGGACAGTTGGGGCTTCTTCACTAAATATATTGAAAATACAGTTAGATAGATTTTTACATAATAGGGGAATTAATGGTTATGGGGAAAAGACAGGTAGATGGGGCTGAGTTTACGGACAGATCAGCCATGATCTTATTGAATGGCGGGGCAGGCTCGATGGGCTGGATGGCCTACTCCTGCTCCTATTCCTTATGTTCTTAAGACAGTTCAACGTGCAGCTGAAGATTTACAGTGCTTGTGTTGTGGACTGACACAAAACTTTGAAGTGGCTTCCTTGCATTTTTCTCTCATCAGACTTTCATAATAAGTACAAACAGATGTTTGTTATGGGACAACAATATTTCCAAAGGCAAGTTATTAAGGGCTGTGTTTGTCACTGACACAGTGATGCATTTTACTGGATGTTTCAATGTACATGTGACAATTAAAGCAAATCTTATGTTTACTATGTAGTTCTCACCCCTATAAGATGAAAGCTCTACTTTACAAATTCTCCTACCATCCCCAACATAGAGGTTGAGTTCAGTTCAGAGCAACATAAAGTGAACCACATTCTTATCTGTATGTTATCCTTCCTGCAGATAAAATAAAGAAGGTGGAGGTTCCCAGTAACAGTGATGGGTGAGCCACCCAAGCTGATTTGTTTCCTGGTCTTTTTCCCCCACCCTGTCTTATAGAGGAGAGGGCTCATGGGCACAGCCTTCTGATAGGAAGGCAGCCCCAGGGAAATGAAGAGGCCCGGCACGGCACAGCCCTCTTAGGGAATAAGTGACTTGATAGCCAGTGAAGCCCTTCCCTGGCTTATCGACTGCTGACACTGATTTCCATATCACAATCATTTCAAAGAGCAGTCAGTGATACGGCCGGTGGAGCTACCTCTTCTCAGCACCAGAGGCCCAGGGTTCAATCCTGACTTTGGGCACTGTCTCTGTGGAGCCGGCATGTTCTCCCATGTAAAGAAAAATATTAGCTTTATTTGCCTCATGCACATCGAAGCATACTGCGCCTTGCATAGTTTACATCAAATCAACCCAGCGAGGATTGTGCAAGGCAGCCTGCACCAACATAGCGTGCTCACAACTTACTGACCCTAACCACGTGCCTTTAGAATGTGGGAGGATGCCAGAGCACCCAGGGGAAACTCATATCGTCACGAGGATAACGTACAGCCTCTAATTGCTACAGTGGTCCTTTACAGCCTCCAATCACTGCAGACAGTGGTGGGGATCGAACCCTGATCAGCAAAGATGTAAAGCCATTGTGCTAACTACTATAAATCCATGCCGCCCATTGTGGTTCATGGGCTTTCCCTGGGGGCTTCAGTCTTTTTTTTCCCCACAAGCCATGCGTGTTTAGTTTAACTGGCCTTTATAAACTGCCTCAGGTGTGTAGGTGAGTGGTAGAATCTGGGTGGAGCTGGTGAGAATAAAGGGAGAACAATACAAAGGAATAAGGTAGAATTGGTGTAAATGGGCATCTGAGGGTTAGCACAGACTCAGTGGGCTGAAGAACCTGTCCAGACTGTATCTCTCTATGACTCCAAAAGTAGAGTGGCATGTTTAAAAAGAAACAAAAGTTACGATTGCAAACATCAAAGTGATCAAAACATTGTTAATTAAAATAAAAGCTGCAGCACACATTTAAGAACATTTAAAACAAATAAAGTAAATAAAAGAGAAAAGAAATTAATGCATACTTGCAGCGGTTCCCAAAGCTGTTCCTTCCCATTGATTTCACTGGGCCTGCTGGATCTCCTTTACCATAGCATTGGAGAGGGATAGGAACAGACACGTTAGGAAAGCATTTAATTGATGTCAGGGGAAATATGAGGCTACCAGGCAGGAACTTAGAAGCATAAATTGGAAACAGGTGCTCTCAGGGAAGTGTACAGAAGAAATGTGGCAAATGTTCAGGGATATTTGCGCGGGGTTCTACATAGGTACGTTCCAATGAGACAGGGAAAGAATGGTGGGGTACAGGAACCATTGTGTACAAAGGCTGTTGTAAATCTAGTCAAAAAGAAAAGAAGAGCTTACGAAAGGTTCAAAAAACTAGGTAATGATAGAGATCTAGAAGATTATAAGGCTAGCAGAAAAGAGCTTAAGAATGAAATTAGGAGAGCCAGAAGGGGCCATGAGAAGGCCTTGGCAGACAGGAAGTCCCTTTACAAGGGAGTTCTTCCCATGCACTTGGAGGATCTGGGGTGGAGCCTGCTGCATGAAGCGGTGCCCTGCAATAAGTTCTTTAGTTTGTACACGGATCTCCCAGCCGCATGTCACTTCTGCGGGCTGAAGCAGACCGTGTACCACATGTACATGGAGTGTGTGAGGCTGCAGCCCTTTTCTGTGTATCTGCGTGGGCTGCTCCTCGCCTTCTGGTTGCATTTTAGCCCCACCCTATTTATATACGGTCATCCAGTAAGGAGGCGGGGCATGGAGGGATGTCAACCTTGTCAACTTGCTCCTGGGGTTGGCAAAATCAGCCATCCGTGGGTCTTGGAAACGGGTGGCGGGAGGACCTGCCCAGGTAGTCTGCCTGGCCATGTTTAGGGGGTATGTTCGTGCCCGGGTAAATATTGAGAAGGAACACGCTCTGTCCACGGTGACCATAGAGGCGTTCTGGGACTGTTGGACTCCGCGGGGGGTAATTGCCATCATTGACAGAGATGGAAACATTTTGGTTTAATGTGTATTTTCTATTTGTAGTGAAGTAATTGTGTTAGTCACTGTTTTGTATATATAGTACTGAATTTGTAATAAAGATATTTAGTATATAAAAAAAGGCATTCTACAAGAGGATAAGACATGAGAGAATAGGACCAATCAAGTGTGGCAGTGGAAAAGTGTGTTTGGAACCGGAGGAGATAGCAGAGGTACTTAATGAATACTTTGCTTCTGTATTCACTACAGAAAAAGATTTTGGTGATTGTAGGGAAGACTTACAGCAGACTGAAAAGCTTGAGCATGTAGATATTAAGGAAGAGGATGTGCTGGAGCTTTTGGAAAGCATCAAGTCGGATAAGTCACCAGGACCGGTCGAGATGTACCCCAGGCTACTGTGGCATGCAAGGGAGGAGATTGCTGAGCCTCTGGCGAATGGAGATGGGAGAGGTTCCGGAGGATTGGAGGGTTGCGGACGTTGTTCCCTTATTCAAGAAAGGGAGTAGAGATAACCCAGGAAATCATAGACCAGTGAGTCTTACTTCAGTGGTTGGTAAGTTGATGGAGAAGATCTTGAGAAGCAGGATTTATGAACATCTGGAGAGGCATAATATGTTTGTCAAAGGCAGGCCATGCCTTATGAGCCTGATTGAATTTTTTGACGATGTGACTAAACACATTGATGAAGGTAGAACGGTAAATGTAGTGTATATGAATTTCAGCAAGGCATTTGATAAGACACCACATACAAGGCTTATTGAGAAAGTAAGGAGACATGGGATCCAATGGGAAATTGCTTTGTGGATCCTGAACTGGCTTGCCCACAGAAGGCAAACAGTGGTTGTAGATGGGTCATATTCTGCATGGAGGTCGGTGACCAGTGGTGTGCCTCAGGGATCTGTTCTGGGACCCTACTCTTTGTGATTTTTATAAATGACTTGGATGTGGAAGTGGAGGGATGGGTTAGTAAATTTGCTGATGACACTAAGGTTGGAGGTGTTGTGGATAGTGTGGAGGGCTGTCAGAGGTTACAGCGGGACATTGATAGGATGCAAAACTGGGCTGAGAAGTGGCAGATGGAGTTCAACCCAGATAAGTGTGAGGTGGTTCATTTTGGTAGGTCAAATATGATGGCAGAATATAGTATTAATTGTAAGACTCTTGGCAGTGTGGAGGATCAGAGGGATCTTGGGGTCCGAGTCCATAGGACACTCAAAGCTGCAGTGCAGGTTGACTCTGTGGTTAAGAAGGCATACAGTGCATTGGCCTTCGTCAATCATGGGATTGAGTTTAAGAGCCGAGAGGTAATGTTGCAGCTATATAGGACCCTGGTCAGACCCCACATGGAGTACTGTGCTCAATTCTGGTCACCTCACTATAGGAAAGATGTAGAAGCCATAGAAAGGGTGCAGAGGAGATTTACAAGGATGTTTCCTGGTTTGGGTAGCATGCCTTATGAGAATAGGTTGAATGAACTCAGCCTTTTCTCCTTGGAGCAACGGAGGATGAGAGGTGACCTGATAGACGTGTACAAGATGATGAGAGGCATTGATCATGTGGATAGTCAGCAGCTTTTCCCCAGGGCTGAAATGGCTAGCACAAGAGGGCACAGTTTTAAGGTGCTTAGAAGCAGGTACAGAGGAGATGTCAGGGGTAAGTTTTTTTACGCAGAGAGTGGTAAGAGCGTGAAATGGGCTGCCAGTGATGGTGGTGGAGGCAGAAAAGATAGGGCCTTTTAAGAGACTTCTGGATAGGTACATGGAGCTTAGAAAAATAGGGGGCTATGGGTAACCCTAGGTAATTTCTAAGGTAAGGACATGTTCAGCACAGCTTTATGAGCCGAAGGGCCGGTATTGTGCTGTAGGTTTTCTATGTTTCTATTAATGCTAACTCGAGCTGGCACAGGCTCAGTGGGCAGATATCCTAATCCAGGTGCTGGGAAGTTTGAGGATATCTGCACTCCCCATGAGGAATCCAACAGGATTACCCAGGATCAGAATTAAACTGAACAGAAGGCTAGACTTCAGCCTTCTCTTAAGAGTCTCAATTTTTCTGCACAGATATGTAAACAGATTTGAGTAGTTGGTTAGCTTTTGATTGGAATACTCGTGGTAGTATAATTTGAATTCAAGCAGATTCTAGGCATCCATAACTCTCTGAATAAAAAATCATACCCCTCCCATTGCCCTTGAACCTACCCCCTCTCACCTTCAATGCAATGTTAACATTGGTTTTCTTCCACACGTGTTTCTGGTCTGATAATGCTGGAGAAAGACCAAAGTCCACTAGAGGCCTTTCACTATCAGTTGGGATTGGAGGATTCGGAAAAATGAATAATTGAAATATTGTATTACTTCTGTTTTACAATTTAGCATCTACTTACTCATGTGGTAGTGTAGTGGGTAGTGCTTGTCGCTCTCACTTTCAGCTTCCACCGCTGGCTAGCAGTCTTGTGAAGAGCTGAATGTGTAAGTCTCTCCCTGCCACTACATAGCCTCTTTAACAGCAAGCCTCATGTAGTGCCTCCTCACTGGCGACACACGTAAATTGAACTCCTTTCGGATTCAGGCTGAGCTACAGAGGACGGGAAGGAGGTCTGGCTCCTGCACACGCAGCACGTAGGCCCACTGGCATGTGGACATGCCCTGTTGCTTGTGAACCAGATCCCCAGCTCTGGGTGAATAGTTTCACTGCCTCGTGGGCAGCCTCGGGAGAAATGAAGGCTGTGGTAACTTCTACTTTGAAAAAGGCACACTCGACAACTTCATGCCCAAAAAAACAACTTCATCTGGAACGTCAAAACCGATATGTATATACAGAGGCTTTCACAACCCGTACGGCAAGGCAGGAACACTATATACAAAGCACATCGGAAGGAAAAAAAAAGAATGGAAGTAAAACCCCCCCATTATCCTAATTAGTATTAACTTACTTTTAACAATGTGCACATTACAACACTTCTCCCCCTTTAAAATCCAACATTCCCCAAATGTAAAAAACTAGGAAATAAAAAAGTGGTGTTATTAACTTGTGTACCCCTGAAAATTTATACTAGTATCTCAGCAACGGTTTATCAATACAAAACATCTGGAAAACATGACAGATTCAGCATTCAATCTAACAACAACAAAAAACCTGTCCCGTCAAAGATTCAGTCTGTCAGGAGGTTTACAAGTGCGCTGTGATTTGCACACTACCCCCAGTGACCCAGCAGGCACCGCTGGTAAGGGTGTTTTGGGTGGATCTGGTTTTGGGAGCATGAGAGGGGTCTGTGTGTCTGCATGAGAATGTCCATCTCTCTTCAGGGGATCCCAACCCCTCTGCCAACGTCTCTCCCTCTGGGAAAGTCACTGGTGGACATGCTTCCACAGTAGTCTGTCTCACTTTTGCCTTCATGTCCGGGTGCAGCAGGTCCAATCTTGACTTGGGCCTATGCCCCATCAGCATCTCTGTTGGAGCACGAGCATTTGTAGCCTGTGGCGTGAGGCGGTATTTAAACAGGAAACGTGAAAACCGAATGCTAAGAGAGTCCCCTGTCATCTGCTTCAGGCCTTCCTTCACTGTCTGAACAGTCCACTCAGCCAAACCATTGGAGGCTGGGTGGAAAGGGGCCGTCCGAATGTGATGAATGCCATTCTGCTGCATGAACTCACTGAACAGTTCACTGGTGAATGTCGGGCCATTATCAGTGACCAGAGTGTCAGGCAACCCGTGGACTGCAAACACTTGCCTGAGTTTGTTTATGGTTGAGGGAGCTGTGATGTTGCTCATGATGTGAGCTTCGATCCATTTAGAATGCAGATCTACCATTACAAGAAAAATCTGCCCCATAAGAGGGCCAGCAAAGTCCAAATGTAGCCTAGGCCCGGGGTGGTCTGGCCACCCCCACGGGTGCAAAGGAGCTGATGGTGGCGTATTCTGATTAGCCTGACATTGCGTGCATGATCTTACCTTGTTCTCCAGATCCTGATCCATTCTTGGCCACCAAACGTAGGATCTTGCAAGGCTTTTCATTCAAGACACTCCTGGGTGAGCCTCATGAATTTCCTCCACACTCTGTGAACAGCCAGGGGGAGGCTCGATGACCCTCGCCCCCCCAGAAAATGCAGCCATCCTGCAGACTGGGTTCTGTCTTGCATTTGGCATGAGGCCTCAGTTCCTCTCCTTCCACAACTCTGGACCAACCTTGTAAAAGAAAATTCTTGACTTGGGACAGGACTGGGTCCCTCTCTGTCCACTGCTTGATCTGGGTCACCTTTACAGGTGTCTCTGACAGCCTCTCCAATGAAAACAGTCTCTGGAGACACATATGTAGAAACAGGTGTCTCAGGTAAAGGAAGCAGATTCAGTGCATCGGCGTTTGCATTATCCTCACCCACTCTGTACACTATAATATACTGGTAAGCTGACAATGTAAGAGCCCAATGCCGTATCCTGGCTGAGGCTAGCGGTGAGATGCATCTAGTCTCACTGAACAGGCTCATCAGTGGTTTATGGTCTGTATAAATTGCAAATACGCATCCATAAAGGTACTGATGAAAACGTTTGACCACAAAAACAATGGCCAGACCTTCTTTGTCTAGCTGTGAATATCCCTTCTCAGCAGCTGTCAGGGTATGTGAAGCAAATCCAATAGGCTTCTCTGAACAGTCCTCCATTACATGTGAGAGAACTGCCACGACTCCATAGGGCGAAGCATCGCATCCAAGGGTGATCTCCTTGTCTGGGTCATAGTGAACAAGCAGCTTTGCTGAGTGGAGTTCTTTCACTTCCTTGAAGGCTTTCTCCTGCTCTTCACCCCACTGCCACTTAGTGTCATTGTGAAGCAGCTTATACAGTGGGGTCAAAACCCTGGAGAGGTCAGGAAGAAACTTGCCATAATAATTCACCATGCCCAAAAATGATCTGAGTTCCGTGACGGTCCTGGGGCTTGGGGCTTCCTTAATAGCTCTCACTTTGTCCTCCACGGGGCAAAGCCCCTCCGCTGTGATCTTGCATCCCAGGTAAGTCACACTCAATGCCAGGAACACACATTTTCTGCATTTCAACCGCAACCCTGTGTCTGAGAGCATCTTCAGCACCCATTCTAAATTAGCCAAATGCTCCACATCAGTAGCCCCCATGATCAAAATATCATCAAGGTACACTGCTACATGCGGAATCCCCTGCAGCAAAGTGTCCATTGTCCTTTGGAAAATGGCGAGGCTGGATGCCACTCCAAACACCAGGCGATTGTACTTGAATAATCCCCTGTGCATATTAATTGTGATGTACTCCTTTGAATCCTCGTCGAGCAGCAGCTGTTGGTAGGCGTGGCTCATGTCCAGGTTGTGAACAGCTTACCCCCTGACAGGGTCGCAAACAGGTCATCCACCCATGGCAGTGGGTACTCCTCCAGCCTAGAGACCTGATTCACCGTCAGTTTATAATCCCCACATATCCTCACCATTTTGTCTGCCTTCAAAACTGGAACAATGGGAGCTGCCCACCTTGAAAACTGCACAGGCTCAATAATGCCCAGTCTCTGTAAACGTTCCAGCTCCTCCTCAACTTTGCCTTTTATGGCATAGGGCACTGACCTGGGCTTTAAAAAAAGTGGTGTAGCCTCAGGGTTGACATGGAGTTTCACTGTCACTCCCTTCAGTGTCCCTAGCTAGTCCCTGAAAACGTCACTGTACCGCTGCAGAATGTCCTCCGTCATGTGTGCATACTTAATTTCATGCCAGTTTAGTCCGATTTTGCAAAGCCAATCGCGACCCAAAAGACTGGGCCCCCTGCCCTTAGCTATCACTAGCCTGGCTTCAGCCTTCTGACCCCCGGCTGAAATGTCCACATATAACACCCCTAAATGAGGTATGGGCTGCCCTGTATAGGTCCTGAGTTTGAGCTTTGATGGTCTAATGGGAGGCAGGTTGGACCCCCATGTCCTCCTGTAGGTCTCCTCACTAATGACCGATGCAGTAGCCCCTGAATCAATCTCAAACTTAACGTCCTTTCCACTGACAGTGACTGTGGCATAATATGGTTCAGGTGGTTCCTCATCTGTTTCCACTGCAAACATGTTGTAGGCACACGGTGCCTTTTCATCTGCTTCTTCTAGATGGTGTGTGGCTGCCTGGGCCTGTTGAGCTTTACCCTGCCCAGGCTTAATCTTACCCTTTGAACTTCTGCACTTGTTAGCTAAATGCCCCTTTTTGCTATAAGCATGGCAGACAGTGACTTTGAATTTGCAGTCATTTGCATAGTGCGTCCCTCCACACCGGAAATATTCCACCCACTTTGCCTGTTTACCAGTCTCCCTCCTGACTTGGCACACTGCCGCTGACAGCGACCTCCCCCATGCCCTTTCTGGATATCCTTGACATTGTTAGCAGCCATCTCCATGCCTTGGCCAATCTCTAAGGCTTTCTTGAAAGTCAATGGTGGGGTTTCCCCTAACAGGCGGCGTTGTATGCTGTCATTATTAATGCCGCATATCATTCTATCACAGAGCATGTCACCCAAAACCACTCCGAAATCACAATGCTCCGACAGCTGCTGAAGCTCGGCCATGAAATCGGCCACAGACTGACCTGGCTTCCTGAAACGGCTGTGAAATTTACACCATTGGACTATCACGGAAGGTTTCGGATTGTAGTGATTCCCCACAAGCTTAACCAGTTCGTCATATGGAATGTCCCCCGGTTTCTGCGGTGCGGCTAAATTCCTTATTAGTTTGTAAGTCTTTGCCCCACACACACTCAGGACAATAGAACGCTTCTTAGCCTCCTCAGTAATTCCATTAGCACAGAAAAAGTGTCCCCACCTTTCCTCATACTCCAGCCAGTCCTCTGTTAACTCCACAAATTCACCGATAGTCCCAAACGTAGCCATCTGAACGTGAGGCCCCTTATCGGCGCTGCTGCTCTCATTCAAAACGTAGTAGTCATAGTCATAAGTCATACTTTATTGATCCCGGGGGAAATTGGTTTTCATTACAGTTGCACCATAAATAATAAATAGTAATAGAACCATAAATAGTTAAATAGCAATATGTAAATTATGCCAGTAAATTATGAAATAAGTCCAGGACCAGCCTATTGGCTCAGGGTGTCTGACCCTCCAAGGGAGGAGTTGTAAAGTTTGATGGCCACAGGCAGGAATGACTTCCTATGACACTCTGTGCTGCATCTCGGTGGAATGAATCTCTGGCTGAATGTATTCCTGTGCCCACCCAGTACATTATGTAGTGGATGGGAGACATTGACCAAGATGGCATGCAACTTAGACAGCATCCTCTTTTCAGACACCACCATGAGAGAGTCCAGTTCCATTCCCACAACATCACTGGCCTTACGAATGAGTTTGTTGATTCTGTTGGTGTCTGCTACCCTCAGCCTGCTGCCCCAACACACAACAGCAAACATGATAGCACTGGCCACCACAGACTCGTAGAACATCCTCAACATCGTCCAGCAGATGTTAAAAGACCTCAGTCTCCTCAGGAAATAGAGACGGCTCTGACCCTTCTTGTAGACAGCCTCAATGTTCTTTGACCAGTCCAGTTTATTGTCAATTCGTATCCCCAGGTATTTGTAATCCTCCACCACTGACCCCCTGGATGGAGACAGGGGTCACCAGTACCTTAGCTCTCCTCAGGTCTACCACCAGCTCCTTAGTCTTTTTCACATTAAGCTGCAGATAATTCTGCTCACACCATGTGATAAAGTTTCCTACCGTAGCCCTGTACTCAGCCTCATCTCCCTTGCTGATGCATCCAACCATGGCAGAGTCATCCGAAAACTTCTGGAGATGACAAGACTCTGTGCAGTAGTTGAAGTCTGAGGTGTAAATGGTGAAGAGAAAGGGAGACAAGTCAGTCCCCTGTGGAGCCCCAGTGCTGCTGATCACTCTGTCGGACACACAGTGTTGCAAGCACACGTACTGTGGTCTGCCAGTCAGGTAATCAAGAATCCATGATACCAGGGAAGCATCCACCTGCATCACTGTCAGCCTCTCCCCCAGCAGAGCAGGGCGGATGGTGTTGAACGCACTGGAGAAGTCAAAAAACATGACCCTCACAGTGCTCGCTGGCTTGTCCAGGTGGGCGAAGACACGGTTCAGCAGGTAGACGATGGCATTCTCAACTCCTAGTTGGGGCTGGTAGGCGAACTGGAGGGGATCTAAGTGTGGCCTGACCATAGGCCGGACCAGCTCCAGAACAAGTCTCTCCAGGGTCTTCATGATGTGGGAGGTCAATGCCACCGGTCTGTAGTCATTGAGGTCGCTGGGGCACGGCATCTTCGGCACAGGGATGAGGCAGGACGTCTTCCACAGTACAGGAACCTTCCGGAGCCTCAGGCTCAGGTTGAATACGTGGCGAAGTACTCCACATAGCCGAGGGGCACAGGCTTTGAGCACCCTGGTACTGACACCATCCGGTCCTGCAGCCTTGCTTGGGTTGAGACGTTTCAGGTGTCTTCTCACCTGTTCAGCTGTGAAGCCCACCATGGTGGTTTCGTGTGGGGAAGGGGTATAGTCATGAGAGCAGAGTGGAGGACTGTGAGGAGGGGTAGGAGGGGAGAGTGGAATATGTGTTCGTTGGGGGCCGATAACAGATGGTTCATGTGGGGGATGGGCAGGGGCCACAATGTCAAATCTGTTAAAGAACAGGTTAAGTTCATTGGCCCTGTCCACACTGCCTTCAGCTCCTCTGTTGCTAGTTTGCCGGAACCCCGTGATGGTCCTCATCCCCCTTCAGACCTCTCTCATGTTGTTCTGCTGGATTTTCCACTCAAGCTTCCTCCTGTACCTGTAAACGTCCACAAAACCAGTTCACCTCGTCGCCAAAAATATGTGGTCACTTCTACTTTGAAAAAGGCACACTTGTCAACTTCATGCCCAAAGAAACAACTTTATCTCAAACATCAAAACTGATATGTATATACAGAGGCTTTCACAACCTGTACGGCATGGCAGGAACACTATATACAAAGCCCACCGGAAGTAAAAAGAACGGAAGTAAACCCCCCCCCCCGTTATCCTAATTAGTATTAACTTACTTCTAATAATGCTTACATTACAACAAAGGCTACAGGAGTAAACCCAGACAGCAAATCCGGAATGGTGCCCTTATGGCAGCAGGACGTCATTGAATATTTTTCCGACAGCTCCAGCAGCCAAGCCGGTGCCAAACATATTGCTTCATAAGCTTTCCTTTGGACTATGTCAGTGAGGCTGAGAGGGGGATCTTGCCGACTGGCCATCTCATACCATCCATCCAGGCTTGTGATGGTGATTATCATCATCCATTGTCTTTCGAGACAGATGGATGCCAACCATCACCAAGTAGAAGACATTCATTTTTCAAATGTAACCACAGATTAGTTCAGAAACTTTCTTTGTTGCCCACTCCATGCAAATAAATAGCTGTGCAAATAACTATAATTTGTAGTTTGTGCATCCTTGTGGTTGTTTACTTGCTAGGCAAGTCTGTTGACCAACACACAATTAACACTACCCTAAGCAGGATCCGACGTTTGGTTTTAGGATTTACCAACTGCCCGTAAACCCCTGCCAGTGCATATTTAATCCGTTAAATGTAAATCATCATCTGCTTGAACCAGTTTCCCTTAAAACAATCGTTACACAATTCACCTGCCTCCTGTAGGTCTCCATGAAACCTCTCTGTTACCCCTAACCCCCAACTTTATGGCAAATGCACAGAGCATGACAAAACCAATTCCCCCCACTTTCACCTGCACCCTCATAGAACATGGCTTTGTGTAGCACTGCTTAGGAACCTCTGTAAGAGGTTAATCCTGTGTCTTCATTTCATTAAATAAAAGCATGGTTTTAATCCTTGCTAATGCTATAGTGAAAACCAACTAAAGCAACATTTAAAACTATTATTTACGGTGGGATAATTTGAATTAAGCAGACATTTTGAGGGACATTGATGGTTTATCAATCACTCTAAAGCACTCCTCGATATGCCCCAGTATCTTCTTAATCCAAATTGCATGATTTTTTAACCTTTTTTCCTATTGCTTATCTCTTAACAGTGTTTGGCTTTACTCATGTTCAGTACATTGCATGTGCATGCCACTCACTCATCCCCAGAACTTTGGTCATTTCTATGTGAAGTCAAGCACAAGTGGCAGCAGATGTTAAATTGCAAAGTGAATACAGAAGACTTCGATTCTCTTCTCATATTTCCGGCAGGTATCAACCTCTTGCCAACTCCTACCTGTCATATCTCGAAGCTCTTAGATTCACTTCCTGCATTCTACTTTTCTACCTCTATCAGATTAGATTAGATCATGAGGACATGCAATCCTCTTTTATTGTCATTTAATAATGCATGCATTAAGAAATGATACAATGCTTCTCCAGAATGATAGCACAGAAACACATGACAAACCAACTGAAAAACTGACAAAAACCACATAGTTATAACATATAGTTACAACAGTGCAAAGCAATACCGTAATTTGATAAAGAACAGATCATGAGCATGGTAAAGAGTCTCAAAGTCTCTTGAAAGTCCCATCATCTCACGCAGATGGTGAACCTCCAGTGTCGCAAACTTGCCGATGCAACATCCTGGAAGCATCTGACCACAGTCTGACTCCAAGTCCCTCCGAAAACTCCGAGCCTCCGACCAGCTCTCCGACACCGAGCGTTGAGCACCATCTCTGTCAAGTGCTTCGACCCCGGCAACAGTCAATAGGCAAAGCCGAGGATTTGGGGCCTTCCCCTCCAGAGATTCTCGATCACACAGTAGCAGCGGCAGCGAAGCGGGCATTTCAGAAGTTTCTCCAGGTGTTCCTCCGTACTTCTCACAGCTGTCTCCATCAAATCAGGATTGCACATGGCATCCTAGTTAACACATACGATATTATTTGGAACGGCTGCATGCGCTGCGTCGCGCCGCCATCTTCTCCTTACTTCCTTTCAGTTCGGATATTTGGATTAGCTCCCAACATCTCCTCCACAGTCTCCATCAGCACAGGCGCACCACAAGGCTGTGTGTTTAGCCTCCTGCTCTACTGACTTTACACTTATGACTGTGTGGCTAAGCACAGCTCCAAGACCATATTCAAGTTTGCTGATGACACCACTGTCTTTGGCAGAATGAAAGGTGGTGACAAATCAGCATATAGGTGGGAGATTGAAAATCTGGTTGAGTGATGCCACAATAACAACCTCTCACTCAATGTCAGCAAGATCAAGGAGCTGATTATTGACTTCAGGAGAAAAGAACCAGAAGTCCATGAGCCAGTCATCAATGGAGGATCGGGGTGAAGAGAGTAACTTTAAATTCCTCAGTGTTATTATTTTGGAGGACTGTCCTGCACACAGAACATACGTGAAAATATGAAGCAAGTGCGGCAGTGCCTCTAGGAGTTTATGAAGATTCAGCATGATATCTAAAATTTTGACCAACATCTATAGATGTGTAGTGGAGAGTGTATTGACTGGTTGTATCACAGCCTGGTATGGAAACACCAATGCCCCTGAATGGAAAATCCTACAAAAAGTAATGCATGCAGCCCAGTCCATCATGGGTAAACGCCTCCCCACCACTGAGCATATCTAAATGAAGCATCGTCACAGGAAAGCAGCATCCATCATCAGGGACCCCCACCACCCAGGCCATGCTCTCTTCTCAATGCTGCCATCAGGAAGAAGGTAGAGGAGCCTCAGGACCCACACCACCAGGTTCAGGAACACTCATTACCCCTTGACTACCAGGCTCTTGAACCAAAGGGGATACCTTCACTCAACTTCACGTGCCCCATCATTGTAATGTTCCCACTATCTATGGGCTCAATTTCAAGGACTCTTCATCTTATGTTATCGATATTTATTGCTTATTTATTTATTATTATTATTTCTGCATTTACACAGTTTGTTAATTTGCATATTGATTGAATGCCCAAGTTAGTGCGGTCTTTCATAGATTTTATTTTGGCTATTATTCTATTATGGATTTATTGAGTATACACACAAGAAAATGAATTTCAGGGTTGTATATGGTGACATACAGTGATATGTGCTTTGATAGTAAATTTATTTTGAACTTCAAACTTTATGCCTCCTTTATAAGGCATTAGTCAGACTGCACTTGGAATATGGTGAGTAGTTAAAGGGCTCTTACCCAAGACAACATGTGCTGGCATTGGAGAGGGTCCAGAGAATGACCCTGACAATGAAAGGGTTAAGGTATGAGGAGCATTTGATGGCCCTGGAACTGTACTTGCTGTAGTTAAAAGAATGGGAGGGGGGGAATCTAATTAAACCCTATTCAATATTGAAAGGCTTAGATAGAGGGTGATGTTTCCAATATTGGGTGAGTCTAGGACTGAAGGACACAGCCTCTGAATACAAGGATCCCTTTAGAACAGAGATTTAACTGAAAGATAGTTAATCTGTCGAATTAATTGCCACGGATGGCTGTGGAGGTCAAGTCGTTGGGTATATTTAAAGTGGAGGTTAATTGGTTCTTAATTAAGTAAGGGTGTCCAAAGTTAATAGGAGAAAGCAAGAGAATGGAGCTGAGATGGATAATAAATTTAAATGATTGAATGCTGGTACAGAATCAATGGGCTGAATGGTCTGATTTAACTCCTATGTCCTGACTTTACCTGTGCCACCTCTGGCAGTTGTAACTTCCTTCATCTGTCAAGGTTCCTGAATTTGGAATTCTCTGCCCAAGCGTCTTCAATCTCTACAATTTTTTCCACCATTCTCTTCCTGCTTTAAACATTTGGTCAGCTGTCCTCATGTGGTTTGCAGTCAAATTTTACCTGATAATGGTACGGTGAAACACCTTGGGACTAGTTACTGGTTATAAAGTGCCTTAATCATGACTGCAAAGAGAAGTATGCATTGATGTGGGGAACATTTGATAGCAAAAAAATAAAAGTCATAAAAACATTTGGATCAAGTTGGGGCTTGATCCTCTGGAACATTACCAAAGGTAACTGCTGAGATCTTGCAGTGAAGTTCTTTCTTTACAATGGAATTCATCATTTTTCAGAAAAACTAACTGCACTGACAAAAACATTTCTGCTCAGAATAAGCTATGTTGTTTTATGTCTTTTGCTGCAAGTGTATGAAAAGAAGTCCATTTCACAGTATTTCTCCTCAAGACTGGAAATCCTTTTCTGATGTTACGTTTATTTTTCCCCGTAATCCTGGCTGATATGGGCTCATGTGCTGTACTCCCGATTACTTGTAACGAGAGAGCGAGAAAGTTTCAAGCGAGTGATCTTTTGTCTGTCCAGGTGCTGTGTTTTAATGGGAGAGGCAGGTTGGAGAGAACACTGAGGGACCTTGTCATGCAAGTGTAATTCTACTCTGTTAAGCAGCATGTGATTGCCAGGGCAGCATGAGGGGGGGAAGCAGCAAGTGAAAGAATATTTTTCCACATCCTAGTGTTGCTATCATCAGCTTGCTGAGAGCTCAGCACTGGCACTCTCATCAAAGTGAACCACAGTATTTGACCGGAGCAACTCGACCATCCGGGGGGAAAATATGACAAATAAATGTAACCAAGTGAAATTCAGCGGAGATGTTACCATGCTTGTACCTGGAGCTCAGACCAGATCGCTTGGCGAAAAGGATGAATAATTTAAGAGACGCACCTTCCTCTTCTGGAACTGTGCAAATTGGATCATCAGAACTAATGTGTTGATGTCCAAAATTGTTAAGTTCATAACCATGGCTGTAAAATTCTAACTCCTTCACAGTTTTACATACTGACAGAATGCTATGCATTTGTTTAGGTTGGATTGATATCCAATTTGTTTTTCATGAGTAGCCAAGAACCTTCAGTGGGTGAAACCAACCCACTGTAAAGGATGTAACCTCTTGCCCCTTTGGTGCTCTACAGCAGCAGCTGCCACACGCATTATCTCTTTCCTGCACTGCAGGGAAGTGACTGCTTGCTGGTGTTTATTGTGTTCTTTACGATGGATTTGCCCATTATTAGGAACAGCAGCAGGCAGATTTAATGAATGTAGGCTTAATGCAGAAATAATTGAAGCAAAAACATGGGTGACTCGGTAGTGCAGCGGTTAGCACAACATTATTATGGCTTGGGGAGCATTGGAGTTTGGAGTTCAACTTCAGCGTCCTTTGAAAGAAAGTTTGTATGTTCTTCCCGTGTGCGCACGGGTTTCCTCCGGGTGCTCCCGTTTCCTCCCACAGTCTAAAGAGGTGCTAGTTAGTAGGTTAATTAGTTATTGTAAATTGTCCTGTGAGTAGGCTAGGGTTAGATAGGTAGGTTGCTGGGTGGTGTGGCTCATTGGACCGGAATGGTCCGTTCCAAGGTGTATCTCTGAAAATGTACCTTGTGGATTTCTACTTAACAACGAATGACTACATATACCAACATATCCACTATATAATGGACTGGTTGGGCACAGGAGTACATTCAGCCAGAGACTCATTCCACAGAGATGCAACACTGAGCATCTTAGGAAGTCATTCCAGCCTGTGGCCATCAAACTTTACAACTCCTCCCTTGGAGGGTCAGACACCCTGAGCCAATAGGCTGATCCTGGACTTATTTCCTGGCATAATTTACATATTACTATTTAATTATTTATGGTTTTATTACTATTTAATTATTTATGGTGCAACTGTAACGAAAACCAATTTCCCTTGGGATCAATAAAGTATGAGTATGACTATCAGACTCCTCCTCTCCTATACCTTCAATTGAAGTACTCATTGACTTGAAAAACACCGTGGATGTATTTGAACTTTCTGGCTCAAATTTTAAAAAGAAATGTGCCAAAACTGGAATGTAAAATTGTGCTGTCCCAGTACATAGTTGAACCTCTGCAAACATTTCATTCAAAATCTTTTACAAATGACTCTTACAGCCTGTAACACAAAGTCAATTCATTTAAAAAGAACTCATTTGGATAACAGAATGAAAGCATCAGCTGGCAGGGATCTTCCTATTTCTTATTTATAAAAATAGCCTCCAATTTCCAGTCATGATTTGAAGATATCTTTATCATTTCATGGGTCCAAAGTCCTCAGTTACATCTTGTGGTCACAAATGTGCTTGTGCTGTTCTTGAGAATTTGCTGATGAATGCTATGGTTGAGAACAAAAAAAAACAACAAATTATCATCAGAGATGATTCATCTTGCAAGTTAAGTGGCAGTAGGTTTCATTCAGCGAACTGAAAATCTTCCTGACACTCTCTGGCACTGAGATAACGTATCTCGTCTAGGATATCCCACAACAATGAACAGTAAGACCAAGTATGTGCTTATATTGATTTCTCTGCTTTGAATTGAAAGCAATAGCATTCAGTGGGGTGAACTATGCTGTCTTTTAGGGAAGAAACTAAAGATACAAATCTACAGCAGCATTAGTTAATGAAATACTGCAAATAATTTATCTGTAAGAAGAGCACTCAGCCCTTAAGTAGAGCATGCTCATTTTGCAGATCAAGATGGATTCCCACACTGGACTCTTCACAATCAAGGACATCTTCAATAGGAAGCACTTCAACAAAGGTAGCATCCAACATTATGGACTCCCACCACCTTCTCATCCGAGAGGAGGTACTGGAGCCTGAAGACACACATTCAACATTTTAGGAATAGCTTCTTCCTTTCCACCATCAGATTTCCGAATGGACAATACCTCAGCACATTTGCTCTCATGATGCACTAATTTAATTTCTTATTTAAATTAATATTCTTATTTTAATGCATATTTTAAAAAATCATTGCACTATACTGTCGCCACAAAACAACAAGCTTCATGATGATGTCAGTGATAATAAATTTGATTCTGATCCTGATATTTGATCACTGCCAGTCTCTTCTTTGTGAGAGACAATGGCAAATATGTATGAATATTTAACACTTTTTTCTCACCTGTCACTTTGTTTCCTTCTCCTGTCTCTAAAGGAGTTACTTTGATGCCATGACCAAATTTTGTCAAAGAATAGCACAGGCCATTGACGGCAGCAGCACTGCATCTCTCCTCATCCAACATTCCTCTTTCCATTTGTTCCTTGTGCACAGTGGCACTACATTTATGGCCAGCCCCTGCCATAGTGAGCATTAGGAGTCAACCAATGCTGTTATTAAATGCTGACCCACTACAATCCAAGTCTTGCCACCTTCTACCAGTAGGAGGTACAGAAACCTGAAGACCTACACCACCAGGTTCAAGAACAGCTACTTCCCTTCAACCAATTATTCCTTGAATTAACTGACATACTCCTAATCATCACCTTATTGACTAATTTAATACCTTTGCACTAAAATGGACTTGCTTCTTGTTCAAATTATGTTTCTTGTAAAATTGTGTAAAATTGATGTGTTTTCTTCTGAATGCTAATTATATGACGTAATGTGTCTCTGTTGCTGTTGTAAGTGTGTTTCTCATTGCACTTATGCACAAGTACTTTTGTACTTGACAATAAACTCAAATTTGACTTGGATCCTAAGTGGAATCTTTGCTGACCTACCTTCTCTAATTCAAGAGGTTGAGGAAAATTTGCAGTGCCCATGTTGGAACCAGAGCAAAGAAAAAATCTCAACTGGTCAGGCAGCATCTATGGAGATGAATAAACTGTCAACATTTTGGGCTGAGACCCTTTATCAGGACTGGAAAGGAAGGGGGAAGACTCAAGAATGAAAAAGTAGGGGGAACGGGAAAGAGGACAAACTGGAAGGTGATGGGTGGATCCAGGTGGGAGGGAAAGGTAAAGGGCTAGAGAAGAAGGAATATGACAGGAGAGGCGAGTGGACCATGGCAGAAAGGGAAGATGGAGGGGCACCAGGGGGTGGTGATAGGCAGGTGAGGAGAAGAAATAAGAGATCAGAGTGGGGAAGAGAAGAGAGAAAGTGGAGGTGAGAAAATAATTAATGGAAGGAGAAATGAATTTTTATGCCAACAGGTTGGAGGCTACCTAGAGGAAACATGAAGTGTTGCTCCTGCACCCTGAGGGTGGCTTCAACATGGCAAAAGAAGAGGCCGTGGACCAACATGTCAGAGTAAAAATGGGGATAGGAATTAAAATGGCTGGCCACCAGGAAATTCTGCTTTTGGTGGATGGGAAGGAGGTGCTCAACAAAGAGATCTTCCAATTATTGTTGGATCTTACCAATGTAGAGGAGGCCGCATCGAGAGCACTGGATACAATATTCATCCCCAACAGATTCACAAGTGAAGTGTTGCCTCACCTGGAAGGGTTGTTTAGGACCCTGAATTGAGGTAAGGGAGGAGGTGAATGGGCAGGTGTAGCATTTCTGTCTCTTGCAGGGAGGGACAAATGTTCAAGGGAATCACAGAGGGAGTGCCCCCTGTGGAAAGTGGAGGGGGTGGGGGGGGGGGGAAGAGATGTTATTTGTGGTTGAATCCTGTTGAAGATGTTGAGAGTTGTGGAGAATGATGTGTTGGATGTTGAGTCCCATGGGGTGGTATGTGAGAGGAACTTTATTACTACTAAGGTGGCATGAAGATGGGGTGAGCATGGATGTCCAGGAAATGAAGGAGATGCAGGTGAGGGCAGCGTCAATAAGGTAGACTCTGGTCCTGTTCTTTGAAGAAGGAAGTCATCTCTGATGTCCTGGGAAAGAACGCCTCATCCCAAGAACAGATGTCGTGGAGATGAAGGAACTGAGGAAAGAGAATGGGATTTTTTTTTAGGAGATAGGGTGGGAAGAGGCAGAGTCAAGATAGTCATAGGAATTGATAGGTTTATAAAAGATGTTGGTAGACAGTTTTTCCCTAGAAATGGAGATAGAGAGATTGAGAAATGGGAGCGAGGTGTCAGAAATGGACCATGTGAATTTAGGGGCAGGGTGGAAGTTGAAGGCAAAGTTGATGAAATTGATGAGTTCAGCATGGGTGCACGAAGCAGCAGCAATGCAGTCATCAATATAGTGCAGGAAGAGTTGGGGAGTATTACCAGGGAAGACTTGTTCTACATAGCCATCAAAATAGCAGGCAAAGCTGGAGCCCATGCAGGTGCTCATGGGTGCTCCTTGAATTTGGAGAAAGTGGGAGGAGCCAAAGAAGAAATTGTTGAGGGTGAGGACCAGTTCTGCGAGATGGAGGATGGTGGTGGTAGAGGCAATTGGTTGATCTTTTGTTGAGAAAGAAGCTGAGAACCTTAAGGCCTTTTTGATGGGGGATAGAAGTGTAAAGGGACTGGACATCCATGGTGAAAATGAGGCGGTCAGGGCCAGGGAATTGAAAGACGTTCATGAGATGAGAGCATATGAAGTGTTGCAGATGTAGGTGAGAAGGGACTGAACCAAGGGGGATAGACTCTATTTGAGGTATGCAGGCATGAGCTCGGTGGAGCAGAAGCAGACAGAGACAATAGACCCTTCCCTCTTCTATTCCCCACTCTAGCCTTTTACCTCTTTGCCTCACCTGCCTATCACCTCCCTGGGGTACCTCTCCTTTTTCCCCTTCTCCAATGGTCCACTTTCCTCTTAAATCTGAGTCCTTCTTCTCTAGCCCTTTAACTTTCTTTCCCACCTGGATTCTCCTATCACTTTCTAGCATGTCCTCCTTCCTCTCCCCCCACCTTTTCATTCTGATGTTTTCCCCCTTCCTTTCCTGATGAAGGGTCTCAGCTCGAAACATAGCCTGTTTATCATTTCCATACCTGCTGAGTTTCTCTAGCAATTTGTGTGTGTTGCCTTGGATTTATAGCTACTGCAGAATCTCTTGTGATAAAGAAGGAAACTTCTTGGAATGTCCATGTACCTTTGTCATAGGCACATGTCAACAATTGGAAGTTAAATAAAACAAGTTTGCCAATGACGTGACAGTGGTGGAGCTCATCACCAACAATAATGCGGCTGCCTACAGAAAGGAGGTAAAAGAGCTTGAGGCCTGGTGCCAGGCTAATGACCTCTTCCTCAAAATCAACAAGATTTCATCGACTTCAGGAGAGTTTGCACCTCTCAGATTCATCGACGGCACAACAGTGAAAACTGCAAGCAGTTTCAAACTCCTGGGAGTGCACATCTCGCACAACCTCTCTTGGTCCCAGAGCACATTATACACAATCAAGAAAACTCACCAATGCCTCTACTTTTTGAGGATGCTGAAGAGAACTGGACTATGTACATCAATACTTAGGCCCTTCTACAGATGTGCAGTAGAGAGCATCCTAATATACTGCATATTATGGAAACTGCACTACAGCAGACTACACTACAGTACAGTAAAAATAGGGGACAAGCTCTCCTCTACAATCACTCTGAGCACCGGTGCCCCACAAGGCTGTGTACTCAGCCCCCTGCTGTACTCACTGTACGCCGATGATTGTGTAGGCAAGTTTCCATCAAACTCAATATATAAGTTTGCTGATGACACAATTGTAGGCTGTATCTCAGGTAATGATGAGTTTGAGTACAGAGAGGAAATTAAGAACCTGGTGGCATGGTGCAAAGACAATAACCTATCCCTCAACGTCAGCAAGACGAAGGAATTGGTTGTTGATTTCAAAAGGAGTAGTGGACCGCACGACCCAATTTACATCGGTGGTGCGCAAGTGGAACAAGTCAAAAGCTTTAAGTTCCTCGGGGTCAATATCACAAATGACCTGACTTGATCCAACCAAGCCAAGTTCACTGCCAAGAACGCCCACCAGCACCTTTACTTCCTGAGAAAACTAAAGAAATTTGGCCTGTCCCCAAAAACCCTCACTAATTTTTATAGCAGCACTGTAGAAAGCATTCTTCTAGGGTGCATCACAACCTGGTATGGAAGTTGTCCTGTCCAAGACCGGAAGAAGCTGCAGAAAATCATGAACACAGCCCAGCACATCACACAAACCAATCTTCCGTCCTTGGGTTCACTTTACACCGCACGCTGTCAGAGCAGTGCTGCCAGGATAATCAAGGACATGACCCACCTAGCCAACACACTTTTCATCCCTCTTTCCTCCGGGAGAAGGCTCAGGAGCTTGAAGACTCATATGGCCAGGTTTGGGAACAGCTTCTTTCCAACTGTGATAAGACTGCTGAAGGGATCCTGACCCGGATCTGGGCTGTACCCTTCAAATATCCGGACCTGCCCCTTAGTTTTTTTGCACTACCTTACTTTCCATTTTCTATTTTCTATTTATGATTTATAATTTAATATTTTAATATCTACTATCGATTTGTACTCCAGGGAGTGGGAAGAGCAGAATCAAATATTGCTGTGATGATTGTACGTTCTGGTATCAATTGTTTGGTGACAATAAGGTATAAAGTATAAAGTAAAAAACTGGAAGATTACGCAACAGGAAGTAAAAATTGCCCAATGCATCACCGGCACCAGTCTAGATGCCATCACGACTTCATCATTTCCTGTCAGAGTCACCTCCTGTACAAACACTCCTGTGCCCAGCACAACTTTAAGGACAATTATGCAATCAATGTATGTATGATACAATCAATCCAAGTATGTATTTAAGGTATCTTATGTATTTATATTTATTGTGTTTTTTATTAGCGTGTTCTTTATCTGATTGTGTTTTTATATGCTGCATCAGATCAGGAATAACAATTATTTTGTTTTCCTTGACACTTGTGTACTGGAAATGACATTAAACAATCTTGAATCTTGAAGATAAAGGTGCTGGAAGTCATAAGGAAGCGAGCAACTTCAGGTAAACAAACCTTTCTTCCATAACATCCATTCAACATCCTTCTACCAAAAAAAAGGGACATGAGAGGACACTAATTATGAGTGCTACTACTTTGCACTTTTGATGGTTTTTTTTAATGGTTTTTCCATATCAGGAAAAGGGAGAGATGAAAATTGGTGACTTAATTTCATAAGGGAGTTATTAAGAGCCTTAACTATGAAAATCAACAACAGCCACTTATCATGATTATTGCACATTATGTTTAATTTATAATAGTAGATTGTTGCAAGCTGTGTTTAAATTAAAAATTCCAAATGTAAAATGTTTAACATTAGGTGTGTGGTGGAGATAACGTCTCTACCAAACGAGGTAACAGACGTTCCTTCCCTCCGTCAGCCTCCAATCAGGGTCACATGAAGCCGTGGGAGCAGTTGGTGGATGATCATATGAGCAGCTGATGTATCTCACAAGACCTGATTATGTGACCATTGATGCCAGGCAGACAATCTCTGAAGAGTATTAATAATGACTGGGGTCACCAGTCTTATAAGGACATTGCCCAGAAGAAGGCAATGGCAAACCATTTCTGTAGAAAAATTTGCCAAGAGCAATCAAGGTCAAAAGACCATGATCGTCCATGTCATATGACACAGCATATAATGATGATGAAGATCTTTAGCATTAAAATGAACCACAATTGTGCCATAACACTGAAGTGTCATGAGACACATGGCCAAGGGCAAAGTGACACAGCAGATGATTCAAGGGCTTAAGAGGCACTGCTGGTGTTGGAATCTGAAACAAAAACAAACTGCAGGAGGAACTCAGTTTGTCAAGCAACATCTGTGGAGGCAATGGGTTGGTCGATGTTTTATATCTACATCCTGCATCAAGCCGAATGGCCTGCTAACTCAGCCCTGACAGGTCCAAGGTGTAAGTTAACATAGGGATAATGAATTAAGTTGAAACCTTGAGATCCAGGAATATTGATAAGAATAGAAAACAACAATTTTGCAAATAGTTGTGAAGTAGACCCAATTGACTGATAAAACCGCTGAGAGTAATTAGACCAATTATGAATGGATGAATGGGATAGGCTATATTGTCACAATACATGAGGAAATTTTGTATCTGACCCAAAGTCGTGATAACAAGGGGCTTTCAATCTCAAACCTCTCCACAGAACGGTGAGATATCCCAGACAGCTGTCTGTCCATTCTGCTACACAGGAATGATTTCATGGTTAATGATTCTCAGCAAAGGAATTCTCCAGATATCTTCCTGTCCACTAGTGTGACCATAGCTGGTCATGTCCACATCCAGTGGATCAATAATTATCACTATTACCAAGCTGTATAAAATACCATGAATTTTGACTTTCAGAGAAACTGATTTGATCAAACATCCATGCTTACAACAATATCAAATACACAATTCTAATCAACAATTCAAAAGGGAAGGTTCTTTATCTGCTTGAGAAAACATTGTTGTTATACTTCAATCTAAACCTGTTCAGGCAGCTGTCATTATGGATTGGTGGGACAGCAGACAGATCAAACAATTTGCTCACCTCAGGGAGTTTGACCAAAGTCCACTGCATGCCTTCACACTTTAACGTGATGGGTCTCCTATCATTAAGTAACAAGAAAAATAAAATCTGCTTTAAAGTGAGAAAAGGAGAAGGAGATTGAAAATAAGGGTTTTAGTTAATAGCAATGTCAGCACACAAAAAAAAACACTTCTCAATCAGTGAACTCTAGCACCAAAAAGCATAGGGTAAGTCTTTATGTTTTAATTTAATTTAAATTTCAATAAAAACTCATTAAAAATAAAAAAAGCATAATAATACTCCACACATACGAGTTAGGCCATTAATTCGAATGGAAAAGGGGGATACCTCATTATATCACAAGATTGGCCAACAATGGAGCAGAGTGCAAGTTTCAGACCTTTACCAGATAAAGCAGAAGTCCAGCATTCACTTGCGTGTGAAGGGTTGAATGCTGGTGTTGCCTTGGTATCTGCCAACCACAGTGAGCACAATGGAGTTCAGCATTTTGCAGTGCAAGACAACAGAATAATTTTATATAACCATATAGATATATACAGATATAAACTCAGAAGAGAAGATGACAGCGCGACGGCAGTGCGCGCGGCCTCTCCGTTGAATGATATCTGTAATCTGTCAAGTAGGGGACCGTGCACAATTCTGATTTGATGGAGACAGACGTGAGAGTATGGAGGAACATCTGGAAAACTTCTGAAATGCCTGCCTCGCTGCCGCTGTTACTGTGTGATAACCGGAATCTCCGGAGCAGAAGGCCCCGAATCCTCGGTTTTGCTTGTTTCAGCGGCCGAGGCTAGGTCGAAGTCGCTCAGCAGAGGATGGCGCTCGGGAGGCTGTATCGGAGGGGCTGGTCAGAGGCTCAAAGTTTTCAGACGGATGGACTCAGTATCGGCTGTGGTTGGCAGCTTCCAAGGCATCGGCAAGTTGACAGTGCCTGGAGGTTTATGGCAGGGAGTTTCTCCCTTTTGCCGCCTGCTAGCCAGGACTCGGGGACTTAGAGACTTATTTTTTACCATTCTTCATCAAGTTATGGTATTGTTTTGCATTGCTGTAACTATATGTTATAATTATGTGGTTCTGTCAGTGTTAGTCTTTGGTTTGTCCTGTTATCTGTGTTATCACTCTGGAGAAACATTGTATCATTTCTTAATGCATGTATGCATTTCTAAATGACAATAAAAGAGGACTCAGTGTTCTCATAATCTAAGTTTGCATAACAGAAGAGACCCAATGAAAGCTAAAGATTTTCTTAAACCTAAAATACAATAAAAGCCTTACATGTGAAATGTGTTGTGATAAACTATCAAAATTCTCACCTACATGTTTTCAAAAAAATATATTGTCAGTTCTGTCCAAATTCTTTCATCATAGTCCTTCCCTCGTAAATCCATTCTGACATTTTTAAAGAGACTTCCCACAGCCCCATACTCGATTAGGCAATCCTGACGTCAGCTGCAAGCTGTGTGGAGTTTCCCTGTGGTTGTGCGGAGTTTCCCTGTGGCTGTGCGAGTGAGTTCTAGGTGTTCCGGTTTCCTCCTAAAGACGTGTGGGTTGGAAAGTTAATTGGTTTCTTTAAATTGTCCTCAGTGTGTCAGTGAATGATAACATCTGAGGGAGTTAAGGGAACCGCGGGAGCAGAGTGGATTAGTATAAGTGGAATGTTGATGTTCAAGGGGCCAAATGGCCTGTCTCCTTGCTATATTATGCTGCGATTCAAATCCCACTGGGGCTCTTTACAACCGGGGCTATCCAATACATGTCTGGTATTGGATCAGTTCCTAAGACTGATAAAATCTCCTGAGGTTCTAACTAACTATTGGAGCTCAGTGATGAGGAGGGTCAGATGACTATTTTACAACACGACCAGGATATCATTTGCTGCTCTTCATTATGCAATGACTGTTCCAACAATTTGTACTTACATGACACCTTTTACAGAGCAGAACAACTCAAAATGTTTTGTAGGTGGTTATTAAGTAAAATTGGAGCATTGAGCTATGCAGAGAGTTATTAGTGTCGGTGACTTAGACCGAATGCTGCAGGAGAAGGACAGGTAGAAAGATTTAAGGGAGGAGTGCTTTCTGGGAGGGTTTAATATTGAATTACAATAAAAGCTGAAAGCTCAGTTGCCAATGACAGATCAAAAGGTCAGTATTGTAGATACTTAGGATGGATGTAAAGCTGGAGGAAACTTAAGTGATTGTGTGAGCTGAGGCCATGAAATAATTTGAAACCCAACTAGAGCCTTTGTAGGTCAGAGAACGCAGGGATAATGTGCAAGTAAGGATTGAAGCAAATTGAAACACTGGCAGAGTTGGTTAGTGTTACAGAGATTAACTGAGTGTCACTGCAAATCTGTGACTTAATGTTCATTCAGGGATAGAAATAGCACTGAGGTTTAGAACAATAATTAATTCTTGACTTAGGGTGCATCTATGTAGAAGTGCAGATTCGCACTATGGAAACATGGTTTTCTCCAGGTGCTCCAGTTTCCTCCCACGTGTCAAATATGAGCAGATTATGAAGTTATCTGCCCACTATGTTAGTTGGAATCTAGCTGGCTGGGAGGGAGAACCAGGAAGATATTCAGGGGTACAGGTGAGAAAATAGTTTACAGGGAAATGGGGGGTAATGAGATTCATGTACTGAAATACAAACATGATCATTTTTTCTCGAGTTATCAAAAGTAATTAAATCATGCGTCATTTAAAAGGCAATCTCATGAGGTGAGACTGCAGGAAAGGAAATGAAAGATACGTCTGTTGTGACATCATATATTTTTCTGAGACTTCTGGGAGGCTGTGGTCGAGGTTGACTCATGGAAGACCTCTAGTCATATTGGATTGCGTGCTTCTGATATAGGGAGGCACAGAAGCATTGTCAGACTCAAAATACAAAAGCACGCAATCCAATATGATTAATAATTAAAGCCTTTTTAATTTGGAAAACCAAGGGAATAATAACTTTATCAGATTTGTTTTTAGGGAACTGTTCAATGTCTTTTTATCAGTTAGTGGATAAATATGATTTAGCTAATGTATACTTTTTTAGGTATTTACAAATTAGGAATTTTTTACGTGGCTTGTTGCCAAATCACCCTTCTGCTTATCCACCTAATATGACAGACGCTCTTTTTCAGTTTAAACCATTTCAAAAAGGGTTGATAGCTATAATCTATAAACGGTTATTGAACTCACGAATGATACCTAATGATAAAATTAAATGCGCTTGGGAATCAGAATTTCAAGAGTCATTTTCAGATAATCAATGGAGTAAAATTTTTCATTTGGTTAACAACTCATCTATCTGTGCCTGTCATTCCTTGATACAGTTCAATGGGCCCATATGTCAAAGGATAAACTAGCGTGTATTTTCTCCAATATTAATCCTATTTGTGACAGATGTAATACTGAGCTGGCCACTTTAACTCATATGTATTGGTCTTGTATAAAGTTAGGTAACTTTTGGAGAGATGTTTTTCAAACACTATCAAAAGTTTTGGATCTGGATCTACAACCTAATTTGCTTACAGCAATTTTTGGGATTATCCCATTGGAAGCAGGAAATATTCCTGTTTCCGCTCAACATATGATAGCCTTTTCAACCTTACTGGCTAGGAGAGCCATTTTATTGAAGTGGAAGGACCTAATCCACCTACAGTCTTTTATTGGCTCTCCTCTATTATGTCCTGTTTAAGTTTAGAGAAAATAAGAAGTCGGTCATTTGATACATCTTTTAAATTTGAGCAAATCTGGTGACCTTTTATCCAATATTTTCATTTAATTTGATTTACTACTCTTTCAATCTTTTTTTCAAAGTTTTAGATTTGATCAGAAAGTCTTTCTTTCATTTTTTTTGGTTGTATCCTCAAAATGGACTGTCTGGTCTCTCTCTTTTTGTTTTGTTTATATAGTGTAGTGGGTTTTTTTCACTTCATTTAAAACCTAATGGTTTTTCTTTTCTCTTCATAAACTGATAAGTTTTCATTTTTTAATTATATATTTTATTGTGGTGACCCACTTTCCAGCGCACTCGAATCGGCTCACAAAACGGCGCACGCCAGCAGAGAGGCCGGCGCCAAAAAGGGCGCCAGGCCATCTTCACCAGTGGGGGAAAATCCCGTGCGTGGAAAGGGTCTGGGAATATGCATTCCTCACAGCAGTCCCGCCCAGGCAGGGTGGGAACGGGAAGGCTTTAAAGGAGGCCGCGAAGTTTGAATAAATCTCTTTTTTTTCGCAACTACAACTCACCGATTACGTGTCATTATTCTAGCACTGTGTGTAGCACACCGCTACATTTGGTGACCCCGACAGCCCAAACGATATTTGGACCAGAGATGACCAACGCTGCATCTGTTCATGCAGTTTCGTTAAAACTGCCAAGCTTCTGTACGCTGCGACCTCGCCTATGGTTCGAACAAGCAGAAGTCCAATTCCACAATGGGCAAATAACCTCAGATTCCACTTGTTACTACTACCTGGTGAGTTCCCTCGACCAGGAGACAGCTGCACAAGTTGAGGAGTTTATACAGTTGCCCCCGGACGACGGCAAATACACAGCATTCAAAGCCCTGCTCATAAGGACTTTCGGACTCTCACGGCGCGAGCGAGCTGCCCGCTTACTGCACCTGGAGGGTTTGGGAGACAGGCCGCCATCGGCATTAATGAACGAAATGCTGGCCCTGGCTGAATGACACAAACCCTGCCTCATGTTTGAGCAGGCGTTCCTAGAACAACTGCCCGAGGACATATGCCTGCTGCTGTCCGACACAGATTTCAGCGACCCCTGGAAGGTGGCCGCCCAGGCAGATGTGCTGTGAAATGCCAAGAAGGAGAGAGGGGTGTCCGTCGCACAGATAACCAAGCCCCGTGCCCAATGGCAGACCAGACCAGGTCCAGCAGCAGAGCTTACAAAACCTGGCGACAGGAGTGAGGAGCCCAACGAACAATGGTGCTTCTACCACCAGCAGTGGGGCACAGAGGCCCACCACTGCAGACCACTCTGCAGATTCCCGCCGCCGCTAATGGCTACGGCGGCTGGCCATCAGGACAGCCTCCTGTATGTCTGGGAAAAGCAGTCGGGACGCCGCTTTTTGGTCGACACCGGAGCGGAGATCAGCGTTTTACCTCTAATGAGTTACGACACCCGCAACAGAGAACTGGGACCCACCCTGTGGGCCGCAAATGGCAGCACAGTACGGACCTACGGCACTCGCACGGTGTGGCTACAGTTCAGCTCCAGCTGGTTCACGTGGGACTTCACACTGGCCGCCGTGGCCCAACCGCTCCTGGGGGTGGATTTTCTGCGAGCTCACAGCCTGCTGGTCAACTTGCAAGGGAAGCGACTAGTCCAGCGGTCCCCAAGCACTGGGCCGTGGACCGGTGCTGGACCGCAAAACATGTGCTACCAGGCTGCGAGGAAACGATAGGAGTCAGCTGCACCTTTCCTCATTCCCTGTCACACGCACTGTTGAACTTGACCGCATGCGAGATCATTACCCGCCTGTCATGCATGTCAGCGCGGGAAGCAGATCAACTCCCCGAGCTTGCAAATGACAGTGGGCTGAAAAGTATGTTTGACGTAACATCTCTGCCGGCATTCTGGATCAAACTCAAGGCTAAATATCCTGAGATAGCCACGAAAGCATTGAAAACGTTGCTTCCATTTCCAACATATCTCTACAATGAATGCAACGAAAACTAAATTGCGGAATAGACTGGACATAAGGAACCTCCTTCGAGTATCGCTGTCTCCCATCACCTCTCGATAGGACCGTCTTGTTGCAGGAAAACAAGCCCAGGGCTCCCACTGATTCAGTGTGTTGCAATGATTTTATATGTTCTTATGGGGAAAATATGTGCTGTGTGTTTAATATCCAAACATTACTTAAAACGTTATGATGCTATTGACTTATAAGTGACTTATATAACCATATAACAATTACAGCACGGAAACAGGCCATCTCGGCCCTTCTAGTCCATGCCGAACGCTACTCTCACCTAGTCCCACCGACCTGCACTCAGCCCATAACCCTCCATTCCTTTCCTGTCCATATACCTATCCAATTTTTCTTTAAGTGATAGTATCGAACCTGCCTCTACTACTTCTGAAAGTTCGTTCAACACTTACTTAAAGCTCCCCTGTCCTCCCCTGATAATTGATTTATCACTATATTCATGCGAGGAAAATATGCTCTGTGTGTTTAATATTAAATTCGTTAGATAAACGCTTTAGAAACGAAATTGAGTGTATTAGCCACTTATCACCTATATGCCGGTCGTGATTAAGACTCCCCCCCGCCCCCCGAACAGAATCGCCAAAAACAATTTGTAGAAAAAAATCGGCACATAGACACATGCGCACACAGATGATCGCGCAAGGCTTCATGGTCATTGTAGTCATTCTCGGGGTACACACAATGTATTTGACTGCTACTCTTGTCCATTGACAACCCTACCCGCCCCCCCCACCCCGGTCAGCCGGTCCGCAGGTCCGCAAGAATATTGTCAATATTAAACCGGTCCACAGTGCAAAAAAGGTTGGGGACCCCTGGACTAGTCCATGCCAAGACTTTTCAAACGTTCTCCCTGGGTGAAGCAAAGTTACCAGCCCCATACCTGGACTCCATTACGCTGTCCGACGACGAATTTACCAGGGTCCTGGCGGATTTCCTATCAGTTTTGACATCGCAGTTCATGGCAGCCATGCCCAGACACAGAGTGCAGCACCATATCCCGACCCAGGAACCACCCCTCCATGCCCATGCTCAAAGGCTTCCCCTGGACAAGCTCCGACTGGCGAAGGAGGAGTTCAAGAAGATGGAGGAATTGGGGATCATACGACAGTCCGACAGCCCATGGGCCTCCCCCCTTCACATGGTGCCCAAGGCAACGGGGGGCTGGAGACCATGCGGGGACTACCGCAGACTGAACGAGGCTACAACGCCAGACCGCTACCCTGTGCCGCACATTCAAGACTTTGCAGCAAACCTACATGGCGCAAGGATCTTTTCCAAGGTAGACCTTGTCCGGGAATACCATCAAATTCCGGTACATCCGGACGACATCCCCAAAACAGCACTCATCACCCCGTTCGGCCTTTTCGAATTCCCTTGAATGCCGTTCAGCCTAAAGAATGCCGCACAGACATTCCAGCGGCTAATGGACGCGGTGGGACGCGACCTGGACTTTGCATTCATCTATTTGGACGACATCCTCATAGCCAGCAGTAGTCGTCAGGAGCATCTGTCCCACCTCCGTCAACTCTACGCCTGACTGAGCGAATTTGGCCTTACAATCAACCTGGCCAAATGCCAGTTCGGACTCGACACCATGGACTTCCTGGGTCACAGGATTACTAAAGACGGGGCAACACCTCTGCCCGCCAAGGTAGATGCGGTCTGCCTCTTCCCCCGACCCAACACAACCAAAGGCCTGCAGGAATTCGTGGGTATGGTGAATTTCTACCACCGTTTCCTCCCCTCAGCAGTCCGAATCATGCGCCTCCTGTTCACCCTGATGTCGGGTAAGGGCAAGGACATTACCTGGGACGAAGAAGCTACAGCCACTTTCGTTAAAACCAAAGAAGCCTTGGCAAACGCCGCGATGCTAGTGCACCCCGGAACGGGCGTTCCTACTGCCCTCACGGTGGACGCATCCAACACAGCAATTGGTGTGGATGCGTCCACAGCTGGAGCAACTCATCGAGGGTCGCTGGCAACCCCTGGCGTTCTTCAGCAAACACCTACGACCACCCGAACTCAAATACAGTGCTTTCGACCCGGAGCTATTGGCACTATACCTGGCAATCTGACATTTCAGATACTTCTTAGAAGGTAGGCCCTTCACCACGTTCACGGACCACAAACCGCTTACCTTTGCGTTCACTAAGGTGTCCGATCCCTGGCCGTCCCGCCAGCAGTGACATCTGTCCTACATCTCCGAATACACGATGGACATCCAGCATGTCTCGGGAAAGGACAACGTCGTGGCAGGCTCACTTTCCAGACCTACCGTACAGGCCCTGTCCCAGGGGGTGGACTATGCAGTGCTGGCGGAGGCACAGCAGGCAGACGATGAGATCTCTAGTTACAGAACTGCGGTCTCCGGTTTGCAGCTCCAAGACCTCCCTGTAGGCCCAGGTGAGAGGGCCCTACTGTGTGATGTAGCTACCGGCCAACCCCACCCCGTCGTCCTAGCAGCCTGGTGGCGGCAAGTTTTCAACTCCATTCACAACTTAGCGCATCCTCCATCAGGACAAGCATCCAGCTGGTCTCCAATAGGTTCACTTGGCATGGACTTCGTAAACAGGTCAGTGAATGGGCCAAAACTTGCATGCAGTGCCAAACGGCCAAGGTGCAGCGGCACACCAAGGCTCCGCCGCAGCGGTTCGAACCCACCCGCCAGAGGTTCGACCACATTCATGTGGATATCGTGGGGCCCCTGCCAGTGTCGCGAGGAGCACGGTACCTCCTAACTATGATAGACCGCTTCACCAGATGGCCAGAGGCAGTCCCACCCACTGACACCACCTCCGAATCCTGCGCCCGAGCACTGATTGCAACCTGGGTAGCATGCTTCAGGGTACCAGCCCACATTACCTCCGACAGGGGCGCCCAGTTCACCTCCAGCCTGTGGTCAGCTATGGCCAGCCTTTTAGGAACACAGCTACACCACACAACTGCCTACCACCCACAGTCGAACGGACTAGTGGAGCGTTTCCACCGTCACCTGAAGTCGGCTCTCATGGCCTGCCTGGAGGGGCCTAACTGGGTGGACGAACTTCCCTGGGTCCTGCTCGGAATCCGCACAGCGCCCAAAGAGGATCTGCACACCTCGTCGGCTGAGTTGGTGTACGGTGCACCCCTGGTCATCCCAGGAGAGTTCATACCAGCCCCAAGGGGGCAAGAGGAAGAACCCACAGCAGTCCTGGACAGACTACGTGAGAGGCTCGGTAACCTGGCCCCCATACCCACTTCACAGCACGGACAGAGCCCGACTTGCGTACCCAAAGACCTGCAAAACTGTAAGTTTCTTATTGTACGACGGAGCGGACACTGGGCACCACTACAGCGGCCCTACGAGGGGCCGTTTAAGGTGATCAGGAACAACAGGTCCACATTCATACTGGACATTGGGGGGAGAGAGGAGGCTTTCACAGTGGACCGACTCAAACCAGTCCATGTGGACTTGGCACAGCCGGTCCGGGCTCAGGCACCATGGCGCAGAGGCAGACCTCACAAACAGAGGCCAATTTAGACTGTGGACATTGGGGGATGTATCGCTGGTTCTGGGGGTGGGGGGGTGGTTATGTGGTGACCCACGCTCCAGTGCACTCGAACCGGCTCACAAAATGGCAGGCGCCGACAGAGAGGCCGGCCCCAAGAGGGGCACCAGACCATCTTCACCAGCGGGGGGAAACCCGCGTGCGGGAAGGGTCTGCAAATATGCATTCCCCACAGCAGTCCCGCCTGGGGATGGCGGGAACAGAAAGGCTTTAAAGGAGGCCATGAAGTTTGAATAAATCTCTTTTTTTTGCAACTACAACTCACCGACTAGGTGTCGTTATTCTAGCGCTGTGTGTAGCACACTGCTGCATTATACCAGTTTAACAATATCTATGATTTTGATAATGTCTGTCTTAATCTCGGTTTGTTTTGTTACTGATATATATATTTGAGATAATTCTCCCCTTGATTGTATTTATTATTCTTTTAAATCAATAAAAAGCTTAATAAAGAAAGAAAGAAAGAAAATACAAAAGTAAGCTACATCATTGTAGGGATTGAAATACAAAGAAGTGACGTATTTCGAGCTTGAGCTCTACGGAGATGGTCTCCAAGCATGTCTGCTTGTTATGATGAATAAAGAGCTTTATATCACCCAGCTTCAGTGTCTCTCCAGTGACTCTGTTCTAGTCAGAATAGGTCGGTGGTAGAATTCAATGATGGGAATGTGTGGAGACTAAAATGGGATTAGTGTAAATGGGTATGCTTGATGGTCAGAGCCACTAGATGGGCTGAAGGGACTGTTTCCCCAAGAAAACCACAAATAAGCTCACCAGAAATTATATTCCTGCAGTCTGGAGAAGCGTAAGTCCAGTCAATCCATTGTGGGATGGGCCGGAATAGGAACATGGAGAGGAAAGATAATTCACTTGGGTTTTACATACTCTGGCAAAGTAGCATCTTAAATGTTGCTGTAAGTGTGTGACTGTGAGAAGTTCTAATAACCCAACAACTGAGACGAATTGAAGTTCAGGAGGTGGTGGCTGGAGTTGCTTTCGCTTCATTTCCTTTAACTTGCGTGATGCTCTTGCCAGCCAAGGATCGGATCCCATCCAAGTGTTGCTGGAATCGGGCCGAGGCTGGCATGTGGTGGAGATAGAAAGCGTGAAGCTGTAGCTGAAACTGAACAAAATCAAGAGGTAATAGATGACCAATGACAAGGCAAAAGGCGGATGCAAAAAGGGTCCTTTCCTCAACAATGGCAGCAGCTTTGTTTAGGAGGTGCAACCATTGTTCTTGATGCAAAAAAATGTTGCTTTACGGCTCATCTGACTCCAGTCACTGAAGGCATTTCCTACTTCGATCTCCATTAATGTCTTTTTAACTTGCATTTTATTAGGTTGAATGCTGCCTTGTTATTGAGGGTAATAATTCTGCACAGTCAACCTTAGCTTAATTAAATTTTAACTGTATAAAATACAGGAATCTACAGCATAAGATGATGAAAACTCATCATGTCTTTGCCTGACAAAAATTGGACAATGGGTTTTCCCACGACATGAGAGAGATATATATTTTTCCTCATCCCGCCCCCACCCCCTGATCTTCTGCAGTTTAACTTAATTTACTGACCACTCTGACAGGGGAAGTGGGCCCTTTTGTTTGCTTTCCTGGGTCTCTCATAATTTTATATGCATTAGTTAAATCTCCTCATGCTCCTTTCTCCCCCCCAAAGAAAGCAAACCTGAACATCAATTTCTCAAACTTCCAGTAATGCCCCCACCTGCCCCCCTTCACCATTTCCCAACCTGTTTCCCCTCTCTCACCTTACCTTCTTGCCCACCCATCGCCTCCCTCTGGTGCTCCTCTCCCCTTTTCTTTCTTCCAAGGCCTTCTGCCTCTTTCACCAATCAACTTCCCAGTTCTTTACTTCATCCCTCCCCCTCCAGGTTTCACCTATCACCTGGTGTTTCTCTCTCCCCTCCCCCCACCTTTTAAATCCACTCCTCAGCTTTTTTCTCCGGTCCCGCCGAAGGGTTTTGGCCCAAAACGTCTACCGTACTCATTTCCTAGATGCTGCCTGGCCTGCTGAGTTCCTCCAGCATTTTGTGTGTGTTAAACCTAAACAGTCTCTCCTTCCAACTATAATTTCCAGCCCTGGCAACCTGCTGGTAGCTCTCTCTTGCATCAGGGCCAGTGCATGATGTAATGCAGGGACCAGAAGAGCAGTCTCTTTGATTGGATGGGAACTTCCTTCCACCACATTTCTGTGAGTTAGAGGTGGCTGAAAGATCCCATCTGCTACAGGTGGGGCAGATGGTGCTCAATGGAATGGATGGATGGGTTGTATGAAGGGTTGGAGGGGGAACATTTACACTTGGCCTCTGCCTGGTCTCACCATGCTCAGTGCCATCCTGAATGATTCTTCTCCATTTTCAGTAGTCACTGGTCTGAGTTTCCCATCAGCCCATTAAGTAGATCCCATGAGCCTCATTGGAACCGTTTCTGATCTCCAGTAGATTGCTTGCATGTTGGAGTTCAAGACAGAGAGCTTGGACCTCTGCTTGCAAGGCATGCAATTGCCTTCTGGAGCTGGCTAGTGTCATCAGAACCTCAAAGCTGGGAATATTGGCTAGAGAGATAAGTCAGATGTTAGATCAACTATCTTGATCAATAGACTTAGAGAATTCAACAGAGTCACTGTTGGTAAAGCTCCTCTGCTGCATTGTGATCTCCAAAACATACAGAAAGGAGCAGATCACTGCTACTGAGAAGACAGTAATCTTGGTGCTGGGTTTGTGCAGAATACTCTAGCCATAGCCAAAATGATGTTTTATATTGGTTGAGTATGACAGTGAGGTCAGATCAGATTGTGAAACAACACGGAGTCAGCAAGAACAGCTTTCCACGACAGAACAATATAGAAAATGAAACCCAGAAAACCTCATTTGCTGGAAATCACTAATGAAAACAGAAAATGCTGGAGGTATTCAGAAAATATGCACAGCTAGAACCAGAGCCATTACTGAGGGTTAATAACTTTTCTTCAGAATGGAAACAGAAACGGTTAATTTGTGAACGTATGTAGATCAAAGAAAGTCCCCAGACCTTAAGATACGTTTGATACCAACATACAGGAGAAGTATCAGAAGGATAGGAAGGTAGGCAGAGGGGGTGGCTTTATTGATAAGAAATGATATTAAATCATTAGAAAGAGGTGATATAGGATCAGAAGGTGCAGAATCTTTATGGGTTGAGCTAAGGAATACCAGGGGTAAAAGGACCCTGATGGCAGTTATTTATAGGCCTCCAAACAGCTTCAGGGATGTGGACTACAAATTACAACTGGAAATAGAAAAGGCTTGTCAGAAGGGCAGTGTTATGATAATTGTGGGGGATTTTAACATGCGAGTAGATTGGAAAAATCAAGTCGGCACTGGATCTCAAGAGAGAGAATTTGTAGAATGTCTGCAAGATGGCTTTTTAGAACAGCTTGTTGTTGAGCCCACTAGGGGATCAGCTGTACTGGATCGGGTATTGTGTAATGAACCGGAGGTGATTGGAGAGATTGAGGTGAAGGAACCCTTAGGAGGCAGTGATCATAACATGATTGAGTTCATTGTGAAATTAGAAAAAGAGAAGCCAAAATCTGATGTGTCGGTGTTTCAGTGGAGTAAAGGAAATTACAGTGGCATGACAGAGGAACTGGCCAAAGTTGACTGGAAAGGGACACTGGCGGGAAAGACGGCAGAGCAGCAGTGGCTGGAGTTTATGCAAGAAATGAGGAATGTGCAAGACAGGTATATTCCAAAAAAGAAGAAATTTTCGAGTGGAAAAAGGATGCAACCGTGGTTGACAAGAGAAGTCAAAGCCAAAGTTAAAGCAAAGGAGAGGGCATATAAGGAAGCAAAAATTAGTGGGAAGACAGAGGATTGGGAAGTTTTTAAAACCTTACAAAAGGAAACCAAGAAGGTCATTAAGAGAGAAAAGATTAACTATGAAAGGAAACTAGCAAATAATATCAAGGAGGATACTAAAAGCTTTTTCAAGTATATAAAGAGTAAAAGACAAGTGAGAGTAGATATAGGACCGATAGAAAATGATACTGGAGAAATTGTAATGGGAGATGAGGAGATGGCAGAGGAACTGAACAAGTATTTTGCATCAGTCTTCACTGAGGAAGACAGCAGGATACCGGACACTCAGGGTGGCAGGGAAGAGAAGTGTGCGCAGTCACAATTACGACAGAGAAAGTACTCAGGAAGCTGAACAGGCTAAAGGTCGATAAATCTCCTGGACCAGATGGAATGCACCCTCGTGTTCTGAAGGAAGTAGCTGTGGAGATTGCGGAGGCATTAGCGATGATCTTTCAAAAGTCGATAGATTCTGGCATGGTTCCGGAAGACTGGAAGATTGCAAATGTCACTCCACTATTTAAGAAGGGGGAAAGGAAGCAAAAAGGAAATTATAGACCTGTTAGTTTGACGTCGGTGGTTGGGAAGTTGTTGGAGTCGATTGTCAAGGATGAGGTTACAGAATACCTGGAGGCATATGACAAGATAGGCAGAACTCAGCATGGATTCCTTAAAGGAAAATCCTGCCTGACAAACCTATTACAATTTTTTGAGGAAATTACCAGTAGGCTAGACAAGGGAGATGCAGTGGATGTTGTATATTTGGATTTTCAGAAGGCCTTTGACAAGGTGCCATACATGAGGCTACTTAACAAGATAAGAGCCCATGGAATTACAGGAAAGTTACATATGTGGATAGAGCGTTGGCTGATTGGCAGGAAACAGAGAGTGGGAATAAAGGGATCCTATTCTGGTTGGCTGCCGGTTACCAGTGGTGTCCCACAGGGATCAGTGTTGGGGCCGCTTCTTTTTACATTGTACATCAATGATTTGGATTATGGAATAGATGGCTTTGTGGCTAAGTTCGCTGACGATACGAAGATAGGTGGAGGGGCCAGTAATGCTGAGGAAACGGAGAGTCTGCAGAGACACTTGGATAGATTGGAAGAATGGGCAGAGAAGTGGCAAATGAAGTACAATGTTGGAAAGTGTATGGTTATGCACTTTGGCAGAAAAAATAAATGGGCAGACTATTATTTAAATGGGGAAAGAATTCAAAGTTCTGAGATGCAACGGGACTTATGAGTCCTCGTACAGGATTCCCTTAAAGTTAACCTCCAGGTTGAGTCAGTAGTGAAGAAGGCGAATGCAATGTTGGCATTCATTTCTAGAGGAATAGAGTATAGGGGCAGGGATGTGATGTTGAGGCTCTATAAGGCGCTGGTGAGACCTCACTTGGAGTACTGTGGGCAGTTTTGGTCTCCTTATTTAAGAAAGGATGTGCTGACGTTGGAGAGGGTACAGAGAGGATTCACTAGAATGATTCCGGGAATGAGAGGATTAACATATGAGGAACATTTGTCCGCTCTTGGACTGTATTCCTTGGAGTTTAGAAGAATGAGGGAAGACCTCATAGAAACATTTCGAATGTTAAAAGGTATGGACAGAGTGGATGTGGCAAAGTTGTTTCCCATGATGGGGGCGTCTAGTACGAGAGGGCATGACTTCAGGAGTGAAGGGCACCCTTTCAGAATAGAAATGTGAAGAAATTTTTTTAGTCAGAGGGTGGTGAATCTATGGAATTTGTTGCCACGGGCAGCAGTGGAGGCCAAGTCATTGGGTGTACTTAAGGCAGAGATTGATAGGCATCTGCATAGCCAGGGCATCAAAGGTTATGGTGAGAAGGCAGGGCAGTGGGACTAAATAGGATAAAATGGATCAGCTCATGACAAAATGGCGGAGCAGACTCGATGGGCCGAATGGCCTACTTCTGCCCCTTGGTCTTATGGTCTTATTATTAAGAAGCAACCTACCTACCACTAGTGAACCCTGGTAAGTTTATAACTTGAAATTTAGTCAGGAGCATGAAGATTTCTGCACAAGACAAAAGCTGCAGGCGCTGGAAATCTTCAGTAAAAACAGAAAAGAACTGAGATTCCCAATGGGTCAGGCAGCATCTGCAGACAGAGAAACTGAGCTAATGTTTCAGATTGACACTACTGTATTCTGATGATAATGTGTACGAGATCATCAGGATTCAAGGACAATCTAACCATTTAGACAAATTTAGAAGAATACGTTCTACCAGATTTTGGACTTAAAATGGGAACAATGACAATCACGTTTGAAGGGCCTGCTTGTTTTACCTGATATTTGTCAAGGGTGTGGGCTTGCCTTAACACCCAGGTATCATAGTACCCATCTGAAACAGGTGCATGTAGAAAAAGGGATCTAACAGCTGACTAACAAACTCCTGCACTAAACCACTGGGGACTGGATCCCGATCCTTTCAGCCCTCTCTAGTGCTTGCAGCAAAGTTAGCAGCTACCGTCACAATAAAGGTATGGAGAAAAAGAGAAGTGAGAGCACTCCATCCCTCTCTTTGAAGCATGCATCTGAACCATGTGGACCATTATGTTTTGTAACTCTGAACCATAAAACGAATTCAAAGAAAACACAGAGCCAGGAACACGTGCTTCAGTTTTGTTTTTTACTTTTAGCAAGACACGCTAATGACGTGGTGGCGGAATAATGTATGCCATTCACGTACTTTTACATATAGCCCATTAATATATAATGAATTATTTAAACAATGCTTGATTAAACAATATATTTACAATTTTCTGAAATATTACTGATATATTAAATACACAACACTCCTCCCTGCTTAGCTATAAGCTCCAACTCAATATGGAATGCATCTCAACTTATGTTGGTAATGCATTGCTCTGTAGTTATCTACTGTATATATACTGTGTGTATGCATACTATGTAATACAACTACTTATTATACATATACAGCATTGTAAATTTTAAATTGTCTCATTAAGCCTAAATATTTAATTGCTGTGGAGGATTTCTTATTCTTCTGGGATGTTTTTTTCCTGACAAGGGGGGTCACTCTGATTGACAGGTGAGACTTGTGGCTGTGAAACAAGCTGGGGTTCTGGTTCCTCCGCCATTGTGGTTGTAGGAGTTGACTCTGGGACTTCAGGCAGTGGTTCTGATAGCTCTGGCCACCTTTCTTCTCTATTCTGGGCAGAGGTTATTGATCTACTTTCAGCACTGGGTTAAGGATGACCTTAAAATCACCACAGATCCTGACAGAATCATCCCTCTTGGCTACAGGGACCTCTGGTATTGCCCATGGGCTCCACTCAACCTTGGAAATAATTCCTTCAGCCTCCATGTGATCTAGCTCACTGGCTACTTTATCACGGATGGTATAATGAAAACTTGTGTGTTGCATTTTCACGTAACACTATTTTACCCTTGAAATGTTTGAGTTTTCCAATGTCATCTTTGAACATTGCCTTAGCATGCTGGAGAGAGAAGCCCCCAGATTGACTGCCGGCATTTAAGTTGTCCGAACCTCACATTTGGACCCGGGCCCTGCAGCTGATGAATTGCTCCGGGCCTAGATTTCACTGCCGAAGGAGCCGTTCTCGACCTTTCCAAGTCAGCTCGGTGCCCAGAGAGATCCAACCTCGCCCGACTCTCGATATCCTGCCTTCCCATTTAGATTGTCCAAACAGCAGATTGCACCTCACATTAGGACCCTGGCCTCGCCAGGTGAGTTGCTCCAGCCCTTGGACATACTGCCCATTGATTCGCTTCAGACCTGGATTTCACTGTTAAAGAAGCTGTTCTTGACCTCTCCAATTTGGCTTGGTGCTTAGAGTGACCCGCCCTCGTACACGGGTTAGTTGGACGGGCATCAGAACTCCTCTGTTCCATTGTCTTCCCTTTGAATTGTTCACTCCAACTCCAAGTGCGTCGATTTTGCAGCGCACCAGCAGGGTACATCCCACGAACTCACCCTGCCTTTGGTCAGTTCTTCATTGCTTGCTGTGGTAGTTTACCACAACTTACTTCAAAAAAATTGTTATTAATAATAGTTTTAATGGAATTCCTTTGCTCTTGAACTAAAAGCAAGCTGCCATACATTTTCGGTGGCGCCATCTTAAAATTTGTTGTGGCATCCGTTAGTCTCACAAGACTATGGATCTGCACTTGCAAAGTCTGTGTTAGAACAGCGTCTGTTGTGGCTGTAGAGGCCCACACGCGGAGTGACAGTCTCGGCTGCAGCGACTGCACTTGAAGGCGCTGTCCTCCAGTGTTGTCTTGGTGCTGTTTTTCTGGCGAGTGAGCTTTTCTTCAGCAGCAAGCCTCAGCTTCTCTTCTCCTCTTTTTAGACCTCTGCGTAGTTCCAGCCTCCAGCGATCGCTTGCGATGTCCTCCCACCTCTCCACGTTCATGTTCAGTGACTTCATGACTCTCTTGCAGACATCTTTGAAACAAAGATGGGGCCTCCCGCGTGCTCTCTTGCCAGTGGTCAGTTCCCCATACAGAAGGTCTTTCGGGATCCTTCTGTCTGACATGCGGTGTACGTGGCCCAGCCAGCGGAGATGGTGTTGTTGGAGCAAGGTGAAGAGGTTGGGTATCTGGGTGCCGGCCAGGACCTCATTGTTGGTGACTCGGTCAGTCCACATGATGTCCAGAATGCGTCTCAGGCTGCGAAGGTGGAAGGCGTTGAGACGCCGCTCTTGTCTAGAGTACAGACTCTAGGTCACGGTGCCGTAAAGCAGTGTGCTGAGGATGCAGGCCCTGTAGACTGCAACTTTGGTGTGCGTCATCAGCTTTCTGTTCTCCCAGACTCTCTTTGTCAGCCTGGCGAATGTTGAGGCTGCTCGTCTGATCCGTCTGTTGATCTCGGGGTCTAGGGAGAGACTGTCCATGATGGTGGAGCCAAGGTATGTAAACTCGTGAACTACCTCCAGCTCGTAGTTGTTGATGGTAATGGCAGGGGGGTGCTCAACGCCTTGGCCCAACACGTTGGTTTTCTTCAGGCTGATGGTCAAGCTGAAGTCCTGGCAGGCTCTTGAGAAGCTGTCCATGAGGCGTTGCAGTTGCTCTTCAGGGTGGGTTGCCAGTGCCGCATCGTCTGCAAACAACATGTCCCTGATGAGTACTTCACGAACCTTGGTTTTCGCCCTCAGCCAGGACAGACTTGAACAGCCTCCCATCTGATCTGGTGTGGAGGTAGACACCATCAGTTGATGTTCCAAAGGCGTGCTTCAGCATGACTGCGAAGAAGATGCTGAGCAGGGTGGGGGAAGCACACAGCCCTGCCTCACACTGCTGCAGATGTTGAAGGCCTCCGAAGAAGAGCCGTCGAACTGAACGACACCCTTCATGTCAATGTGGAATGACTGAACTATCCTGAGGAGCCTCGGGGGACAAACAAACCTGGCGAGGATTTTGAACAGGCCGTCGCTGCTCAAGTTGCTCACGTGCTTCGTACGGTCAATGAAAGCGATGCAGAGTGGTTGTCTTTGCTCTCTGCATTTCTCTTGTAGCTGGGGAATGGAGAAGATCATGTCGATTGTGGAGCGGTCTGACCTGAAACCGCACTGAGACTCGGGATATACCTTTCAGGCTATTTTCTGCAGTCTGTTCAGGACCACACGGGCGAAGACCTTCCCAACGATGCTCAGCAAGGAGATTCCCCTGAAGCTGTTACAGTCGCTTTTGTCCCCTTTGTTCTTGTATATATATGGTGAGAATGTTGCAGTCTCTCATGTCTTGCGGCACTGCTCCCTCTATCCAGCACTGGCACACTAGTTCGTGCACGTGGTTTAGCAGGACGCCCTTTGTACACTTGATGGCCTCTGGTGGAATGCCATCCAATTCTGTTGCCTTCCCAGTGGGCAGACTGTTGATGGCTTTACTCAGCTCTTTGGCAGTCAGCACTGTATCAACTTCCTCGATGATAGGCAGGCATTCCATGGCATCTAGCGCGATGTCGGAGATGCTGTTTTCTCTGGAGAAGAGTTCAGAGTAATGCTCCACCCATCTCTCCATCTACTTGCCATTGATGGTCTCACCTGTTATGGTTTTCAATGGTGCTGTCTTGCTCTGGGCTGGCCCGATGGCTTTCTTGATCCCCTCGTACACTGCACGGATGTTGACTGTGTCAAATGATAACTGAATGCTTTTGCACGGTTATAGCCAGTAGTCATTTGCACAATTTGTAAAATTATATTTACAATATTAATCAAACATTACTGATATATTCAACACCCAACATTGATGTCCTTTCATTTATCTCACTTCCTGAAATATTCTGCATAAATTTAACTGTTTGTTTTCCTCCATAGACGCTGCCTGACCTGTTGAGTTCCTCCAGCATTTAGTGTGTGTTATTTCATTTTCTGCCTTATCTTCTTCAGTAGGAACTTTTAACTTATCACATTTGTTTCTGATCAATAGGTGTCATAAATTCATTCACTTTTGAATTCATTGCACGCTTGAACCTTCACCTTGTTCCCATCTCCCATATTTTGATGTTGAGCACACCATATCTCCCTGCTGTTTCCCTTCCTTTCTCATATGTGCCTTCTGGATGGTCAATTCATTATCTTCATTTCGTTTTTGGCGGTAACTCTGGATTCTTGCTTATTCCCACTGTCATCTGGGTGTGTGTCAATCTCGCCTTGTACTAGTCTAGTTTCAGCAGTTCTTGATCATTGCCTCATCATGTTGAGGGTGAAAAAATAGCGGAAATGCAGGGAGAAAAGGAACTCATTCCAAAACTGAAACTCATCTAAGAAACCACAAATAATTCAATAGAAAATAACAATTCCCAAGTATAGCAAGTTGTTTAGACTATCATCAAAACTGAAGAACTATAAACCTTCTGAACTGTTAATTTACTGGCAGGCTCACTTCAACCTATTGAGCAAGAGGTAGAACCAGAGACTACTGAAGGTTTCAGAATCCCGTACTTCAAAATGCTTTAATAAACACACAGCAGTGTGGAGCTACTTAACTCAGCTAAGAAACAGCTGATTTTTTTTTTTAGGTTCCATAGCTGCTGAATTAGCTGTATCATGCATTCGAAACTCAAGAGTGATTTCCATTCCGGGAAATGCACTACTACGTGTGCCACTCTTGCATGCCAGAAGTACGTAGAGCACATAGATCATGCAACCAGTTTGCATTTGACACTAATTTGATGCTAACACTTCTATACTGAACCTTGCCATTGCAACTATCACAAGTTGTTCAGTAATGTTCAATATCTGGAAGGAACAAGCGTTTAACAGCAGAGTGGATCCCTGTCCCCTTCATTACCATCCTTACAACCTGGGCTATTTAAGGGGACCACCAGGTACCTCGAGGTTCATTGCAAAACATTGGATGGAGCTATAGTTTCCAGATGTTGTAGCAATTTATAAACTCCATCTGCAGCAGTCTTGCAGAAGGAAGGATTGTGTGTCTTCAGTTAAGAGATTTCAGACCAATGCTTTGCTAATATAGAAGGGTGTCTTAGTTAACACAGCCTTAGGGCATGGTAGGCAGGATGAGGAAAGGATATCTTGAGAAAGGCGACCTGCTCAAAGCGGGGGAGGTGGTGAAAAGGCCTCAGTGAGGAGCTACATCTGGCAAGAGTCTTTAAAGGACAATCGCTTACCATACCCCTCAGTTCAGCAAGAAGGTACTGACAGAGATGCTGCTTTGCAGTGTCACAGTCACAGGAGCAGAGTCACTTTGCTGGTGTAGCGAGAAGCAGCTGTTATCTCTTTCACTACTGGGTCTTTCCTGCTTGGAGCTGGAGGCAATCCAAATCATGTCACGGTTAGGGAGGTCACACCAAGTCCGAAACTGGTAGGTAGTGAGCGGGATTAGATTGCACTATCACTGTTTGGAACTGGACTACTTGCTGTAGCTGTCTCATAACAACATCATCATCATCATCGTCAGGTGCCATGCCCAGTTTGAGCTTTGACTGCCATGGCCCACACACTCCTGTTTCGGGTCAAGTGGATTAATTCATTGGTATTCATTTCCAGTTCTCTGGCTGCTGTCTCCATCATCATTTGTCTTTGCTTTCCTCTTGCTTTCTTCCCTTCAATCTTTCCCATAATTACCGTGCATTCTAACTCCCCTTTCCTAATCACACGTCCAATGAAGTTACGTTGCCTTTTCATGATCTCATATATTATTTCTCTTTTTGTGCTTGCTCTGTTCATGACATCCTCATTAGATAGTCATTTCATCCATGATATTCTTTGCATTCTCCTCAAAAACCACATCTCTGCTGCTTCAATTCGTTTCCTCATGCTACTAGATATTGTCCAACATTCTGAGCCATATAACATAACTGGATAAACGTAACATTTCAGTACTCTGAGGCAGGTTGTCATGCCTAGTTTAGAATTGGTCAGTATACTCTTCATTCTCGTAAAGGTATCTTTTGCCATCCCTGTTCTTCTTTTGATGTCCATGTCGCACCTGCCATCTGATGTCACCCAGCTTCCTAAGTAGCAAAAGTTCTGTACTTGTTTTATGTCTTCCCCATTTATTCTCAGCCTGCAGATAGGATTCTCCTTCTTTCTAGATATCACCATACATTCTGTCTTTTTGCAATTGATAGACCAATTGTTGCACTTTCTTCAACAGCTTCAATTAAGTTTTGTAGTTCTTCCTCCGTACTTGCAATTAACACAATGTCATCTGCATATCTGAAATTATTGATATTTTCACTGTCAACTTTGATTCCCAAGATGTATCTTATTTTTTGTAATATTGTTTCACTGTACACATTAAATAAATCGGGGGAGAAAACACACCCTTGTCTAATGCCTCTCTTGGTTTTTGTAAACTGACTCACTTCTCCATCTATTCTTACAGCGGCAGTTTGTTCCCAGTACAGATTTCTGATTAGGCGGAGGTCTTTCAAATCTAGATCTGGAGTTTCCTGTAATATTTCAAATAACTTATTGTGCTTCACTTTATCAAATTCTTTTGTGCAGTCAATAAAACAAACAGACAAATCATAACATAGAACATAGAATAGTACAGCACAGGTAGAGGCCCTTTGACTCATGATGTCTGTGCCAAAGGCAATGCTGAATTAAACTGTATTTCTGCCTATACATGATGCATATCCCTCCATCCTCCTTTCCCTGTATATTCATGTATCTACTGAACAGCCTCTGATGCATCACTATTGTCTCTGCTTCCACCGTTACCTCTGGCGACCCATTCCAGGCATCTACCATTCTCTGTGATAATGAAAACTTGCCCCCCACATCTTCTTTAAAAATCTTTTCCTCCATCTTAATTGCATGTCATCAAATATTTGATGTTTCAACCTTGGAAGATTCTCCCAGTCTACTCCATTTACACCCCCATAATTTTACAAATGTCTCTGAGGTCTCCCTCAGTCTCCAGCACTCCAGGGAACACAAGACAAGCTTGTTCAACCTCTCCTTATAGCTGATGCCCTCTAAACCAGGCAGTGTCCTAGGAAACCTCTCAGAACATAGGACATTAACGTCTACAACTTCTCCAAATCCTCCACACCCTTCCTGTAATGGGTTGACCACCAGAATTGCATACAGTACTCCAAGTGCGGTCTAACCAATGCTTTAAACAACTGCAATATGACTTCTGGACTCTTACACTCAGCCAATCCAATGGAGACACACATACTCTGTGCCTTCTTCACCACTTTATCTGCCTGCATGACCATTTCCAATGAGGTTCACTCCCACTATATTTTAACGATTGCCTGGGGATGTCATGTTCTCCCTGTCACTGCAAGAATTGCCTCTGGATACCCTAGTGTTCTCCTGCATCACAGAATGTGCTGGTGGATATGTTGCCTGGCCACTCTGAATTGTGCCGAGTGTGTAGGTGAATGGGTGGTAGAATCGGGGGGGGGGGAGGGTTGATGGGTATATGAGAGAGAGTAGCTGACAGGAAAATAAGTGGGGGTGTAGGACTGATGGGAAAGTTCTGAGCTGGCAGAGGAGGCCATACAACCCATTACTGGTGTAAGAAATTATGAGCAAAATATGCTTCTCATGTTTTCCAATAGACATGAACTATAAATAAGATAAATTTCTGTCTGAATGAGCAAACCAACATCAGATTTCTCTCTCAGCCTCCTTAGTATTGAGACTCTAATCACAATCGGCGAGTTCTGATGGTCAGGACATGTTGTTTGCACACCCAACACCGGATTCCCATTGCAGGCACTCTGAACTCTGTCACTGAAAGAGATTACCAGGGGAACTGTATAAATGATTCAGAAATGTCTTCAAAGCCTCCTTGAAAAAGTTTAACATGCTGGACCCACATATGGGAGATCCTGCAGGAAATTATACAGAATCTTGAGATCCTCCATAACAAGCACATGAAGACATTCTCCTCTCATGCTCAGCCCATCAATCAACCATCAGCCCCCTTGCCCCATACCACAGTTATCACACCCATCTCCTCACAGCTGAGTAGAAATGTCACACTCAACCCTGAGAGGGTATTTAAGATGAGGATGACTTTCCGTGAATTGACTTTCAAGAATTCCATTGCATATTGAGAAATCAATAGTTGATTTATTGTAATAATTTCCTAAGGAAAATAACAAGACCCAAGTATCCACAAAAGTTACTGTTGTCTTCAGATTTTTTTCAACAGCTTTGCTGAGATCTGCTTTCTTTATCGGTTTTGTTAAAAACTGAAGTTCATGAAGCAATGAGTTTCATCAATTGACATTTTCACAACAAACTGATTCAATTAAAATGTAATAAAGATAACAGACCAACAAATCAAAGAGTTTTTTTTTTGCTAATTGTGTCCATGGAGCAAAGTATAGGCAGCGCTTCCAAACCTGTAAAATGTTTCTCAATAATGCATTTACTGAATTGCTAAAAAACTTCATAACTTTCTAAGTTTACTCAAAATGCATAATGTCAGTAGCTTTATGATTATGATAAAATTCTATTTAGTGCAAACTACAGTTTTCCCATTGCTGAAGCAAATGAAAATGATCTCTCCACATTTATAGGGAAAAGGTTGAACGAAATATTGATGGATTCAGGTTTGCTTTACCAAAGGCAAGGATAAGTCCAAAACATTACCACAAAATCCCACAGCTTATGCTTAATGGAACTATTTTCAAACCATAGGGGGAAGGTTCAGCAAATCTTGAGCTTTGTGTATTAGTTTAAAACAATGGGTAAAACTAAACTTCTGGCAGGGCTTTGTATGTGGTCTTGATTGTATATGAGTGTAAAATAAGGGAAGGCAGTTCTGTAACTTGTCTTGCATCTATTTTCATTTTTATTTTCAAAGATCGTGAAAGCTGCTGACTTCTTATGGGCTGTTGTTTGCATTTTATAACAATGTCAGTAAAGCAATGAACATGTCCCAAATTTTCTCCATCTATCACCAAGTGCAAAAAATGTACAGGAACACCACCCTTGCATGTCATCCTCCAAGACGCACACAATCCTGAACTGGGAGTGCATCAGTGACCTTTTATCACTGCTGCATCTGAATCAAAGTCAAAGTAAATTTATTATCGGAGCATGTACACAATTGGAACCATTTTATTAGGTGCATCTGGTCGTTAATGCAAATATCAAATCAGCCAATTATGTGGAGCAACTCAAAGCATAAAAGCATGCAGGCATGGTCGAGAGGTTCAGTTGTTGTTCAGACCAAATATTAGAATGGAGAAGGAACGTGTTCTAAGTGACTTTGACAGTGGAATGATTGTTGGTGCCAGACAGTGGTTTGAGTATCTCAGAAATTGATCTCCTGGGATTTTCACATACAACAGTTTCTGGAGTTTAAAGAGAGTAGTGCAAAAACAAACAAGCACAAAGAATCCAGTGAGCGGCAGTTCTGTGGTTCTGTGGGCAAAAATGTCTTGTTAATGAGAGACAGCAGAAGAGAATGGCAGGTGGTTCAAGCTGACAGGAAAGTGATGGTAGCTCAAATGACCACATATTACAACAGTGGTGTGCGGAAGAACATCTCTGAATGCACGACACTTTAAACATTGAAGTGGGTGGACTACAGGAACAGACATCCACATACGTACACTCAGTGGGTACTTTATTAGGTACAGGAGGTACCTAATAAACTGGCCACTGGGTGTATGTTACCATGGAACTTCCAACCCAACAGTACTACAGGAGGACATCCATCAAAAGGTCTGCAACAGTTCAAGAAGGCAGTTCACTACTACTTCTCATGTGGATTTGGTCAAAAAATGCTAGCCTTGCCAGCGATGCCAACATCACAAGAAAAAATGCATAGGAATGTATTTTCATCAATAACTCATATACTTAATTGGTTTAAACTTTTAAAAATAAATGCAATCTACAAATGAACAGAAGGTAGGTGCTAATCTCCCAAGAGCTACTTTGGAAACCAAGACAGACGTATTCGATGCCCAGTTCTGGACACTGCATTGATAGTTCTTTGTGAAATTACCAACTAGAGAGAAAAAAAGGATTTCAATCACTAGATCAGTGTCTATTGAATATTGCTGGTGTTATTCACTGTACAATTTGTCTGCACATTTCTGATACAGAGACAGAAACAATGGAATTAGTTGTTGCATACCACGTGGAGCAGAACTAGAAGGGACGGATTATGTGTAGTTGTGATGGCATTTGTGTGTTACGATCCAAGCTGCAAGTTATCTATGGAAGCCTTCTTCTGCCTGCCTTGTCCAAGAATTTTAAACAAGCTATTGATAAAGATCATTTAAAGCAATCCAAACTGACTTCTTCCTGACGATGGACAGGGAAAATTAATCCCATATTTTCCTGAGGAATTCAGCCAGCTGAGTCTATGTTTGCTCCCAAGGCAATTCCATCAATCCCATTCCCCACAGAGGCAATTTATTGTAGTGAAATAACCTACCAAACAGTACGTATTTAGGATGGTTAAGGATGGTCTACTTACCTCTGCCTGTGGACTCAAAGCAGCAAATTCCTGTTTGGTAAAAGATGAGTGACTGCTCAGGGTTTGAGAAGGGAGATGGGGTGGAGTGCTCATCAATGTTCTAATGTCATTTCACAGTTAGTGTAAGTACTATAGAATAAGCAAAATTAGATACTTATTACATTTCTCCAAGGGGTTACTTTTATCTTTTCCTGATGTCATAGTGGAATTTGCACAACCTATGGGAATCTTCTTGACTGTCTAGTTGCTATTTACACACTGTAAAGTCAAAATTAGCAAGAGGTAAACAAGAGGCAAAGACCATTTGTGGATGAATGGAAACATTACATAATATGGAATGCACAAATATAGGTAGCTTCTCATCAGTATCTGTTTTAAATCATTGCTAGAGACTTAGCTAACACGCAACAGTTATTATATTAAATGACATATCGCAACATTTTACTTCAGTAACATTTTTGATACTTAAAGTACAAAACAGTGGTGCCTTGTGTAAAACAAAGAGTGTTGCTTGTTCTGTGTTATGTTGGATCACAGGAGTTTGCTTTCATCATCATTATACTTTAGGCTCTTCTTAATAGTAAATCTTTTGATCTTCAAGTTCAAACAGAGGAGACTTGTGTAAAGGAGCACTGCAAGAGTATTTTATTTTAACGTTTAAAAGGAGCTTGGATTGGTACTGTACAGGGAAGGAGGGGGTATTGACGGCTATGGTCTGGGTGCAGGTCATTTGGACTATGCAGATTAATGTAGATGGGCCAAACGGCCTGTTTCTGTGCTGTAGCATTCTTTGATTCTATAACTTTATCACAGATTCAATTCAACCAGACACATTATTGGATTCAGGTGGTACTGTACACTGATACACTCAGAAAGATAAAAGCACCATATTTGACAAGCCCATTAAATGTTATTTGTTGTTGACTTCCTATGTAGGAAATAGTTGTCTGGAAAACATATATAAATAAATCAGAAACATGAGAAAATCTCCAGAAGCTGGAAATCCAAAGCAACACACACAGCAGGCCTGGCAGCGTCTATGAAAGAGTGTAAGCAGTCGATGTTTCAGGCAGAGACTCTTTATCAGGACTGGAAAGAAAGAGCAGAAGTCAGAGTAAGAAGCTGAAGGGGGCAGGGGAGGAAGAGGTACAAGGTGATAGGTGAAACCGGGGAGGGGGAGGGGGTTAATGTAAGGAGTTGGGAAGTTGATTGGTGGAAGAGTTAAAAGGTTGGAGCAGGGGGAATCTGATAGGAGAGGACAGAATACCATGGAAGGAAGGGACAGGGGAGGAACACTAGAGGGAGATGATGAGCAGGTAAAGAGACAAGGTGAGAGAGGGAATTATTTGATAAGGTACCCCATGCAAGACTTATTGAGAAAGTAAGGAAGTATGGGATCCAAGAGGACCTTGCTTTGTGGATCCAAAATTGGCTTGCCCATAGAAGGCAAAGAATGGTTGTAGACAGATCATATTCTGCATGGAGGTCGGTGACCAGTGGTGTGCCTCAGTGATCTGTTCTGGGACCCTTTCTCTTTGTGATATTTATAAATGACCTGGATGAGGAAGTGGAGGGATGGGTTAGTAAATCTGCTGATGACACAATGGTTGGAGGTGTTGTGGATAGTGTGGAGGGCTGTCAGAGGTTACAGCGGGACATTGATGGGATGCAAAACAGGGCTGAGAAGTGGCAGATGGAGTTCAACCCAGATAAGTGTGAGGTGGTTCATTTTGGTAGGTCAAATATGATGGCAGAATATAGTATGGTAAGACTCTTGGTCATGTTGAGGATTAGAGGGATCTTGGGGTCCGAATCCATAAGGCACTCAAAGCTGCTGCGCAGGTTGACTGTGTGGTTAAGAAGGCATATGGTGTATTGGCCTTCATTAGCAGTGGGATTGAATTCAAGAGCCGAGAGGTAATGTTAAGCTATATAGGACCCTGGTCAGACACCACTTGGAGTACTGTGCTTAGTTTTGGTGTCTTCACTACAGGAAGGATGTGGAAACTACAGAAAGGGTGCAGAGGAGATTTACAAGGATGTTGCCTGGATTGGGGAACATGCCTTATGAGAATAGGTTGAGTGAACTGGTGCTTTTCTCCTTGGAGTGACAGGGGATGAGAGGTGACTTGATAGAGGTGTATAAGATAATGGGAGGCATTGGTCGTGTGGATAGTCAGAGGCTTTTTCCCAAGGCTGAAATGGCTAACACGAGAGGGCACAGTTTTAAGGTGTTTGGGGGTAAGTACATAGGAGATGTCAGGGGTAAGTTTTTTTATGCAGAGAGTGGAGGGTGTCTGAAATGGGCTGCTGGCAAAGGTAGTGGAGGCGGATACGATAGGGTCTTTTAAGAGACTCCTGGATAGGTACATGGAGCTTAGAAAAATAGCGGGCTATTACCCTAGGTAATTTCTGAAGTAAGTACATGTTCAGCACAACATTGTGGGCCGAAGGGCCTGTATTGTGCTGTAGGTTTCCCAATCTACATCTGGTTTCACCAATATACAGGAGGGCACACCGGGAGCACCGGACACAGTATATAAGCCCAAAAGACTTGCAGGTGAAGTGTTGCCTCACCTGGAAGGACTGTTTGGGGACCTGAATGGTATTGAGGGAGGAGGTGTGGGGGAGGTGGTGTGGGGGAGGTGTAACACTTATTCCACTTGCAAGGGTAAGTAGTGGGAGGAAGATCAGTGGAGAGGGATGAAAGGACAAGGGAGTCGCATAGGGAGTCATATATAAATTAGATTCAATTTACTTTGTTGTGGTGAGAGAGTACAGCAACATCATCTGCTTCAATCAATTTCAGATCAACACAAACCTTCAGTTTCCAACTCAGATACCTTTTTGTTTAAATTGTCTGCTTTATCTGACTGGGTAGGTGGTCATCAAGCTGAGGTATGTAATTAATGGGGAATGGGACACAAAACTTGCCGGTGTTAAATACACCAGGGTCTGGGCATTTTACAGTCGGGTCTAGAAAATAAGTTCCTGCAGGATGTTTCAAGAATGTATTGTAAATCTGTATCTCCTTCCCTTGATTTCCAAACTTAGAAAACCCATCAGTTGTACCAGAGTGAAATGCATACCTTAACACAAATGAAAATGTCAAGTTAGTATTTGTTTATGGAAAGCAACACAAAATGCTGGTAGAACTCAGCAGGTCAGGCAGTATCTATGGGAATGAGTAAATAGTCGATATTTTGGGCTGAGATCCTTCTTCAGGACTGAGATGGAAGGGGGAAGATGTCAGAACAAAAAGATGGGGGGAGGGGAAAGAGGCTGGCTGGAAGGTGAAGCCAGGTGGGGGGGGGGTTGGGGGTTGGGGGTTATTAAGGCCTGGAGAAGGAGGAATCTGATGGGAGAGGAGAATCGACAGTTAGAGAAAGGGAAGGAGAAGTAATAGGCAGCGGACAGGAAGTGAAAGGTCCGAGTGGAGAATAGAGGAAGGGGAGGGTGGAATTTGTTTATGGAAGGCACTTTTCTATGTATATAAACCTGACCTTTAAGTTAGGATCTTTGTATCATAATCACGCATGGACCAGATGAAGGAACAATAGTTCAATAAATTGCGCCATCTGGCCGCCTTAATTCCACTTATTAACTCATGCATATTAACTGGCAAATATCAATCATATTCATCAGATGTGCAACCATCTTCAATGAAAGAAGATGAGGTTGGCCAATGTTTTCTTAATTATGTTGAATTGTTGAGTAAATAGTTCTTTGGGCTGCAAAATTGAGATTTTCAAAATTGACATTCTATGTGAAGAATGTCTGACACAGCCTTGCACCAAGCCAACAATTGCTTGGGAAACTGGTGATACTTTTGAAGCATTTAACAGCATTGGGACTTTGTGAAAATGTCTAAAAAGTCTTACCACTTCATCATGAAGGTTTACAACTAAACCATGTTAATCTTGATTCCAATAAGTAAACTAAACAGAAATAAGACCCAACGCAGACTGGGAGACCATTTCACTGAACACCTACGCTCTGTCCGCCATCATTAGACACAGTGTTTGGGTCCTCTAGTTTAATTGGTTTGTACCAGAGTTGAAAGACACAAATACACAAGGCTGGGGGTGGGTGGGTGCAGACCCATGAAACAATATTAGCTGTAGCCCTGGACTAGAACCATTAAAATGACCCAGGTAGGTCAGGCGACCTTGAGCCAATGGGATGGAGATCCACCAGTTCAATTGATGAGGAACACTTTAAGAGTCAGGAGTTCCAAATTCGTAGCGGCAATAACTCTCCAGCAACCAGAGACCAACCATCGGAGATGAGATGGACCCCATAGACACGTGGAAATCAGTGTAGACTCCTTTCCTGGGTAAAACATTTTTTCTTCATTGACTTTTCATGGAGGGTCAGGGAATTCTAGTGGGTGTGCACACAGGTTGTTAGTTTGTGAACCCACGCGCTTTTTAGTTGAGACAATAAAGGTTACAGGTAAATACAGATTCTCTCTGTGCCTCTCTGATAATTATTACAAGGGGTGATTCCTATAACAGAATAGGCATCCCTGTTGGGGGCTCGGGGAGGATAAATCTCTTCGTTCAGTGGGACACTCGAGTCGGACCACATGGGTGAAGAAGAGATCTGGGGCTGGGTAGTTAGCAGCTACTAACCCAAGATGAAGAACCCAGGAAATTCTCCAAGTCCGGAACTTGGATTGTTTAGATTGGCGGGGATATCTTCAGAAACAAGTGTTGGGGAAGTGGCCGCAATATGAGGTGTTTGTCAGTTCCTCCGGCTGTGAAGGGAAAACTGCAGGGAAAACGCCCAAGGGAAGCTGTCGGACAGGGAGTTTAAACAATTACAAAAGCCAGTAGCAGCTGGCTGCTTCATTGAGATTTGATAGAATTAGGACAGAACGGCACAGATTAGAAACGGAAAACCAATGTCGGCATAAATGCAGAAGCCCAGCAAGATAGGTTACACCAGGAAATCCTAGAATATCGGCAAAAAGCGGGTTCCGGGGACGTCATTGTTCTGAATGGCAGCTTAAATCAACAGCTCCTCCGGAAAAACGCATACTTTGCCCAGTTAATCCATCAAGTAGAAGATCTTCCAAAAATATCTGAATTGATAAAGGGGGCAAGAATGGGGAGAAAGAATCGAGATTAAAAAAAGCATCACTGCGGAGCCTATAGAAGAGAGAGGTGCAGCGCACATCTCTCCTATGTGTGCGCGCGGCGGCGAAGCTGACGATGGGCCTCGTGCGGGCCAAGCGGCAAATATGATAAGGATTCTGGAAGAGATAAGGGAATTCCAAAAAGATATAAAGCAGCAACAAAATAATATAAAGTCAGAGGTCGCCAACGTCAATCAGAAAATAGCTGTGGCAGAGACTCGAATTGAGAAGATGGATGATCGCGTGCAAAACGTGGAACAAATACTAAGTAAGATGATAAAAATATTAAATCAAAAGGAAAGTAAATTGCTTGACCAGGACAGAAGATCGCGACAGAAAAATATCAGGATTTATAATGTTCCCAAAGGAGCGGAGGGATTGTCAATGATGGACTTTGTAGACAAGCTGCTGCGGGAAGCGCTGGAGATTCCCCTGACTATGGAGATTGAAATTGAGAGGGCACATCGTTCACTCGTCCCACGGCCCTCCGGAGATGGAGAAAGTAAACCGTGCTCGATAGTACTTAAATTCCTTAGATTCAAGAGCAAGGCGGAGATTCTACGAAGGACCTGGGGTAAGAATAGGATTTTTTGGAACGGAAAGTTAATATACTTCGATCATGATTACCTCCCGGCGGTCTTACAGAAACGGAAGGAATATTCCGAAGCAAAACGAATATTAAAGCAAGAAAAGATTAAATTCCAAACCACATACCCTGCTAAACTGAAGGTATTTTACCAAGAAGGGACACGACTGCATCAGACAGTGGAGCAGGCGACTACAGACATGAACAACAGAGGAATGCCATTAGTATGGTCAAACCAAAGGAAAGTCTGGCTGAGCAGTTATCCCGATCTGCTTGGGAAATAGTAAGAGAACCTAGAAAGTAGGGGACGGGAGCAGGATGGGAGAAGGATTTTAGGAAGCAACTGTCAGTTCTCCGAGGGCAGCCCTCACCTCCTCCGGAAGAGCCATAAGGTTTGGCTAACTTTAAAAGTGCTGATAAACTAAGTGGAAGCAAAAATAGACGGTGATATACCTATCTCGAAAAATACGTGTTATAATGTGGATTTTATATTACTCAATTTTTAAAAATTCATTTATTCATTCCTTTTTCCCCACCTAAATGAGAATATATACATGGGAGGAATACACAGGGAAATTATTTCTGTGTAATGAACATAGTTTTTCTTAACTTACTTTCATAGGTACTGCAGTGGGGGCCATCAACCCACAGGTAGGAGGGGCTATCCCCCACAGCTAGACTTTTCTTCCAGCCCAACCCAGGGTCATCTAGAGACCTCAGCCTTAGAATCACACCTTTGTTACCTTTTTTTTTATTATTCGCGTATCTTGGCTCATACTTGTTCAGGGAGTAGATCTATTAAGTTATATTCTGCAAATTTCAATGATATACTAACAGATAAATACACATGGCTAAGGACAAGGTAAAATTCATTTCTTTTAATGTCAATGGGCTGTTGAATCCAGTCAAGGGCAGTAAAATTCGATCAAAAATGAAAAAAGAACAAGCCCCTGTAGTATATTTACAGGAAACTCACTTAAGTGATAATGAGCATGGAAAATTAAAGAGAATGGGCTTCACTAATTTGTTTTTCTCCTCATATAAATCAGGACATAGAAGAGGAGTTGCTATTCTCATCTCAAGTAAGCTAAATTTTGAAAAAGTATTCGAAATGGGAGATAAGGAGGGCAGATATATTCTGGTAAGGGGGAATATAGATGAAAATCCAGTTTCTTTATTGAATATATATGTACCCCCAGGAAGTGATATTAGTTTCTTCCAGAAAATTACTAATATTATGGTAACAGAAGCAGAAGGTCTCTTGATATGTGGAGGAGACTTAAATTTACAATTACAACAAAGTTAGACGCTTCCAATAGAAAAACTTATGAAACAAAATCCTTACATAGGAAAGTTAACACTCTTTTTGAGGATGTTGGTCTAATTGATACATGGAGGGACCTTTTCCCCGACAGAAGGAATTACACTCATTATTCTGCCCCCATTCCGTATATACAAGAATAGACTATTTCATAATATTTGGAAAAGATAGAGACAAAGTAATCACCTGTGGAATTGGGACAATAGATGTAAGTGACCATGCACCTATATATTTATCTGTTGATTTTGACCTACAACCAAAGAATACTATTTGGAAACTAAATTCAAGTCTACTCAATGATCCCTATTTTAAGGAACAAATTAAAATAGAAATTGGTCTTTAAATGATAATTCAATGATAATGGAGGATTTCACCTCCCATTCTATGGGATACTCTTAAACGGGAAAATTATAGCGATATCTTCATATAAGAAAAAAATAAGGAATAGAACATTAGAGGAATTACAAAATAAACTGAAGGAACTAGAAAAAAAAACAAATTGAATTTGGCACAGGATACACTAGAGGAAATTTAAAAAATTAGGAATGAAATTAATAGTTCGGCTACACAAGAAATTAGAAAAAAAATTAATGTTTCTGAAACAGAGACACTATGAAAGTCGATCTAAATCTATGAAAATACTGGTGGGGAAACTGAAATAAAAAGATAGCAGAAATACAATTCATAGAATAAGGGATCCAAGAACAAAAGTGATAAAAAATAAGCTAAGTGAAATTCAAGAAGCTTTTGAAATGTTTTACAAAACTCTATATTCCAAAGTTCCAGGGGAAACATAACCCAGATTGACACCTTCCTGAATTCTCTAGAGTTACCCACTTTAAGCAAAGAACAAAATAGAACAATGACTGAAGCTGAACTAAAAACTGCAGTTAGTAGGCTTAAATTAAGCCAGTCACCAGATCAGATGGATATACAGCAGAGTGGTATAAAGAGTTCAGAAGTGAGTTAATTCCTATTTTACTCTCCACACTGAACTGGACCCTAAGAAAGGTGCAAATGCCACCCAGCTGGAAGGAGGCGATAATCTCAGCTATACTGAAAGAAGGCAAGGATAAAATGGAATGTGGATCATTTAGACCAATATCTGTTCTTAATGTGGATTATAGAATATGGCCAAATGATTAGAAGAGTTTCTACCCACACTGATACATAATAATCAGACAGGTTTTGTACAACAACGCCAAACACAAGACAATATACGAAGGACACTTCACATTATGGATCATATTTTTTAAAGTGAAATTGAAGCAATAGTGATAAGCGTGGACGCTGAAAAGGCATTTGATTCGGTTAATTGGAATTTTCTTTACAGAGTTTTACATAGATTTGGTCTACATGACACAATTATTAAAACTATACAGGCACTATACGACAATCCTACTGCCAGGATTAAAATCAATGGAAAGTTATCTAGAAAGGGGCACGAGACAGGGTTGTGCATGGTCATTGCTACTCTTCACATTATATCTGGAACCATTAGCTCAATACATCAGACAAAATGAAGATATCAGGGGAATTACTATTAAAGGGACAGAGCATAAATTGGTCCGTAACGCGGATGACATTTTGATCTATCTAGGGCAACCAACATACTCTTTACCTAAATTGATGTAATCCTTTGAACAATATGGCCAATTATCAGGATACAAAATCAACAAAGATAAAACCCAACTACTTTCATATAACTGTAGCCCACTAAGAGAAATTGAAAGTAGATATCCTTGGACATGGCAAACAGAGTCCGTCAAATATTTGGGCATCATTATACCAAAAGATTTGGCAAAATTATCAGAATGCAATTATCAGCCTATATATAAAAAAATTAAGGAAGATATAACAAGATGGAACCTAATTCCTTTTCTTGGTCTCAGTTCAAGGATTGAATCTATTAAAATGAATATACTGCCCAGACTACTATATCTCTTTCAGACCCTACCAAAAGAGATTAACCAAAATCAATTCAATGAATGGAACAAGATGCTATCAAGATATATATGACAAGGTAAAAGGCCTAGGGTTCGTCTTAAAACTTTGCAATTAGTCAAGGAAAAGGGGGGTGGGGCCTACCTTCTCTTAGATATTATTATTTTGCAGCACAGTTGAGAGCTGTGATACGCTGGTGCAACCCATCATATGGCACTCAATGGAAAAACATTTAGGAGAGGATACGTTCCATTCCCATACAGGCAATTTTAGCTGATAACAACCTACAAAGTTACATAAATAATATTGACAACCCTTGGGTGAAATGGACTCTTAGGGGGGAATGACTCTTAAAATATGGAAAACTATTATAAAAGAATATAAACTAGAGAGAGACATTGGTGTATGAGAGACATCTTAAATGGTGTGCATATAACTCAGATTTTACGCCGAATAAACTGGATGCTAGATTTAAGGACTGGACAGCTAAAGGAATAACAGCTATTTGCAATTTAATGAAAGAAGGAACACTTCAGTTTTGAAATGCTCAAAGAGAAACACTTATTAGAAAAACAAGACTTTTACCGGTATTTACAGATGCGACAGTATGTTAATAGGACAGTTAAAAATGTAACCAAGGCAAGTACATGTCTGATAGAGCTATTTAGAAAGGCATATAATTCAGAGAACAGTAGTAGAATAATTTCAAGCGTTTATAAGGGTTTTTCAAATCTTAAAACACATTCGACTTCATACATTAAAACAAAATGGGAGAAGGAAGGAGGGATAATAATATCTGAGGAAGACTGGACAAAAATATGGAGGTATCAATGGAAGTGTACCAGTTCAGAGAAATGGAGGGAGTTCAGGTGGAAAAATTTGATAAGATATTTTATTACACCCTCTCAGAAATCCCATTATAATAGCAACTCCCCTGCTTGCTGGAGAAATTGTGGAAATCAAAATGCAAACCATTATCATATTTTCTAGGAATGCCCCGTTATCAAAGACTACTGGAGTAGGATACATAATGCCCTACAAGACATCTTTAAATGTGAAATACCCTTAGAGAGTAAGACCATATATTTTGGGTATATACCTCAAGAATGGTTGAAAAGAGATAAATATTTAATGAATGTACAGCTGGTGGCTGGTAAAAAGACCCTTACCAGGAAATGGTTATCACAGGAGAGCCCAACTTTAAACGTATGGATGGAAATTACAATGGACATTTACAAAATGGAGCAGATAACAGCATCTGTTAATCATAAGTTGGAACAATTTTATTCATACTGGAAAAAATGGTTTAACTACATAGCACCTCATAGGCCTGATTTTATTCTCACAAATCAATGAATATGTTGTAAAAAAAAGATCACTCCCTACTCTGTACATAGTTTTCTTCTTTCGATTGTTCTTTCTTTCCTCCCCTTTCTATAAGTGTATACCTCAGATAAATATTATGTGGAGATTTGTGACAAATATGATTATATGATATATAAGTACAGTATCTGAAATACATCTTATGGAAATGTTTGTTTGATGATGAAATTCAATAAAAAATAAATTACAAAAAAAAGAATATCAGCAAAAAGCAGAAGCTGAGCGAAGTGGGTTACAAGGGGAACAGAAAAGGCTCCAAAAGAAGGTAGAAACCTTTAGAGAAAGGGTTACTGATTTACAGGGTCAGAGAGGTACGGGCTTGATGCATATGAACCAGTTTCAGCTGAAGTGTGAGAAATTACTTAAAGAAAAGAGTAAACAAGAGAAAGCAGCAGAACCAGCAAAGGATGAAGTTGAAGGATTAAGCAAACAGTGTAGTGATTTAAAGATGGCCATGAATGTGATTCAGAAATCAGCACAGGAAAGGAAGAGTAACATGGGGGATCATGCAGTGTTTAAAGCAGATTCAAAAATTGCAGGGCCAACTGGCTGCACAGAGAGGAATACAGTAATATGTCCTTTTGGATCTGAAAAAGGGGAGAAAGGTGAGTATGGAGATGGTGATTGGAGTGATTTAGCAGATGAAGATGCTAGATATGGTTACGCTAATTACGAAGCACCATTTCCCGAAGAATCCCCACCGATACCCTACCAATGCCAGCCGGTGCTACCGTTTGCATGATTGGCACCCCTAGTTACTATAAGAGGGGGCGGGGGGAGCCAGGGGAGGAAATCAAAATCAGGATATAACATACACCACACTGTTCAGTGGAGATATTGCTAAGGATATTGGAACATCTGTGCTCAGAAACGATCCTCGAAAGCTTTTCCAAACAACCATTCATCAGAGAGTAGCCTAGATGACTCTGAGGAAAGGACAATGATTATAGTGTGTTTGCATCCAAATATACCCTCAGCCTTGCTAGATATACAACGACATGGTGGGGGAGCAAGTGAGGAATTAAAAGGCTGCAATATTGATTGTTATGGGACGTGGTAGACACGCTAGCCAAACGATACCAGAAGAGAGGTGAACATCCCACCGTGTTTGCCTTCCGTTTATGGACGGTGTTCCAAGGGATATATGGAACGGCATTAGATCGAGTCCAATTAGGACTCGATGCCTCAAATCGATGGTTGAGGACATTGGTGTCTCACTGTGCTGATGAATCTAAAAAGTCATTGAAAATGTTTGATCCTTCTGAACCCACACATGCTGAGGAATGGGCACTGAGGAAAAGAGAGTAGAGCATGGGAAAAGGAGATACAAAGACCAACTAAAACCTCTAATCACCCCTTGTAATAATTATCAGAGAGAATCTGTATTTACCTGTAATCTTCATTGTCTTAACTGAAAAGTGTGTGGGTTCACAACTACCTGTGTGCACACCCACTAGAATTCCCTGACGCTTCATGAACTATCAATGAAGAGAAAACGTATTACCCATGAAATGAGTCTACACTGGTCAGGCATTCCTCATGGTCCCGATCCATCCTCATCGGAGTTGGCCACAACTGATACCACCCTCTCAGCAGTGTTATTACAGGAGGTGGATGGGAAGTTAAGACCGGTAGCGTATACAACACCCATGCTCTCACCAGAGAATGGGGCATTCTGTATATGAAAAGCACTTGTTAGCAGTTTTCTGGGGGGGTACAACATTTCGCCTATATAGTGGGACTTAATCCACTTACAATAATGACAGAACACCGCCCCCCCCACCACACACACACACAATTACTGCTAGATGGAAGGATTAAGGATGGTTCAGTAAGGAAAAACAGAATTGCTAATGGACACTGCTGTTCCAAGGGAGAAATATTAGTGTAGAGCGAGTAAACTTGACTATGTTAGCTGACAACCTAGTGTACCAAGGAAGTGAACATGAGTGTCAAATTATGATAGCAAAGGATCCCAAGTGTCCATTTGTATCAAAACAAAAAGGAGTGGTGGAAGCAGATCAAATAAAGTAATAACTGAGAACAAAGATATAAAGGAAAAAGAAAAAATGTATTTTAAAATTTTTGTAAATAGCTCCACATCAGCACAGGATGGTGAGAGGAGAACAGGGTGTAGCAAACATGTAGAGGATGAACATGGCCAGGAAAGGTATTGTGCAGCTTTAAAGTTTCTCAAAACCATGCGTGCACAGGCAGTAGAATTGGCAGCTGTAGCGTATGTGGTTATCCACCCAGAATGTTTTCCGCCAGGGTCAGTCATACACTCTGATAGTATGCATGTCTGTAACAGCCTGACAGCACATTTGCCTCTGTGAGAAGCCAGAGGGTTTGTTTCTGCAGATGGGAAGCCCCTCCCGTCTGCTGATTTATTACAATATATATCTGAAGAGGCAAAGAGAAAAGAATATAGAGTCATAAAGGTGAAAGCCCACTCTAAATTATCTCCCGAGGAAAACAGAAAGGCTAATGTATTGGTGAAGCAAGGTGCCTTAATTGGGCAGGAAAAGCAGCCACAGATTGGGGAGATCGAGAGGCAGAAGGAACAACAGATTAAGGTTTTATATATATAACAGAGGAGCAGAAGAAAGATAAAGAGTTTTAAAAAACTAATAGAATGAGCAACGTCTGAAATACTAACGTTTGTACAAAAAGAGCACAAGGGAGTGTTTGTTGAAGATGGAGTTGTCCTTTACGAAGGAAAGCTTGTGGTTCTGGAGTGTGGAAGAAGCCAGATGATCCATTGGTACCATGATCTATGGGGACACCAGGGGTGCGAAGGCACCCTGGAAAAGATCAAGGAAGTGGGCCCATGGCCTAAGATGAAGGATGATGTGGAGCATTATGTCAGAAATTTCTTGATCTGTGCACAATATAATCCTGACAGAAATGTAAAGAAAGGAGTCCTTTGACACACGAGACCAGTGGAAGGGCCTTGGACTAATTTGCAGATAGATTACTTTGGTCCCTTACCGCCCACCCCTGGAGGGTAGAAATATATTCTAGTAGTAACAGATACATTTACGAAGTGAGCGGAAGATTTTCTGGCTAAGAGAAGCACAGCAAAGGCCACTGCAATAATCTTATTGGAAAGTATATTCACTCGCTGGGAACTACCCTGGAGTATCGAATCGGATAAAGGCACACATTTCACAGCATAGATAATGCAAGATATCATGGCACTTTTAGTGATCAAGCAGAGATTTCATATACTCTATAGATCACAGTCTAGTGGGATTGTGGAAAAGGTGAATCAAACACTAAAAGATATGATTGCAAAAATGGTGCAACAACATGGCAGATAGTTTTGTCTTGTGCTTATTCAACATGTTGCACCCCTAAAAACTCATGAACAGAAGAGACATGGGAGGATTGGAGGAATTGTCAGGATTAGATTTGTCAGAATACAAAATCAATGAGATTGTATCAGAAAAGTGGGTACGACAATTGGTAGAGACAGTGAAGGAGGCCAATTAGTTGGCAGTCCACCAAATAGGAAAAGTGAAGTAACAAGAGTAAAGCCTACTTTGCCTCAAAAGTCAGTCCCATAGAATTAAGGCCAGGATAAAGAATAATAATTAGAATACACCAACCCACCTCATTTTTAAACCTGTCCAGCTCTTGGCTCTATCCCTCCCCCTCCTGTCTTCTCCTATCATTTTGGATCTCCCCCTCCCCCTCCAACTTTCAAATCCCTTACTCACTCTTCCTTCAGTTAGTCCTGACGAAGGGTCTCGGCCTGAAACGTCGACTGTACCCCTTCCTACGGATGCTGCCTGGCCTGCTGCGTTCACCAGCAACTTTTATGTGTGTTGCTTGAATTTCCAGCATCTGCAGAATTCCTGTTGCTTTCATTTTTAAATCCAAGGTTTGCAGGGCCTTATGAAATGATAGGCAATGCAAGTTCAACAGTGTACAAAGTACTTCTTTCTCCAGATAGAAGTGGATGGTACCACATCAACCAGCTGAAACTGGTGGGAGAAACAGGAATGACATCACCAGGAATTAATGTACATGATGGCACTGATTTGGGAGACTTGAGGATGGAACAACTGTTCCAAGAAGATGGTGGCAGGTCTTATCAAGGGAGTGTTTTCAGTTCCCTCATCCTGAGGACCAAGGGGGTTTTGAAAAAAATCAAAGGTAAAGGAAAATATGCCAGTATTTGTCTCTCCTATCTTGAAACACAATTGGGTGAGGAAAATTGGATGCTTTGAGTCCAAAGACAATTGGGAGTTGGGACTGTATGGTCTAGAAAAACAAATAGAAAATGTGGACTTAAAATAATTTAAGATTTAAACTGGAAATAAAGACAAAAATTACCCTTGTGTGATACAGCTTTAATTCAACATAAAGAGAATAATGTATTTAGTTGCAATGCAGTGTGAGGGAATTCTAGTGGGTATGCACACAGGTAGTTAGTTTGTGAACCCACACGCTTTATAGTTGAGACAATAACGGTTACTTGTTGGTAAATACAGCTTCTCTCTGATAATTATTACAAGGAACGATTCCTATAAACACATTTGCTTCAGTTGTTATAAACTCACATAATTCTGAATAAAACAGCCATCTTAGATTGTTTTGAGAATGACATTTTTTTGGCATATCAGTTGTGGTATATCAATGTTGAGGATTAAGATTTTACCTGCTGTATGGAGTATTTTCAGAAGGAATTGGAACAGGAGTGGGTCATATGGGCCTGGGCATCATGAAGGTCATGGCCAATCTTCCTTCTCAGTGTAATTTTATAACACTATTCCTCGATTACTTTAACGTCCAGGATTCCATTGCAATGAACTCAGTGCTGAGCCATCACTGCCCCATGGGCTAGAGAACTCCAAAGCTTCATTATTCCTGAATGAAAAAAATTCTCTCATTACCTCCTCCTTATTCAGAGGTTGTGCCCCCATGCTCCACACCTACAGTCAAGGAGAGTGTCCTCTCTGTGCTCAGCCTGTAAAACCCAATAAATATTTTTTAAGTTTGGATAAGATCGCTTCTCTTTCTTCTGAATTTCACAACCAAACTCAGATTTGCTCAGTCTGTCCTCATAAAATAAAACCAGCAAAGCTTCCACTAAGGCAAGGGTTCCCAACCATTTTTATCCCATGGACCAATATAATTAAGCTAGGAACTCATGGACTCCAGGTCAGAAACCCCTGCTCTAATGCACTTATGTTAGTTTACAGGTAAGGAGAACAAAACTGAGCACAATATTCCAAATACAGTCTGGCCAAGTTTCTTTGTAACTGCAGAAAGGCCTCTTTACTCTTGCAATCAAATTCTCTTGTAACAAAAGCAGGCAAGTAGGGTTGAAAGGGATAAATCACCCATGATAAAATGACAGAGCAGACAGGTCTAATTCTGCTGCTATGTTTTCTCATCCAAAAATCAACATACCAGTTCACTTCTTACTCCTGCTTGCTGAAACTGAGTTTTGTGTACAAGGACACCAAAATCCCTTTGAGCTTCAATATCACTCAATCTCTCATTATTTAAAAATATCTGCTTTTCTGTAGTAGGTCCCAAAGTGAATTCCTTCATGTTCCCACATTATAATTCATCTGTCATGCCTTTGCCCACTCTCTCATGTTCTATTGAAACATTTCTACATCTAGCTCCCAACTCACATCCCAACTAATTTTGCATTAGCAGCAAATGTGAAGAAAATGACATTTAGGTTCCTCAGTCAAATTGTTGACATAAATTGTGAAAAGCTGGATCTTCCTCTCTGCATCGACTCCTGTGTGAGTCCAGTAGTCTCAGCCGTTCCTTTGCTTTCTGTCCAATAACCAATTCTCTGTCCATTCAGCATATCCTCCAACTCTGAGTGCCCAATCCCACATGGGACCTTATCCAAGGCCTTCTGAAATTCCAATTGTAGCACATCTATTGGTTCCCCTTGGATATTCTGTTGGTTATATACTCAAGGAACTGCAGATATGGTTTTCCTTTCATAAATGCATGATGATTCTACTCAATTCCACTATTCTTTGCGATGTGTTCTGCATTACATTCTCTATTATAGCTTTCTGGATCTTCCCTATTACCCACATCAAGCTAAGAAATTGATCATTCAATTTTCTGTTTCCTTCCTTGCAAAGTTCAATCCAGTGGCAAGTTTCTTAAAGCTGTTAGCATCCCACAGCAATAAACTATTGATGAATTATTCTATTCTGTTAATCGAAACAGGGATGCAGTTTTATTATATTCAACCTAATTGTTGATCTCTTTAGATTTGTGCCTCTGCATATAATGGAGATCTATGCACACCAGCAGAATACTTTGATGCCAAGGCTTAATACGCGGAAATTTCAGATGTATTTCATGGTACTCTGCTTTTTAACTTTTCATCATGCCCATGATTTTCTGACACATGCTTCCAGCTGCATCAATGAGTGCATTCATAAAATAATCCCGAGTGGTTCCCTTGCATTTGTTGTGGGGACACCTATCCAACTAAATAGTTAAACACCCATTCACTGACAACCCACACAGCAGCAGACCAACCTGTAGCTAAGGCAGTTGTAGGCTTGATGATGTTGAAGAACAACAACAACTCCAAACTGGACAAAGTCACCAATCGAAGTCTGTTGACCCGAATGTGCAAAAAGACTTTATATTAATATAACTCCTTCTGACTTTCATTCTCCAAGGTCCCACCTTCAAATGCTTAGCAGGAAACAGCCTCAGCTTAGGCTGATGCTTATGCTTCTGGTGATTGATGATAAAATAAACTTTACACAGGCTGGAAACACAACCTCTTGGAGAGAAAACTACAAGAAATCATGACACACCTGTGGACATCAATGTTCAACTTCACGTTACAGTAAATCCTGAGAGAACAGAGAAATTATAAAGTAAGCTCCCAGTGCCAGTGCAGTGATTTCTGACGCCCAAAGCAGTACATTGTAATAAACTAGTAATTTCATATTAAACCTACATAAATCATGACCTATCCCAGACAATACTGCACGATGTACTGGAATAGGAGAATTACTGCATTTATTATTGGAAATTATTAATAAAACAAAGAAAATGGTTAAAAATGATGAAATGCTTATTTTTTAAAATAGGCATTGCCAAGATATCTGAATGTTAATGCTCTTTTAAAAGTACCCCTTTGTGCCTGTGCCAATGCCTGCTTCGGTATAATATAGAACCTGTGCGAAGAGATTACCTTTTCCTTCACTGTACTGAGGATAAAACATGTCAAAAGTTCCTTTTAACTTAGATCTGAAGAACCCTGATCAATGTCCATTTGGATTATTACATGCTTTTTTAACATGTTCTTTTTTTAAAGATGGTCTTTACTTGTCACATTTATGTCAAAACATACAGTGAAATGCGTTGTCTTGCATCAAATCAAATCAGTTCAGTTAGGATTGTGCTGTGCAGCCATGCCTCAGGAGCTAACATTGTACGCCCTCAATTTACTAATCCTAACCACGTTTTTGGAATGTCGGAGGAAATAGGAGACCCGGAGGAGACCTACATGGTCACGGGGAGAACATAAAACCCCTTACAGGCAGCGACCGGAATTCAATCCCAAACGGTGATTGCCGGCGCCGTGAAGTGACGCACTAATCGCTATGCTATTGTTCCGCCCAACCGCTACTCTACAGTGTTGCCAGGCATGCTGCAAGTTTCCCCAAAATATCCTGAATGACACTAGAAAAAACATAAAAGGTTTCTTCCTATTTTGAAATGTTATACACTTATATTTGAGGGAGATCTTTAGCCCTTTGTCACCACAGCTTATCACCTCTCAGCTTCTATCGCTATTTCCACTCTCTCCTTCATCTGTCTGTCACCTCTCTTCAGCTGGATCCACTTATCACTGGCCAGCTCTTGCCTGACACCTTCTCTTGTACCTTTTTATACTGGCTGTCTCCTTTTGATCTTTCAGTCCGGAAGAAGGGTCTCAAACCAAAACGTTGACTGTCCACTTCCCTCTAAAGATGCTGCATGACCCAGAAAGTTCATCCAACAGCTTGTTTTTTTTTTGCTCAGGATTCCAACAGCTGCAATATTCTGTGTCTCCATCTGAAAGAAACGTTCATTTTGTGCATACTTTATAGTTTTAAACAATCACAAATGTGTTAATAATCTTGCTTAAAATACATAGAGAATTACTTGCATCCATCCATCTCAAAAGGGAAAAAGGATGACGGAAAGGAGAGTCGGTGGGAACATGAAGAATACAAAGGAATTGGTGTAGGATTAGTATACCTCTGTTCTCAATGGTCAGTGCACTCTTGATGGGTCAAAGGTACTTTTTCTATGCTGTATGATTCTAGGAATAGTTTCACAGAACAGCGTTATTTACAGCACGTCCAAATTGGTAATTGAACATATTCTGGCTCAAATATCATGAGAATGCAATGGTTCTGGCATCTACTACTGAGTTCCCTGTTTCCATTGGAATGGATTTGATGGCTGTTTGGTGTTCTCTGGAACCACAAAGCACAGTCAAAGATCAACATTCATCAGCAACACTGTCCCAGCACTTCCTAGCAGTTTATCAGCTACATCAGATTTAGTCGGAGGATGAGTGTGCCAAGAAGGTAGCTGCTTGCCAGAAAATCCAAAGCTATTAGAAAAGTTCTATGTGGTTTAATCCAAGTTTTTACAACAGCTTGAATTCTCTGTTGATGGATGTTTTCATGGTTGCATTAAAACAGGACTGCACCTTAAAGGGGCGGAAAAGAGCCACAGGCAGTTTTACATGTTAATACAATATGTTCAAGTACATGCTGTTTCCATTCAAGGGCTATTCAGCGTGGGGGGGGCGGGCATATTACCACTTTAATACAACATGATTTTTTTAAAAACATAATACAGCACAGTAACAGGGTCTTCTGGCCCAATTACCCCCACGTGACCTACTAACCAGAATGTCCTGAGAATGTGGGAGGACACTGGAGCACGAGGAAACAAATGTTACAGGGAGAATGCATAAACTCCTTACAGACAGAGGTGGGAATTGAACTTGGGTCACTAGAGAGTTACTCTAACCTGTGTGGAGTAAATGGGGATTTGAAGGCTGAGAGTTGGCTTTGCATATTAGCAGGGAGAAACAGCACAGCCTCACAGAAAAGGAACAGCAGGACTACCAGTGCTTGACTTCACTAAAGCTGATACACGTGGTTGCAATGCATTTGTCACTTGCACGGTTTTACGGCATCCACCCTAGGCAGAATTCTAAATTTTGTTTTATTTCGACACACAGTGTGGAACAGGTCCTTCTTATTTAACTCTAGCCTAATCACAGGACAACTTACAATGACCAATTAAATGAGTATGTCTTTGGACTGTGGGTGGAAACTGGAGCACTTAGAGACGGTGATGGAATTGAACTCTGAACTCTGACACCCCAAGCTATAATATCGTGCTAACCTCTACACTACCGTTGACACACCAATCCAGCAGAACTGGAGGATAGTCCATGAACAGAAATTAACCACAGATCATTACACCAGATTGGATCTTTGATCACTACTGCTCAGTAACATGGTATTATGTTACATTACAAAACCAGTCTCTCTGAGAGTAGCGATACATTTCAGTTTCTTCATCTAGGATTCATGCACCAGAGGGTAAATAAATCTGCAGTGTAGGACAATGAAGTGGCATAGTACATTCGTGAGGCAAAAGACAAAAAATGACAAGGTCTGGGGTTAATGTTCCTGACACACTGAATGCTAAGGTCTGCATATTTCAATATCATTGGAGAAAGAGAGCTCTACAGATTCCTGGAGTTTCCCAGTGCCTATTTTTGAACATCACTCTTGCTTTGAGTGATTGTAAGAATGCTGGACAAACTAGGGTTGTTTCTGCTGGAGTAGCAGAAGCTGAGGGGGAGACCTGACATTGGATAATAAAATTATGAGAGGCAGAGACAGACAGCCTGTATCTTCCACCAGCCACACCCCACTGCCAGGGTCAAAACGTCTAATACCAGAGGAGGAAAATTCAAAGGAGATGTGTGGGACAAGATTTTTTTTAAACAGGAGATTGGCGAGCGTCTGGAACGTGCTGCTGGGGGTGATGGAGACCGTTATGATAGAGGTATTTAAGAGGTTCTTAGATAAGTGCATGAATATGCAGAGAATGGAGGGATATTGACCATGTGCAGGCAGAAAAGATTAGGTGTCATTAGCTTGGCAGGTTTGGTAAACATATTTATATATCAATTGAGATACAGGGCAGAACCTGTCTTTCCAGCCCTTTGAGCAATGCCATCTGGCATTCCCCTAATTTAATCCTAGCCTAATCACAGGACAATTTATGATGACCAGTTAACCTAGCGACCATGGGAGGAAGCTGGAGCACCCAGAGGAAACCCACGCAGTCATGGTGAGAACGTACAAACTCCTTACAGGCAGCAATGGGAAACGAGCTGAACGGCCTGTCACCATGCTCTACTCAGCAGAGAAACCAAAAGAGATGTTACGTGAATACTACTGCAGGTCTTTTCTTATTTATTATGTGAAAATGAATATTGTTGCTAAGGTCATCATTTAACGTCCATCCTTCTTGCCTTCATGAAAGAGGTGATAGGTCACTTTCCTGACCATTGCTAAGTGTGTCAAGCATGTGTATATGGTTGTGTGTTTATTTAGAGTAATGCAGCAAAGGTGCATGTTGATGAAACTTTGAAAAATATATTTTATTAGTTAATACTCATTTGTGGGGTGAGCTCATCACAAAAATCAAACAGATCAGTCCAGCTTCACACAGGCTGAACCACAAAACTGAGTGGCTTGGATTTACAGCATTGGTGATTTATTTGAAATGTTAACTAATTTTCAGTAAGTTTTGTACCTTGTGTAGACAATAGTTTTAAAAAAGAGAAAGCACTCAGCATTTACTGCAACTGACCTAATTGGTCAACTGCCAATGGAAACAAAGACATGGAAATATTTTTCAATAAACTGTATAATTGAGTGATCTACAGTTAATTCCCCAACCAGGAAATTCTCACAGCAAAGTTTCTAAATGGAGGAAATGCAAGACCGATTCAATATCAAGGCCTCTTACCTCCACAAGGAAATTTACCAAATGGCACGAAGTACTCTAAAAATGTTCTATAAAGTCCCTAAAAGTCAAAGCCTGTGTGCAGTACCTAACTCTACCTTTAACGTTGAGCAGAACGGACATGAAAATATAGTTTTGTAGTACAGACCACACTTCTAATCTTTACATTACCCTGGCTGGAAATGTATTTCAGTTATGAAAAGAATTAGAAAATTGTTAATGTAATCCCAAAGTAGGAAGAATCTGACTGGACATGAATACAAGCCATATGTCTTAACATGCGTGTTACATTCTTTACCACTTCATTTCATAAAATAAGCATGATTTCCAACTCTTCAAACTCCAAGAAATTCTTTTCACGTAAAAGAGAATACTTTGTGAAAAATCCGCATTTGACCATCTTACTGGCAAAATTGAAACTTTAATCAACTCAATATAGTAATGCTGGGGAACAAGACTAGCCTGCAAGATAAAATCTTACTGTTTACACATCATGGGGATTCAGTCAACATTTTACATCAAACTTCAAAAATTACAATCCATTGATCTGCAAAACGTTGCTATGAAATATTTATTCCAGCTAAACGCCAGTGGGTAAAATCCTTGGTTTTGTTCAGGAACAAAAGTTGACGTGTGTATTAAGTGTTGAGACTCTGTCACCAAGACAATGATTCTATTCCCTTACAGCTGGAAATAAAATGCAGCAACAGTTAATAAATGTTAAGCACTGACAGATATTAAACCAACTGATGTGTATGGTGTGGGCTGGTTCTAGTAGACAAACAGAAAGCCTTTATATGTACAAGTCTTTGTGATCGATGATCTTGACATCTCGGTCTTCTGCCTTGCTGGCAATAGCCCCGTCTCATTTTAGATTTTAGCAAAGTAATTCTACACTGAAAATGGGTTACAGCAGAGGGCAGAAAAGCAGAAAGCTATGGAAGTTAGAACGTGCAAAACTTCTCAGAGATTTACATGGGAATAGCAAACAAAATGCTGAGGGATCTCAGTGAGTCAGGCAGCATCTATGGAAGGAAATGGACAGTCGACATTTTGGGTTGAGACCCTTCATCTGGACTGTTAGACCTCTCTTGGAGTAAAATAGGCAGTTCTGGGCAGCACCACTTAGAAAGAGTATCTTGACCTGGGAGGTAATGCACATGAACTTACCAAACATTGCTTGGATTTGAAAAACAGAGTTGCATAGAGAGTTGGCACAAACTAGGATTGTATTCCCTGGAATTTCAAGAACTAATTGGCAATTCGATAGTTGTTATCCAGATGTTAAGAGGGAGAGGGACAGGGAGTGGAAAGGACTGCTGAGAGATTGAGGGAGAGCAGGGGAAAGAGGGAGGAATTAGTTCCAATGATTGAATTATCTAGGACTAGAGATATACAGTAGTCTCAAAATCCAATGCCAGGGTTTGGGGAGAATTAAGAAATACATAAAAAGGAGGCCAGAATTTTGCATCTCCTTAGTGCAGATCACAATTGATATCAGATTGCCTTAAATCCCAAATTCTAGATTGATGTTAATGGAATGGAATAAGGAGCGTGGGGAAAAGGTGCATTGATGGTGTGGTCATGATCGCACTGAACGACAGAGCAGGATCAAGGAGCCTACTGCTTTCCTCAAGTTTCTGCTTTGAGGGTTAATGGTGGAAAGAGTGAGCGAGAGAGGCGGAAAGGCAAAGGGAAAGATACAGAGGGACAGAAAGAAAGGCAGATAAAACACATTAAAGACACTTACTAAAATCACAAATCAGTGGAATTATAGTGATGTTGGATGCATATATGGTGACAGTCCTGCAGGTTACAATAGACTCACTTAGCCAATACAACCCTGAAGCTCATTAAGTCCTTGAAAACTTTGAAGCACAATAAATGTCTCATGTATTTACTTCTTTAGAACATAAACAAGGTTTGGTTTCTACTGAAATCCTTGTTTAACGCTGTTCTGTAGCAGTAAGAATTGGCTTATAAACTTTGGTGAGGTGTGATCAATAGAATAATAATCCTCCATTTCTAATCACAATTTGGGATTTCAGTGGTATCATCACTTAATCATTTAAGAAACAGAACAAGTTATAGTTAGATCGCGACAACTAACTACAATCAGCTTAGTGGAGTCATTTCATAGCAAATTCATCTAGAAATTTATTAACTATAGCAACAGTTAAGGACAATTTAATATCTTCCCCACCACAATCATTTCTGCAGGAAAACTGGTTGAGGAAGACTACCAGCTAAAACCAGGGGGTCAAGCATGCAGGCATGCATGGAACTTTCACACAGTCCTGTAAAAATGTGCTGTGAAACTGCAAAGTGGCTTCCTGTGCTGTTTTTTATATAAATATATAAATTAAACATGCTTTATTTTTAAAACTACCTGTACAGACAAAACCCAGAGAAACTTTGCCTCCTCAGCTGCACTGTTCGTACCTTAATCAACATTTCCAAATCAAACACCGCGCAGCTGCGTAAAACCGTGATATATCTTACATACTCTACCTTTATGAAAAGGAAAAAAAAACTCCCAATATATACAACTTTTTATACCATCAATATACACACGTGTACCATTGATTGCGCAAACTGTTCCAACAAAGAAAAAAAATCGTGCAAATGTACCTCCTGAGAAATGAACCATTGTCAGGAGTAGTATCTGGGTACAAACTGCAATATGTTTAAGATGTCAAATGCCATAACTCAAATTCTGCATAAACACCATGGCTCAGAGCTTAAACTCCACTTGCCGTCAGTGGTATGAACAGCTGGTGAGCAGTAGGACAAGATGAATCATGTTGATATGTACATTCTTGGTTTTAAGCCCTCTGGCAAAGGAGAAGCTGGGTGGAAAATGAAGGCATGGAGAGGGGAGAGAGTAAGAGGTAATTTTACAGGGCAATACAAATTCCTTGCTTTAAGGTACACCTTATACTTTTCAATAACAAACCATTGTACACTTCCCACTCATCTCTATCAAGACAAAATATCTCTTTCTGAAAGAACTGAGAATATACAAACATGGCAGGTATGTCTTCCAGCCTTACGTTGATTAGCAGCCAACAATATCAGATAAGTTTTCTTCTGTGTGTGTGTGTGTGTGTGTGTGTGTGTGTGACAACTCCACTTAAATACAGTACATTAAAAATATGTTCACATCAATACAGGTGTTTGTTTTCTTTCTGAAAGTGTGTCTTGCACCCAGTTCTCAATAGGAGCAGTTCCTTGCAGCTCGCAACATTAAGCCATGGGACTTTTGCTCTTCGTATAGTTTTAGTATTGCACTGATTCCAAGGTCGAGCCATCTTCACTGTACATCAGTGGTCCCGGCACATAGGAAGGTTCACAAATGTGAAAACATTGAACTCTGTCATGATGGAGAAACACAAGAAAACTGCGTACAGGAACAGGGATATACAGCCAAGCTTCTTATCCAGTTTCCACTTGTTCAGATGGACACAAGTTACCTACAGAGCAAACATCAGAAGCAGTGTTACCTGTCACAGCCAATTTCAATATCTCCCACCTATTCTGCAAAATTAACTTTCAAAAAATGTGGCCAAGTTACAAACAAGGCAGCAGGGCTGCAGAACAGTAATATTTTCTATTAATTGTAGTCATTTCCAAGTGAGTGGAGAGAGTGGGGATTCAAACTACAGCAGAGAGAGAGCGAGAGACTGGAGTATCTGGGAATGATTGGAAGAGAGGCCTCAGTCTCTGCCAGTGGCACAGAAAGAAACTGGGGCCTCCGAGAGCGATTGAGAGGGAGGCCAGAGTCTCTGGGAGCAGTCAGAGTTTCTGGGAATGAGAGAGAGAATGGATGGGAGTGAGGCCAAGCAATGTGGGAGCGGCTGAGAACGAGGCCAGCGTCCTCCAGAGCAGTCAGAGGGAGGCCTGAGACCCGTGGGGCAAATGGGCAGGACAACAGACATCCTGAAACATTCAGGAAGGAATCCAGACCCTGTAGGGAGCAAACAGAAAAGGAAATTGAGACCAAGAGCAGATTAAGATGCCAGAAAATGGGTAACAAGGAGGCCAGAGACCCCAGGAGGGGCAAGAGGGAGACTGGAGAACCCAATAAATTCATGTTAAGCCATAGACCTCGCTGAACTTTGAATTTGGGACTTCTTCCTCCTTTTATATGCTTGATCCTTGGCTTGCTCCACTTCTAACCTGAGGAGGTCGGCTTCTACAGAAGGATATTACCATGTGTTAATCAGGTATACCTCTCCTGCACATTATACCCAATAAACTGATTGCTGATTGTTCAGAATACGTGGCAGCAAGTTGCACCAAACCTTGATTTGTGGAAATCTACAGCCTAGAGGGAGAACCTCCTGGAGGGCAATTTCACCTGGAGCATTAGCTGATCACCAATGTTGTAAAATTCCCAGACAGATTTTTACACAAATTGTAAAGGAAGTAAACTGGAACTTATTGATTTGGGAATGACAGATTTTAAAAATTAAAGATTTGACTTCAGATCAGTTACTAAAGGAATTTCTAAAACAATATTTGTGATACGTATTGAGGGTGTGCTCTTCGCAAAATGAATACAGTGTTAAGGACTGGGATAATCATTTAAACAGAATTATTAACAATTTTTAAGTTGTATACTGTTAAAATGAGTGAAATTGCACCTGATTTTAATTTCACAGATAGAATCACAGAAGGAGCAAATGCCTTCAAATCACTTAAAATATTTGAAATGACAATAAATAATCACCCAGTAACAGAAACATCAGCAGTGTTTTTCTTATAAAAAATATTTGAGATCAAGGCTCCTCTACTGTGAAGAAATGGCACATGACAAAATAACACTGTGTACTGTCTTTCTGTTATTAACCACTCAAACCTGAGGTAGGGATGAACATTCTCAACAGTTTGTTTTTAAAATGCAAAAAGACAGCAAATTATAAAATAGCGTTAGAACACTTCTAAGGTGCTGATAAACATTTGAAACAAAGGTTTAGAAAAGTACTTCTTTTCCTTGCCCTGAGCAGTGAGAAAACATTTTTCTAATGATTCTTAGAAAAGGGGTCTTTGTCAATTTGATACCATCTTGCTAACACATTCATATTAGGTAGTGCATGAGGAAAAATTCTGAGAGATTGGTCTGTTAATCTGAATTTCTGAAACTTATAAGAAGATTTCGACTGAGGTTTGCAGAACTACGGGCCAGTCTTTGAATCCTCTACTTCCTTAGGAGTTTGTGAAGATTCGGCATAACATCTAAAACTTTAACAAACTTCTATAGATATGTTGTAGATAGTATATTGACTGGCTGCATCACAGCCCTGGTATGGAAACACCAATGCACTTGAACAGAAAAATCCTACAAAAGGTAGTGGATACGGCCCACTCCGTCGCGGGTAAACCACAACCACACCCCCCCTTCCCAACATTGAGCACATCTACATGAAGCATTGTTGCAGGAAAGCAGCATACCTCATCAGGGACCCCCACCCCCCCATGTCATGTTGTTCTCTCACTGCTGTCATTAGGAAGAACGTACAGGAGCCTCAGGACTCACACTGCCAGGTTCAGGAACAGTTATTACCTCTCAACCATCAGGCTCCTGAACCAGAGGGGATAACTTCACTCAACTTCACTTGCCCCATCACTGATATGTTCCCGCAACCTATGGACTCACTTTCAAGGACTTTTCATTTCATGTTCTCAATATATATTAGTATCATTTCTTTCATTTTGTATTTGTACACTGGTTGAATGCCCTAGTTGAGTGGTCTTTCATTAATTCTGTTATGGTTATTATTCTATGTTATTAAATATGCCCACAAGAAAATGAATCTCAGAGTTGTTTATGGTGAAATACCATATATGTACTTTGAGCTTTGGAGAATTTCAACAAATGCAGCTGTTATGATATGAAGAGCATAACGAGAGTATAAATTAAAGTAAAAAGCAGCCTTCACTATACATCATTGAATGGGCAATGGCACTGGTCTCAGGCACGCTAACAGTCCGAACATGACAGGATTGAAAACTTACTGTTAGAAAAACAGAAGCTAGCAGCAGTCCCACCGAATATTTAAGCCCACGACTGTTCAATGATAACTAAAAGAAAGAAAACATTTTTTTATTTCTTCTAGAAAACTTCACTGTATTAAACTAGTTGGTTTAACATTTTTGCCAGCTGGTGTCTATTGCACGATGTGAATATCCAAGTTTAATCTCATTTACGTAACACCAATTCCCTCTGATTTATCCTGTCAACTTTCTGGATAATGGCTTAGATAATCCAATACTTTGCCAGCAGCAACTGATTAATCACAGATCAGCTTTTCATGATCTTTTCACAAGTCCTTGTGGCATATGAAGTGCCTTGCACAGTGGAAATGCATGGTTCTCTGCAGTCTACTCCATGGCACTGGACATCTGAGTCAGGTACATATTCTTTGTGAATGAACTGCGAAGGTGAGTTCAGAGTATATGACAATAGAAACATGAAGAGGTAGGAATCTGGAAGGATCCATCATGTCCTAATATCATTGGTTAGAAATAATACTGAATAAGGAGGGATCTGAAACTTTGCTCTGCATTTGTACCTTTGTAAACCAATGTCCGTAATCTGGGCAATCTGCAGGCTGCACTTGATGGTATTCAAAATGCTAACAATGGAAGAAATGGTCCATCTGAACTATAATAGATGGCCATTAATTGAAGCACTTCCCTCTTTTCCAGGTATCATCTCCATATTGTTACATGTGCAAACCTGGTATTTCTGTAATACGTAATATATAGATTGATATAATACAACCACCCTAATTATGTTGTGCTGCATCTAAAGTCTAGCAGTGGAGTATGATGGAGTAATTCCCTTAACATCTCATGTCCTTGTAGTTTGGCCACAGTCATTCCATAGACTTGTGTGAAGCTCTGTATAACCAAGCAATGACTTGTTGGTCTACAGCTCCTTAGTCTGCAGGAGTAGGTGAATGTCAACAGTGGTTATGGTGACTATTTTTGTTGGCCAAGACCTTGCGAGGTTGGATTTCCTGCCTCAGTGGAAATGTAAACTGCATTATTTACCTTTTTTATGCTGGTTCCAAACACAACAAAATGGATAACTTGCACCATGATGGGCTCTGAATGAAATTGTGGAATGAAAAGGTTTGTCACAGGCTTTAAAATGCATTGGTCAGGCTGCGTTTGGAATATTATGAGCAATTTTGGGTCCATTATCCAGGAAAGGATGTGCTAGCAACGGAGAGGATCCAGAGGAATTTCATGAGAATGATCCAGGAAATGAAAGGGTTAACACGTGAGGAGTGTTCGATGGCTCTGGAACTGAATTCACTGGAGTTTGACAGGCCTAGCTCGAGTGGACGTGCAGAGGATGGTTCCTATAGTTGGGTGGGGGGGGGCCCTGGAATTACTATGAAAGGGCACAGCCTCAAAATACAATGACTTCCCTTTAGAACACAGATATGGAGTTATTTCTTTAGCCAGTGAGCAGTGAATCTGTGGAATTCATTGCCACAGACAGCTGTAGAGGCCAAGTCATCAGAAGCTGCATATCTAAAGCTGAGGTTGATAGGTTCTTGATAGGTAAGGGTGACAGGAAGAAAGCTGGTGAATGGGGTTGAGAGGAATAATAAATCAGCCATGTTGGAATGGTAGATCAGGCACACTAGGCCTAATGGCCTAATTCTGCTCCTCTGTCTTATGATCATCTGGTCTTAATATCTTTGGGTTATTAAGTATTCATTATCCAAAATTATTGAGTGAGGGAAGAGGTAAATGATTGGGTGGTGTAAGATATGGGAGGAATAGGCAGTACTTGGTAGGACGTTGGTGTTGAGATTTTATGGAAGGAAGGAATCTTTCATCCTTGTGACTTGCAGGAAATAAGGATTAAGAAATTGATGCAACAAGCCCCTGCTGGTCAAAGACCTTAGCAGGTCAAACGGCATTGGTGGGAGGAAAGGAGTTAATAATGTTTCGGGATGGCAACATTTTGAGAAACCCTTGACCTGAAACATTGACAATTCCATTCTTCCCACAGATATTGCTTGACCCATTTGAGATCCCTTGTCAGATTGTTTGTTGCTCCAGATTGCAGCATCTGCGGTCTTCTTTTGTGTCTCCATTAAAAAACTGATAGGTGGATTTTGAGATGGGGAAGGGCAGGTGATCAAGTTTAGCAGTTCTGTCATTGTTGTACACTCAGGGCCACTTTATTAGGTACATCTGTGCCCCTGCTCATTAATACTAATATCTAATCAGCCAATTATGTGACAGTAACTCAATGCATAAAATCATGCATCGTGGAATGATTGTTGGTGCCAGACAGGGTGGTTTGAGCATCTCAGAAACTGCTGATCTCCTGGGTTTTTCCCACACACACAACTGCCTCTAGAGTTTACAGAGAATGGTGCAAAAATCAAAAAAAACATCCAGTTCTGTGGGCGAAAACCTTTGGTTGATGAGAGAAGTCAGAGGAGAATGGCCAGTCTGGTTCAAACTGAGAGGAAGACTTTAGTAACTCAGATAAGCATGCGTTAAAACAGTGGTGTGCAGAAGAGCATCTCTGAACCCACAACACATTGAACCTTGAAGTGGTTGGCCTTTAGCAGCAGAAGAACATGACCTTACACCCAATGGCCACTTTATTAGGTACAGGAGGTATCAAATCAAGTGGTCACAGAGTGTAGTTTTGAATGTTATCAACAGTAATGCAGTCTGTAAATTGTCCAGATTAAAAACACTACTTGGAGAAGATATGGATGCAGTGAAGGGTGAGGTTCCTCTGGTTCACTGACTGTGAGCTGAAAAGGCATTTCCCCTGTTTTGGGATGAGCACTCTAAAAACTCACAGTCAAGGGAATTCAGGCATGCAGGCTACATTGGTGCACTATGCTGCTGGCAGCTCTCAAACATGTTTATGGTGACTTTTTACTAACACTCAGTAATTAAGCATAAGACTTACATATGAGCCGTAATTCACCATGATTGTCTTAATCGTCCAGGGCAGACCAAGTCCCATCAAGATGTCAAAGACATTGCTTCCTATGGAATTAGAAACAGCCATATCTCCCATGCCTGTGGACATCAGGACAGGTCAGTTATTGTTGTGCATCCCAATTATACTATTATCTCACTGTTTTCTATATGTTCAGAGAAGAATTAGAATGTAATACTTCTTTCACCTCACCTTTAAGTTATTGCTTATTAGTAGAGAACATGTCATCCATGTCAACTAACAATACTGAATTTGATTTATCTTTCCATAGCCCATAAGGAAGCTCATCAGGCTCTCTCAGTAAGGTTCTATCACCTTCCTTGGAGTCAGTAACATTTCCTATTTAGCATCTATAGTGTAGGTTTCCAGTCTTCAATGCAGTAACATGCAGATTATTACATGGGGATGATGGAAAGGTCTAAGGTGTGGGTTTCTCCCACATTTGAGTTTCTTCCTCAGAATGTGCACATGCTCAAATATGGTCGCACAGGGATGTCACGTAATTGTGTTTATTGCGTTGTTTTTATTTATCTTTTATTTAGAGATACAGCGCAGAATAGGCCCCCTAGCCCAATGAGCCACACTGCCCAACAACCCATCTATTTAACCCTAGCCTAATCACAGGACAATCTACTATCACCAATTCACCTACTAACTGGTATGTCTTTGGACTGTGGGAGGAAACTGGAGCACTTGGAGGAAACTTGAGTGCTCATGGGAAGGACGTACATACTCCTTAACGTCAGCGCCGGAGCTGAACTCTGAACTCTAACGCTCCAAGCTGTAATAGCGTCACGTTACCACGGACCCTTTTATAAGGGGTAGAAGTGAAACTAGTTTAATGAGGTGCACACATTTCAACAGGGTACTTGATTAGCTGTGTTCAATTCTCTTTGATCTTTGTATCTGTAGTGGTTCTGCCTGTTGTTAATCCCGGAGTCCAAACAGATCTTGTTGTTGCAGTCTCTTCACCAGACCCAATGGAGGTATCACTTTGATCTGTGTTATCTGTAGTGGTGTTGCCTATGTTAATCCTGGAGCCTGAACAGATCCTGTTGTTGCAGTCCCTTCACTAGGCTCACTGGAACCACCACTTCAGTCACGCTCAGTGACAACTCTTCATCAGCAACTGTAGAGCTGCTTTGTGCCTCAATTCAAATTCAGAATCTTATCTCAATACATCTTGGGCATCTTGTGAGTAGATGACTGTGTCAACAATAAACCTTGCTGCATTTCTCATTCACTTTTACAAGTAAACGTTTGGAACTCTGCATCCTTAAGGTCATCATGGTGAGATCTGTGGACCAGGGTCCAAGGAAGTCCAGTAAGAATATGTGGTTGAATTGCCTCACAGGATTAGTTCCTTCAGCCCACAATATTTTGACAACCTAATTAAGTTAAAGGCAACTAATCACTTCTGCCCACACATAGTCTGTGCCCCTCCATTTCTGCCTATTTTGTGCTTATGTAAGAGCCTCTTAATCACCTTGATTGTACCTACCTCCATCACCATCTTTGGCAGTACATTTCAGGCACCACCACTCTCTGCATAAAACACACACAGCTCCTTTGAACTTTCCCCCCTCACCTTAAATGCATGCCCTCTGGTACTAGACAGTTCAAACTTGGGAAAAGATACCAGCAGTCTACTCTATCTATACTTCTCATATTTTATAAAATTATATCAGGTCTCTCCTCAGCCTCTGCCACTCCAGATTAAACAACCCTAGTTTATACAACCTTCCCTTATACCACATGTTGCCTCTCATCCAGGCAACGTCCTGGTAAATCTACTCTGCACCCTCTCCATAATGTCCACATCGCTCCTAAATTGGGGTGAAGAGAACTGAAATGCAAAACTCGAGATGTGGCCTGACCAGAGTTGCAAAAAGCTGCAATAGTACTTCCTGACTCCTGAACTCGCTGCCTTGGCTAATTAAGGCAAGGATGCCATACGGTTTCTTAACCACCCTATCAACTTGTGAGGTTACTTTCAGGTCATTATAGACTTGGAACCCAAGATCCCTCTGTACATCAACACTAATAAAGGGTCCTGCCATTAACCATGGTACTTCCCCTTTACGTTTCAACTCCCAAACCCTCTATACATAAACAGTGTTAAAAGGTCTTGCCTTTACATTTGATATCCCAAAGTACAACATCTCACTCTTGCCTGGATTGAATTCCTTCTGCCATTTTTCTGCAACAGATCTATATCCTACTGCATTGTTTGACAACCGTATACACTATCCACAGTGCCACTAATACATGTGCTATCTTCAAACTTACTAACACACTGATTGATGATTTCATCCAAATCTTACATTGCAGCAGATGTTCCAGCACAGATCCATAAAGAACAGAACTAGTCATGGATCTTCAGGTAGAACCACTCCACCTCTGTGCCAACTTAGAATCAAAATAGCCCAGGCACCATGGATTCCAAGCATCCCATTCTTCTGGATGAGCTGATCATGAGGGACCAGAGTAGTCTGGAATTTGACAATCACTCCTGCTTACTACCTCTGGTTCTTCAGTTGTGGGCCTTCCACTGGGAATCAATGGAGGGGGTATGGCTCAAGATCTATTAGCAAACCCTTGACTCCCAGTGAATGCTCTTAGTTCCAAAGCTTATTTCTGTTTGAAAGCTTGTCCATGTCGTCTGTTCAGTGTCTTCTGTTTTGATTTACATTTGAGGTGTGAGAAGTGTGCAATTCTGTTTAAGGATATACTTTGAGAGTCCTTCCATGTTAACGCATTTCTGATAATTCTTACACAATGCAGTTAATGTATCTGTGGTATTCCAGTTAGCTTTAGTTGGCTTCAATGAAAAATCTCACATACGCACTGGTAACTTAAAATGTTCTGCGAGTCTCTTCCATGAAGATTTACTAAGTTTGCAAAGGAAGAATGGAGTGAGATTGTAAATAAAATGTCCATAACAAGAATGCAGAAAGAAAGATTAAAGTGCATCTTGTCAACAATACTTAGAGACAAAGGATTGGCAATGGGATCAAAAACCAAAATAAAATCCTTCATACCCTGGAAATCTAAAATTAAAAAAAATGTTGGAAAAACTCAGCAGGTCAAACAATCCTTCCATCGCTTCATCCCTCCACCTTCTAACTTGGCTGAGTTTATCTGAAAACTCATCAGCTTGAAATATTAACTGTTTCTCTCTCCACAGATGCTGTTGCCTGAGCTGCTGAGTACTTCCAGCACTTTGTTTTTACGTTGAATGTGTTTATTGTTTTATGAAGAAGTGAATCCCACATCAAACACTAAGACGTATGGCAACTTAAAGAGTTTAACCTTTCTCCTTAATGACCTTCTTGCTGTTGTAACATTAGAACACGCATGAACCAGCTAGCATACGCTACATCAGCAGCCCAAAATTTTTTACTTGCTTTGTTTCTGGCTTGGTGTACTATTCACCAAACCTCACTAATAACATTCCAAATATGCAATACCATTGTGTTCATTGGCACACACTGTGGCTTACAAATACAGAGGGTAAGACACAGTGAAGGGAAGTTCAAGCAACACAGGAATTGTTCCAAGATCAACACATTCATTGAATTCTGGGTATATATAAATCATGTGACACGGTACTGTTTCCAGGAAGTGTTAATACATAGTGTTACTTGAGGCTTTGGAGTAAGGACAACACATTTTTCGTCCCTCTTCCCTCCGAGAGAAGACTCAGGAGCTTGAAGACTCATACAGCCAAATTTGGGAACAGCTTCTTTCCAACTGTGATAAGACTGCTGAATGGATCCTGGCCCGGGAACTGAGTGTAAGAGCAAAGAGGTCCTTCTGCAGCTGTACAGGGCCCTGGTGAGACCACACCTGGAGTACTGTGTGCAGTTTTGGTAACCAAATTTGAGGAAGGACATTCTTGCTATTGAGGGAGTGTAGCGTACATTCACAAGGTTAATTCCCCGGGTGGCGGGACTGTCAAATGTCGAAAGATTGGAGCAAATGGGCTTGTATACTCTGGAATTTAGAAGGCTGACAGGGGATCTTATTGAAACATATAAGATTATTAAGGGATTGGACACGCTGGAGGCAGGAAACATGTTCCCGCTGATGGGTGAGTCCAGAACCAGAGGCCACAGTTTAAGAATAAGGGGTAGGCCATTTAGAACGGAGATGAGGAAAAACTTTTTCACCCAGAGTGGTGCATATATGGAATGCTCTGCCCCAGAAGGCTGTGGAGGCCAAGTCTCTGGATGCTTTCAAGAAAGAGATGGATGGAGCTCTTAAAGATAGCAGAATCAAAGGTCATGGGGATAAGGCAGGAACTGGATACTGACTGTGTTTGATCAGCCATGATCACAGTGAATGGTGGTGCTGGCTCAAAGGGCCGAATGGCCTACTCCTGCACCTATTGTCTATTGTCTATTGGGCCGTACCCTCCAAATATCCAGACCTGCCTCTTGGTTTTTTTTTTGCACTACCTTACTTTCCCTTTTCTATTTTCTATTTATGATAAATAATTTAAATTTTTAATATTTACTATCAATTTGTACTCCAGGGAGCACAAAGCACAGAATCAAATATTGCTGTGATAATTGTAGCTCTAGTATCAATTGTTTGGCGACAATAAAATAAAGTAAAGGTTGCCAAGGGTTATCGAGAGCATTATACAGTGGCATGCAAAAGCTTGGGCACCCCTGGTCAAAATATCTGTTACTGTGAATAGTTGAGTAGAAGATGACCTGGTCTCCAAAAGTCATAAAGTTAAAGATGAAACATTCTTTTCAACATTTTAAGCAAGGTTAGTGTATTATTTTTGTTTTGTACAATTTTAGAGTGAAAAAAGGAAAGGAGCGCCATGTAAAAGTTTGGGCACCCCAAGAGATTTGAGCTCTCAGATAACATCTACCAAGGTCTCAAACCTTCTTTGGCTTGTTAAGGCTATGGCTTGTTAAGGCTATGGCTTGTTCACAATCATCATTAGGAAAGGCCAGGTGATGCAAATTTCAAAACTTTAAAAATACCCTGAATCCTCAAACCTTGTCCCAGCAATCAGCAGCCATGGGCTCCTCTAAGCAGCTGCCTAGCACTCTGAAAATTAAAATAAATGATGTCCAGAAAGCAGGAGAAGGCAATAAGAAGACAGCAAAGCGTTTTCAGGTAGCTGTTTCCTCATGGAAGAGTCATCAGAAGAAAACCTTTCCTGCGTCCTCACCACAAAATTCAGCATCAGAAGTTTGCAAAGGAACATCTAGACAAGCCTGTTGCATTTTGGAAACAAGTCCTGTGGACTGATGAAGTTAAAATAGAACTTTTTGGCCACTATGACCAAAGGCATGTTTGGAGAAAGAAGGGCGCAGAATTTCATTTAAAGAACACTTCTCCAACTGTTAAGCACGGGGGTGGATCGATCATGCTTTGGGCTTGTGTTGCAGCCAGTGGCATGGGGAACATTTCACTGGTAGAGGGAAGAATGAATTCAATTAAATACCAGCAAATTCTGGAAGCAAACATCACACCGTCTGTAAAAAAGCTGAAGATGAAAAGAGGATGGCTTCTACAACAGGATAATGATCCTAAACACACCTCAAAATCCACAATAGACTACCTCAAGAGGCGCAAGCTGAAGGTTTTGCCATGGCCCTCACAGTCCCCCAACCTAAACATCATCGAAAATCTGTGTATAGACCTCAAAAGAGCAGTGCATGCAAGACGGCCCAAGAATCTGACAGAACTAAAAGCCTTTTGCAAGGAAGAATAGGCGAAAATCCCCCAAACAAGAATTGAAAGACTCTTAGCTGGCCACAGAAAGCATTTACAAGCTGTGATACTTGCCAAAGGGGGTGTTACTAAGTACTGACCATGCAGGGTGCCCAAACTTTTGCTTCAGGCCCTTTTCCTTTTTTGTTATTTTGAAACCGTAAAAGATGGAAATAAAAAAGTAGTCTTGCTTAAAATATTAAAGAAATGTTTCAACTTTAACTTTATGCCTTTTGGAAATCAGGTCATCTTTTACTCACTTAGCTATTCAGAGTAACAGAAATTTTGACCAGGGGTGCCCAAACTTTTGCATGCCACTATAAGCCTTCGTTATGTCAGAACTCACAGCAGGCAGCAGTAACATGTCTTTTGCAAGCGTGGTGTTTAAGTTTGAAAATAGTTTGTAGATGTCCATAACTAGTCTAGGAGACATGTTGGCTGACACCGGTGAACAGAAGTGCTCTTATCCCAACATATGGACTCCTTTTTGTTCTGTCTTTTAATTGTGTTTATTATAAAAATTCTGTATAATTTATGTTTAATTTATGAGCTTCTTGTAAATAAGAAGCTATGTGCCTGTGATGCTCAGAATCAGAATCAGGTTTATTATCAGCCTGTGAGGTGAAATATGTTATTTTGCTGAAAATAAGACTTTCATTGCATACATGTACTTGTGCATATGACCATAAACTCAACTTCAGCTTGGATCTACAACATTCCTTATCATCAATGAAAACAAAATCTATCAAAATGTACATGTGTAAACATGGGTGGATTCTTATTGTGGTTTAATTAAACAATCACATTACAACATAAACTAACTAACAACCATAAACTCTAAAAGACTCCACCAAAAGACTCAGTGATGACACACACACACACACTGACCTTACCTTGTCTGGCAACAATGAGGCTGGCCATGCAATCTGGTACGCTTGTTCCAGCTGCCAGGAACGTGATTCCCATTATAACATCAGGGATTCCTAGTGTGTACCCGATTATTGTGACCTAGACAACAGCACATTGCTCTTAGTGGTAGAACATGAGTTAGTCAGTAGAAAATTGACTTGTATCTTGTTGAGCCACTTGTTACAGAGTAATCACATTGCAGTTACATTGCTGGATTAGTTGTCAAGAATTTTGGACAAATAATCCAGAGGCATGATCAAATAAAACCACAGCATGTGGGGTATTTACATTCAGTTCATTACATAAGACTGTAAGGCATACTTTAAGAGCAGAATCAAAAGAATAAAAGAAGAAAAAAAAACCCACTGTCAATAATGCTAAACATGACACTATTGGACTGTTGTAAAACCTCATCTATTTCATGCCCTTACCCAGAATGCCAAAACAATTATTAACACTTAACTTCTCTCTGAAATGGGTTAGCGTTCACTCGAGACCAAAAAAACCCATCAATTTCAATTTTAAATATATCCCATGGTGAGCATCCATCCATCAAAACAAAGAATTCTATATACAGTAGGAGCAGGTGTGCAAATAAGATATCCATCTATTCTCAATGGTTTACCTTGAGATTGAGCTCCCTGGTTCTAAACTTGCCAGCAAAAGAAAATAGCCTCTCAACTCTGTCCTCAGAATCCTGCATTTCTAAATGAAATCACCTCCCATTCTTTCCAAGTCTAATGAGTCCTAGACTTGCTCAATGTCAGCAGTTTGCAGTGGATCAGATCATGATTGAGTTGAGGGTGTAGCAAAATCTCTGCATGGTGGAAACCATGTTACAGCTCTTTAGCAGATGTTAACACTCACACTCTGAAAGGGAGCTTTGGAAGTGCCAAAACAGACCAATTCAAATTGAATATGCTGAAGGCAAAAGGAAATTTGTTGAATGTGGAAAGCACAGTGGGTCAAAGATGTACCCTGGTCATGCTAAGTTCTTTTATCTGAATTATGGGATATGGGCATTGTTAGGTTACCAGCTATTGCAAATCACCCTTTAAACTGATTACGGATGACAGGGAAGAAATGAGGACTTGGAAGAATCAGCAACTGAATCACTAAACTGATCAGATTAATTTTATGGCCTATTCTAGCTTCTGTTTCTTATTCATTCATCCCAAAGAGTTGGGAATTAACATTTTCTCTTGTTAGCTACAATTTATAACCTTCCATACTCAACCAAAACCTCTAAAGCACAGAATTTCTAGAAGCTGTCAACTCCACCAAAGAGCTGGAGTGACTAATAATCATCTGCACACTAAAGGATTCTTTTTCTCAGCTTGCCCCAGAATTGAGAGTTCCTTTCTTTTGATTGAACATGACATGGGGCTGTTTGATATTGATACAGAAAGAGCTCCTTTCCCCAGTACTGAAAGATGAACCACGTTAATACATCAAAAAACTGCAGCATACTAAGATTTTTGTCACAAGTGAAGCAACATCTCCCAATTCTAATGATTTCCACTTGTAGTTGTGATTGCCAATATTTTATTTAATGTACATTTAAAAAATATTCCAAGATCCAAAATATCAGTACAACACCTCTTGGAAGCAGTGTCCATTTTCTTCAAGGTTTCCTTCAAGTCTTTGGTGACATTCCTAAAGTCCCTCCCAGAACAATGACTTGTCATAAACCCTCGATTTCCAGGATACCTGGTGCTGGTAACAGAAGGTAACAAGATGCACATGGTACACTGTGCATTCCCTTCTCCTATTATAGCCACATTGCTTGACTTGTGACCCAGACATTGTGATAGAACACATTAAGTTAGCCAGTAGAAAACCGACCTGCTCTAAAGACAATATGACCTTACCAAAGAACAAGGATCAAGAAAGTGAAAGTGAAAAGCTAAAATGATCTTACTAGGTTTTGGTCCTGATTTTCCCCAACAACTCCTGCAGGCCCTGGAGGCTGTGTCAATGAGATCTCATTCCAGACTTAAATCTTCCTTAACTAAATACTTCTATTATTTTAAAAAGGCTTCCATGCACATTCCCCAACTACTACCGCTAATTTCTCAAGGAAATCCGAATGACTTCCTACCCCAGAAATATTTATGCTTCCTTCCCTGCCAGCTATTTTCACCACTCTGTGCAATAATATCCTTCCTGTAAGAAATGGAAATACGTTATTATAAACAACAGCTGTGCCCAACAAAGTGAGGACCTGTTACGTCTATAAATTTGCTCATAAAAATATTTTTTGCGATAGTATACTTCAATAAAAACATGAAAATATAAGACACTGGTAACTCTTTGGCGCGGGTGCCGAAGTGGTTCTTCAGGATGTTGCCTGGACTTAAGAATATGAACTATATGGAGAGATTGGACAAACTTGGGTTGTTTTGTCTGGAGCATCAGAGGCTTGGGGATAGACTTGATAGAAATACATAAAATTATGCAAGTCACATATAGGGTAAATAGTTTTTTTCCCAAAATTAGCAAACAGCTAATTAGGAAAAGCAGAGGCTTCCTGAAAGACTGAGGGAGACTTTGAGAGTAGACTGAGATGGCTGAGCAACTGAAGAAACGTTTACTTGACTGCATATCACACCAGCGTCTTCTTGAAATGGGGGGAGTCCTGACACTAGGGCAGCCAATGGCGTGGCTGGTTCAAAATGTTTTAATGTTAGCCTGTGACTATCATGAACTGTGAGGCAGCCAAAATGCTTCTGAACTAAAGTCACAAATAGCACGTTTGATTGATTGATTGTTAAGGGAAAGGAAAGTTAACATGTTCCCTTTTGACGAAACGGACTAGCTGTATTCTGATCAACTGTGTAGCCTAGCAGGTGTTTCAACCATGTAGTTATACACAACACAGCCTTGCAAAAGAAAATTCTGGCGAGGCACCTTGAAGCTTTCCTTTCTGATTTCGTACTGGCCCCTTCCCGACTCATGGGGGGGGCAACCATAAACCAGCTTCCGGTGTTGGCTCAAGTGCCCACTCGCCACGTTTGAACATGGACAGCAGCTGCGGGCAGGCTACCAGCAGTGAGACGTGACATCATCTCCATCCAAACTCTGCTCATCTCAATGCGGGCGCAGGTCAGCGCCCAGAGACCGGGACTCAGAGCCCCTGGCTGCATCTTTCGAGACTGCAGCAAAGGATGCACGGAAGCAGGCTGACGCTGCCCCCTCTTCTGAAGCTGTCCCACTCACCTGAGGCTGGGTAATTCATGGCAGGCCTCAGATGCAAGAGATCCTGCAGATGCCGGAAAACTTGAGCAACACACAAAATGTTGGAGGAACTCAGCAGGGCAGGCAGCATCTGCTCCCTCCACTGAGGGACCCACAGAGCTCCTCCAGAATCTTTTGTGTGATTTGCACAATGCAGGCCTGGTTTTGCCACAGGCACAAGACCAAGAGTCACTGCCATCACTCCAGCCATGAAAACAGCAGGGGAAGCCCATTCCATCCCACCACTCACCATCCACACCATCACATATGAGAAAACCGCAATCCACAGAGTAGCTGCAACGAAAGTGCACATGAAGTACTTCTCCCATCGAGGCTTGGCACAGTTCGGGATGGTGAAGTACATCAGGAAACACAGCGGCCACGCAATCACCCACTTTATCACATCCCACATTCCCACTGCGGAGAGAGCAGAAGAAATAAAAGGCACACTGTCAGACATGGGAGTTCCCACCAGGAGCACTTGCATTCTGATTCAGCAAAAGCAGGGGGCAGATGATGCATTTCCAGACCGGTGGGGGGGGGGGGTCTACATGACTGGGGCCTGTAAAATGAGCGTTCCCTGTACTCTCTGGATGGTAGAATAGAGGTCATGGCTTGAGGGGTGCTGACAAGGAGGCTGTTCAGTTACTACTTGTAGATCCACTGTACATTGCAGTCGGGAAATAATACTGCCCCTAAAGCTCGGCTTTAACCTGGTGAATGGGCATCGACCTGAAATAGTAACTATGGTTTCTCTCTCTACAGATGCTGCCTTAGCACTTCCGGCATTTTCTCTTTATATTTTGTCATATACAGCACTTGCTCCACACCTCAAGGAAAGCCCATGAGGCTCAACATGTGGAGCTCTCAGTGCATATTACTGCCTGGTTTGCTTCAGCATCCTCTCACAATATATGACCACCACGGTGGAAGACAGCAGAAAAGGTCATTGGCTGCAGTCTACCATTACTGCAGGAAAAATCATAGCAGACACAACCCACCCTACAAATTGGAAAATTCTAAGCTTTATCAAAACAAAAACACCATGCCATCTTCCCCCAGGCAGTTAATCTGATTAACCATTCTAGTTACCCCCCCCAGACACATACTCCTCTACCTAATACCCCCGTCACTGCACTGCAGACACCTTAAAACACTTTTTATAATGCTGCTTACATTGCAAATATGTGACGGTATTTATATCTATATGTATCTATTTATTTATTTATGCACATATATTCCATATGTCCTTTAATCTAACTTTATTAGCATTTTAAAAATATGTATTTCTTATAGAATTGTTTATTCTTTATAATTGTTGAATGTTGTTTTTTGTTGCATGTTACGCTCTGACCAACACACCACAGCAAATTGCTAATCCACGTAACCATTTATGGCGATCAAAATTGATATTTGTTGGGATTTACAGTAAAATGCTATTTCCCACTTGGTTCACTTCGCCAGTTTCGCACTTCTGCCTGTCAGCTGTCGACAGATATGATGGTCAGGAAGCAATTCATCATGTCCCACATTCCCAACAACGAACATCAATTATTTGGAAGTGGACAGCTAGTGAAGTGGTTAGCTTTTAAAACAAGAACATTTCGTAACACAGTTCCAAGCAGTTTTACCACAAGTTCCACAACAAACCCACTGAGTACGTTCCCAGCTTTAGTTTGGTAAAAAAAAACACAAACTGCTGGAAGAACTCAGCAGGTCAGACAGAAGCTGTGGAGAGATGGCCAGTGTTTCAGGTCATGACCCTACACCAGGACTGAGAGTGTAGGGGGGAGATGGTAAGTATCCAGGAGTAAAATGGAGGGTGAGATAGAGGCTGATAGGGGAGGAGGGGTTGAATAGCGCCAACAGGCTGCCTGCTCACTCTCACCTCTCAAGTCCCCTTGCGTGAACATCCTCACGTAAGCCAGCTCCAACCTAACTGGTTCCACCCTGGGCAGCACACCACCGTTCCAATCACAGCTCACAAATTGTCAGTCACAGAGCTGCTTTGATTGCCTCTTGCAAATGCGAATGTCCATCTCTTCCTGACGAGACTCCCCCAGGGCCACCCCTCCACCCAACCATTGTGCAGTGAACCCCACAGAAGCGTGAGAGGGGAAGTGAAGTGGGCAGTGTGCACATCTAGCAGCTTTGGAAAAGGTAGGCATGGACTATCTAGGATCCTGCTTACCCTGACAGAGTCTCAGTGTCATAGAAAGATAGAGCACAGATAAGATCTCCAGCCCCCTGACTTCACAGCGACCATCAACTTTTACACTAAGCCTACGTTATTCCCAACACACATCAAAGTTGCTGGTGAACGCAGCAGGCCAGGCAGCATCTGTCGGAAGAGGTGCAGTCGACGTTTCAGGCCGAGACCCTTCGTCAGGACTAACTGAAGGAAGAGTGAGTAAGGGATTTGAAAGTTGGAGGGGGAGGGGGAGATCCAAAATGATAGGAGAAGACAGGAGGGGGAGGGATAGAGCCAAAAGCTGGACCAGTGATAGGCAAAAGGGGATACGAGAGGATCATGGGACAGGAGGTCCGGGAAGAAAGACAGGGGGGGAGGGGACCCAGAGGATGGGCAAGAGGTATATTCAGAGGGACAGAGGGAGAAAAAGGAGAGTGAGAGAAAGAATGTGTGCATAAAAATAAGTAACAGATGGGGTACGAGGGGCCTTAGCGGAAGTTAGAGAAGTCGATTTTCATGCCATCAGGTTGGAGGCTACCCAGACGGAATATAAGGTGTTGTTCCTCCAACCTGAGTGTGGCTTCATCCTTACAGTAGAGGAGGTCGTGGATAGACATATCAGAATGGGAATGGGATGTGGAATTAAAATGTGTGGCCACTGGGAGATCCTGCTTTCTCTGGCGGACAGAGTGTAGATGTTCAGCAAAGCGGTCTCCCAGTCTGCGTCGGGTCTCGCCAATATATAAAAGGCCACATCGGGAGCACCGGACGCAGTGTATCACCCCAGTCGACTCACAGGTGAAGTGTTGCCTCACCTAGAAGGACTGTTTGGGGCCCTGAATGGTGTTAAGGGAGGAAGTGTAAGGGCATGTGTAGCACTTGTTCCGCTTACACGGGTAAGTGCCACGAGGGAGATCAGTGGGGAGGGATGGGGGGGACAAATGGACAAGGGAGTTGCGTAGGGAGCGATCCCTGCGGAATGCAGAGAGAGAGGGGGAGGGAAAGATGTGCTTAGTGGGGGGATCCCGTTGGAGGTGGCGGAAGTTACGGAGAATAATATGTTGGACCCGGAGGTTGGTGGGGTGGTAGGTGAGGACCAGGGGAACCCTATTCCTAGTGGGGTGGCGGGAAGATGGAGTGAGAGCAGATGTACGTGAAATGGGGGAGATGACGGAGAATAATATGTTGGACCCAGAGGCTGGTGGGGTGGTAGGTGAGGACCAGGGGAACCCTATTCCTAGTGGGGTGGCGGGAGGATACTGCGTCTGGTGCTCCCGATGTGGCCTTTTATATATTGGCGAGACCCGATGCAGACTGGGAGACCGCTTTGCTGAACATCTACGCTCTGTCCGCCAGAGAAAGTAGGATCTCCCAGTGGCCACACATTTTAATTCCACATCCCATTCTGACATGTCTATCCACTGCCTCCTCTACTGTAAAGATGAAGCCACACTCAGGTTGGAGGAACAACACCTTATATTCCATCTGGGTAGCCTCCAACCTGATGGCATGAACATCAACTTCTCTAACTTCCGCTAAGGCCCCACCTCCCCCTCGTACCCCATCCGTTATTTATTTTCATACACACATTCTTTCTCTCACTCTCCTTTTTCTCCCTCTGTCCCTCTGAATATACCTCTTGCCCATCCTCTGGGTCCCCCCCACCTTTGTCTTTCTTCCCAGACCTCCTGTCCCATGATCCTCTCGTATCCCCTTTTGCCTATCACCTGTCCAGCTCTTGGCTCCATCCCTCCCCCTCCTGTCTTCTCCTATCATTTTGGATCTCCCCCTCCCCCTCCAACTTTCAAATCTCTTACTATCTCTTCTTTCAGTTAGTCCTGACAAAGGGTCTCGGCCTGAAACATCAACTGTACCTCTTCCTACAGATGCTGCCTGGCCTGCTGCGTTCACCAGCAGCTTTGATGTGTGTTGTTTGTATTTCCAGCATCTGCAGAATTCCTGTTGTCTACGTTATTCCCATTTTATTTTGTTTTCTCCACATTCTCATCAACTCCTCCCACACTCCAACCTCTCACTTGCACACCAGGGCGAGGGAGAGAAGTCAACTAACCTATCAACTCCAATCACTCACCTGCACACCAGGACAATGGAGAGTGGTCAATTACCCTACCAACTGGTACGCCATTGGGACATGGGGGGGCTGGGGAAGGGCACTTGGAGGAAACCCACGCAATGACATGGAGAACGTCCAGACTCCTCACAGACAGTGTCGGAGGTCAGGATTGAACCCAGGCATCCAGTGCAGACAGACAGAGGCTCTACTTTTTGTGCCACTGTCCTCCCCAGAAGTTAAACTGGGTCATAAATCATACAGCACTCTGATGTGAAGGAAGGAATGAAGCTGAGAGAATGGACTTGTGGCTGGGGCTGAGAGACCAGGAGCTTCTGGGTGGTGTTGGGAAGACCATGGAGGCACACTGGCAAATGGAATGAAAATCAGATGTTGGCAGTTTTGGCTGAAATTTCAAGAGCTCCACAGAGTATCACCCTGTCTGACTGAGATGACATTGGATTAGTAATGTTGAATGAAGTGTGATTTGGGTGTTGTGAAAGAACAGGCACTTGGCAAAGGGACCACAAACTCCTCTCCCTCCCGCTGCCCACTCACCAGGTAGGTGGAATGGCACGTACGGCCCTTCACCTTCCTCCTCCTCCTCTTCCTCTTCATCATTCTCATTGTTCTGGTTGTCCTCGTTCTCCATCTCTCTCTCATTGCCGGCCTCGGCCCTGTCCTCCTCCCTCCACTGGCTGCTCACGCTCCTCTCCGCCGAGCAGCTAGGCCCAGTTCCGTTCTCGATGTTGTGCTTGCCGGGCATTTTAATGGAAACCTCGGCTTCGCCATTGGAAATGGTCTTGCTGCTGATCAGCCTTTGTCTCTGCAACACAGGGGACAGGAAAACAGCCATTTGTCCCGATGATTCCAGCCAGCACTGATTTAGTTAAAGGTTCAGAAAGAAGAACTTTTGAAAGAAAGCTGTCATTACTGGACAGGTAACCGGAACGGTGCAAGACTGTATTGCTTTTTGACCTAATAAACATCACGTCAGCACGGGCTTGGCATTCAATTACTTCAATGGGTCACAGCCAAAGATTGGGTGGGGCTTGCCCTTGCAAATAATGGCGCTGCTCACCACACGAACTGACCACAATTTTATTGCTGACCTGCACTGGTTAACTTGATGTGAACATTTGCCACGACCACCTGAGACTGGCAGTGCCCAGGCATGTTAAGGGCATTGGCTACTGCAGGTTGCATGTGAAGTACAAGCTTTACCATCCTGGTTTCCCTTGATTTGCTTCTCTAACATATGCAAACCCTCACTCAGTGACTGCAAATCAAGTCTGCTTTGGTCAAGAGGGAGAATCACGGCAACCCAGAGGTGGATGCTGAGGAAAAGCCAGAGTAGTGTTTTATATGCGTCATGTTATTGTGCATTCCTTACCACAGAAAAATCATGTAAACACTGATAAAGAGGTGAGATCTGCATTACATTCTCACTGACTTAGCACCCCAATCTGCTCTTGTCAACCTCGATCTAAAGCTCCTATATCTCCTGCCTGACAGTAGCAGCAGGAAACGAACAGGGCCTGGATGGTGAGGGTCACTGATGACAGATGCTGCCTTCTTGATGCACCGCTCCCTGTAAATGTGCTCGGTGCTGGGGAGGGCTTTGCCTGTGATGGACTGGTCTGATTCTACCACTTTCTGAAGACTTCACCATTCCTGGGCCTTGCCATTTGTCCATACCACAGTATTGACACCGGATAGCCGGCCTGACCCTCTTGCTCACAGAGACAATCAGGTGCCGTGCTCATACCACAGGGACCAATGCCGAGCTGCCCACCTTCACTGTAACAACGGCAGGTGGGTGAGGAGTGCTAACCAATAGCAAATGGAGTCCTGAGGCAGTACAGTGGGGTTAGCAGGCAAACAGTTTGTTCACAGCAAATACTCTTCACTGAAGCACTGAGCAAAGCCAGGTGCTTCTCCAAAGTGATAAAGGAAAACCGAGACTGATTACCCATGGGAAATCATAGCTGCTGTGATAAGTGGAGTTCATCTTGAGTTGAACAAAGGTTAGAGGTGTAATGACAGACGTGGACAACGGGAGATTTCACTTGACTTTGCCTCAGAAACAGGCCTTCAGCCTAACGACTCCATGTTGATCTTCTTGCCCACCGACACTAATTCCATTTGCCCATGTTACAGAACCTTATTATTTTAAGCCTCGTCTATATGAGTGTTTTCTAACTGCCCCTTCAATGCAGTGATTGTCCCCTATTCTGCCACCTACTCTAGCAGATTTCAACCACTCTTACCCCTCAGATCTCCTTAAGTTTCTTGCCTCTCAATGTAAACCTGTGCCGTCCTGATCTTGCCACCCCTTTTCTAGTGAAGATTATGAGTGACCGTAATTGGTAAATGGAACGAGTGAACACGATGGACTGAACAGACTTAAATTGTTTCCAAGTTACCTTTGTCTGATCAGCAACGTCACTGTTCTGGGGTTCGGATGTAAGGACTCACTTTGGTTCAGAACACTGTTGCTCACTTCCATTGCTTACATGATTTGTAATTTTTTCCCTTTCTCTGTGCAGTGGGTTTCGGTCTTTATTTTATTTTTTTTTAATTGGGTTCTTTGGGTTTCTTGCTTTGTGACTGCCTATAAGCAAACAAATCTCAAGGCTGTATAATTTATACATTCTTTGATAATAAATGTATTTTGAACTTTGCTTCTAGGCATGTGCATGCACTTGGGTTTGGACCGTAATACACACACAGACTAGGCAGGCATTGTCTTACCTGTGGCCAGGTAGAATCTTGCAACCTGAGTTTGTCCACCTGATACCTTCTGCAGCTGGCAGACTCATTTCCTGCATCACCACAGTGTAGGTACATCACTGGTTGTAAAACAGGTGCTATATAAATGCAAGCTTGTTTGTTTTTCTTTCAATTACCTCATTGATAAGCATGCGACTGGCCATGCTTAGCCTGGTTTTGGGTCCAAAGTGACTGGTGATCATGATCCTGAGACTGGCCTCTGAGAAAGACAACTGGTGAGGGTATGCCGACAGCAGCTCATCCACCATGAGCACAGAGGAGTTACGGGAGAAGTTGGCTGTAAAGGAAAGCCGCAAAGTGTTAACCCTTTCACCGGCATCACGCTCACCAGTGGAATGGCTGCCATTGCCCTTTAACTTCCCAAAGCTGGGTATATTTTCCCAAACTAGTGACGCTTCATAACTCTACATAATCTCCTATAGTTTGGACGTTGACTGTCAAAGCACAAGGATTCTTCAATCATAGTGTCATAAGCCACAGAAGTAGGCTCTTTAGCCCATCTTGTCCATTCCAACCAAGATGCATATTTAAAGTAGTCCATTTGTCCATGTTTGGCCCATATAATTCAAAACCTTTCCCATTCACATACTGTACCCTGTCTATTATTGTACCTACCTCAACCATTTTCTCTGGCACCTCATTCCACACACACCACCCTGCATGGTGAAGAGTTGTTCGTCAGGTTCATTTTACACCTTTCCCCTCTCATCGTCAACCTCTGCCCTCTAACTTTTGATACCCCAACCTGGGGTTTAAAAAAAAAACTGTGTGCATTCATCTTGTTGATGCCCCTCATGATTTTATAACGTCCCCTGGTCACATTTTTTCCAGGTGTCTATTTCTCTCCCCGCTTTTGTGTACCTTGTAACAAAGTGAAGTTATATTAACAAAAATAGGCACTGATCAAACGCAAGCCATGATATGCCTCCTCCCACTCTTCGTTTGTATAACCTGCACCTGGAAGTAGCCGATGGTGTACGCTTTAGACCGGAAACTTGCCAGAGGCTGGATAAGAGAAAGAACCCAAATTTCTTTCCCTACGAGAATGTCTCCCTACACTGAGCCGTAGAACATAGAACAGTACAGCACGGTACAAGCTCTTCAGTCCACAATGTTGTGTCAACCTTTTAACCTACTCTATGGTCAATCTAATCCTCCTCTACTACATACCCCTCCATTTTTCTATCATCCACTTTCTAAGGGTTGCTTAAGTGGTTCTAATGTATCTGCCTTTACCACCATCCCTGACAGGGGATTCCATGCACCCACCACCTCTGTAAGAACTAACTTCTGTCATTTCCCCTACACTTTCCTCCAATCACTTTAAAATTATGCCCCCTCGTATTAGCCGTTTCCACCCTGGAAGTCTCCACTTGATCTATGCCTCTTATCATCTTGTACAGCTCTATCGAGTCACTTTCTTATCCAGAGGGAAAAGCCCTGGCTTGCTCAACCCCCTTCATTAGGCGTAGCCTTTCAGCTGAGTCTTGCAACGTTCATCATAAGTGAGGCAGCAGAGAGAGTCATTCACGCTGCTTGATAATAAAATTTCAGGCACCAGGAGGTGCCTGGGCAAAACAAAAATAGCTGGGACTGTTGTTTTGAGCAAAGGAAGATTTAATAGAGGTGTTTAAAATGATGAGGGGTTAAGCTAGAGCAGGACTGTATCAGTCACATAGATCAAGTGAAGACTTCTTCCCAGGGCAGAAATGGCTAACATGAGAATGCTCATTTGTGGCTTTCAAAAGTGTGGTGCATGAATACTTAAAACAAAAAGGTGGTGTAACATAACAAAGAAGAGACCCCGTACAGTGGATAAGGCACAGAGAAGCCGAACAGATTGAACAGCAAGTTCAGGGAGCCAGTACACTACAAGGTGAACCCAGTGGGAACCCAGACGATCCCAGCTGAAGGACCAGACCGGCATCATAGCTGAGACATTCAACAGTTCTTCTAAATTCGGTGAGTTGCAACATGACCACAGTTCTCCCCAAGGCCAAACATGGTGCTGCCTTGTAGTTTTGAACAGTCCTCCCTGCTGCCTTCCTTCCCGTCCTCAGCAGTCACTTAACGATCTCTCAAGGACAGCCACTGTATTTAAATCACTTCTACAGCACATCTTTCAACCTGAGCGGTGTGATGCAAACCTAGTGAAGATTTCCAAGGATTTTGAAGACAAGCTATTTACCCTGACTCCTACCTTTCTTCAGTAAGACCATAGTGGCATCACAGTTGCTGTTGTCATCCATTTCTGCATTACTTGTGTTCCCATTGGCCATGTTCACAGATGGCTTCTTCCATTTGTTCTCAAAGAAGATCTGCATCGACGTGTTGAACCTGGGTCCAAGCAGTGATTAGCAAAAATTAGAGTGTTTTTAAAGTAATTCCTTCACATTCAGTTTATACTACAAAAGTACATTTTTTATGGGTTCTTTTGGGTTTCTTTGTTTTGTAGCTGCCGATAAGGCGACAAATCTCAAGGTTGTATAATGTACACATACTTTGAAATTTAGTCATAGTCATACTTTATTGATCCCCGGGGAAATTGGTTTTCATGACAGTTGCACCATAAATAATTAAGTAGTAATAAAACCATAAATAATTAAATAGTAATATATAAATTATGCCAGGAAATAAGTCCAGGACCAGCCTACTGGCTCAGGGTGTCTGACCCTCCAAGGGAGGAGTTGTAAAGTTTGATGGCCACAGGCAGGAATGACTTCCTATGACGCTCTGTGTTGCATCTCGGTGGAATGAGTCTCTGGCTGAATGTACTCCTGTGCCCAACCAGTCCATTATGTAGTGGATGGGAGACATTGTCCAAGATGGCATGCAACTTGGACAGCATCCTCTTTTCAGACACCACCGTCAGAGAGTCCAGTTCCATCCGCACAACATCACTGGCCTTACGAATGAGTTTGTTGATTCTGTTGGTGTCTGCTACCCTCAGCCTGCTGCCCCAACACACAACAGCAAACATGATCGCACTGGCCACCACAGACTCCTAGAACATCCTCGGCATCGTCCAGCAGATGTTAAAGGAACATTAATTCAGGTTCTCATGGTAATTATGATGAAGTCCAGTACACAGTTCATTGCTATGGCACTCGTAGAGAGACAGGAGGAGACATATGAAGAACATTTCTTCTTTATAAATTTTCAGTGATACAATATGTTTATTATAGGCCAGGCTATTGTACAGGGTGTTTCTGTTCCAATCAATGCTGTCCTTCTTTAAACCTATTCCCCACATCCCTCCCATCTCAAACTGCTCCTCTAATAAATCAAGCTTGCTCCACATCCCAGTCCTTCATCCAGCCAATCGCTCCGAAGGTTCCACCTCGGAAAGAACAAAGCTCCCATCACGGCAAATCATGGAGTAGCAGCGGAAGTTGAACTAAGTACAGAAAGGACCCAATAATGAGACTGATAAGCTTTTCACTTTGCGTTCTGATCCCTGATATCACCAGGTCATCTAGGTTCTTTTATGGCAATTCTTCTATGATCTCTACTTTGCTGTTTCTTCCAACGTTCACAATGCGCCAATCAGAGGCAGCAGTTCATGTTGACGTGCAGCAAGGACTAGGTGACATTCAGGCATGGCCAGGTAACACTTGTGTCACACAAGTCAAGGCAACGGCCACCTCCAGTGGGGGATGGCCTTACCACCTATCCATGTCATTCCCTCTCCAGCAATATTCTGTGTGGTCACCAATCATCAGAGACATAACTGAGTTAAGTAAATAAGCGATGCAGCTGCAAGGACAGGCCAGAGATTGAATATTTTGCTTTGTATGACTCATCTCATGTAAGCCCTCGGCCTCACAACCATCTGCAAGTCATGAGCTTCTAGCAGAGTCAGAAAACTCTTCAGTTACCCATCTGAGCATGGAACCGACCACTCTCGAGACCTGGACACCATCCAGGATAAAGCAGCCCACGTCATTGGCACCTCATCCACCACCTCATTCTCATTTGCTCCACATCAGCACACTGCACCATCCACCCAGGCTACTCTGTCATCAATCCTCAAACTTACAGCTTCCACCATCAGGAAGGAGAAGGACAAAAGGAACATAGAAACACGGCCACCAGCAGGTTCGCCTCCAAGTCACGCACCATCTTGTCTTGGAAATATATCCCTGTTCCTTCAGTACTGCTGATCCAAATCCCTGAACTTAATTCCCAACAGCACTATGGAAGCAACTCCATCAGACTAGCTGCCATGGTTTTAGAAGATGGCTCACCACAATCTTCCCAAGGACAGTTAGAAGTAATAAATGATCGTAAACACAAAATAATCTGCAGATGCTGGGCCGGAACGTCGACTCACCGTTTCCATGGATGTTGCCCGACCTGCTGAGTTCCTCCAGCGTGCTCTGAGTGTTAATAAATGATCGTCTTGCCAGTAATATCTCGATTTCAAAAGATGAATGAACTAAGAGAAGACCCAACAATGGTTCTCGTTTGTCATCAACTATCCCCACCATCGGGATCATGCCATCTTTTCCTGGCAGGAAGTACAGAAAACTGAAGCACCACACCACCAGGTTCAAAACCAGCTATTTCCTTCCAACCATTTAGTTCTCGAACCAACCAGTACAACCCTAATCACTACCTCAGTGCAGCAACACTATGCCTAGTTTCATTACTTTGCACCACAACGGACTTTGTTTTTCTTTAGCTCTAATCGTATAATTTCTTATAAAATGTGTGCATAATTTGTTTAATTTATGGTTTTCTTATGAATGCTGCTTTTATGATGTTATGTATCTGTGATACTGCTGCAAGTTTTTAATTACACATGTACATATGACAATAAACTCAGTTTTGACTTTCTGCAACACACATCAAAGTTGCTGGTGAACGCAGCCGGCCAGGCAGCATCTCTAGGAAGCGGTACAGTTGACGTTTTGGGTCTCGGCCCAAAATGTTGACTGTACCTCTTCCTAGAGATGCTGCCTGGCCTGCTGCGTTCACCAGCAACTTTGATGTGTGTTGTTTGAAGTTCCAGCATCTGCAGAATCCCTCGTGTTTGACTTTCTGTGCTATTTTGATGATGAGTTGACTTTCAGGTAGGTTTTATAGTTCCAAAGTCATTCTGCACCCACTGGGAGCAAAAACCTGTATATGCATTAGAGGAGCTAATGATGATGAGGACATAGGGTTCCAATGAGGTGTTGTCCATTGACTTGTGATGTTCATGTTCCAAACAACTTGACGTTAATGTGGAAGCCAAGGGACAAGCGTATTGATAAGATGGAGAACCTCTTACTCAGTAACTGGTATCAGCTTGGAAGAGGCGATGAACCAATGAATGGAAGATTACAATAACTTACTTATTTGCCACACACATAGGGCCCTTCGTATTCCGACGAACAAGTCCAGCATCCCACAGAATAGGGAAAGAAATCCACTATACCGCTGCTCTGTATTCTTTGGATACCAAACACAGTTGTCCCCTTTCCTATTTGCTACGTCACCCTACCCTTCAACCAATATTCCCCTATAAAAGTAAGTGGAGCGACGTCTGGTTAACTGAAGTTGTTCCTTGGAGTGGAGGACATGCCCGGTCTGATCCAGTCTTCCTGCTTTGCATCCCTCGTCTCTGCTCTTGTCTACGTTCTCATTCTCTAACTGCTCCCATTCACTCAATGAAGACACAAGACAGCACCAATGCTGGAATCTGGTGCAACAAACAAGATGCTGGAGGGGCAAGTCAGGTAGCATCGGCTGCTGAGTTCCTCTAGCAACTTGTCTGTTGTCCTGTTCATTCAATGACTGGATAACCTTACACCTTTGGTCGTTATCCTCATCGACAGCCTCATTCCCACAGTGACCCCACTCTCCTCCTATGAGTCATCTTCCTTACCTACCCTCCGTGCAGCTTAACAAGTCCCTTTAGTTTCCTTCCCAGCTCTGACAATGGTCACTGACCCGAAAAGTCAGCTCTATTTTTCTTCCCATGGATCTTTAGGATCCAGCTCCTTCAGAATTTATTTTATTTTTTTTGGAGCTAATGCTCTTCAGAAACTACAGGTACCTACAGAGCACGTGCAAGGCACAGTTAGGCCTTTGTTCTGATCTGTGGGTAGATACAGGACCCCTCTGAAGCAAGACCGGAATGGGGTTTTACGAATCGTTGCACAGTGCAAACTGCATACATTTTTCAGAATATCACTACAGAGACTGAGGACTGACTGATGGCAGTCACACCGTGCAGATAACGAAAGGAGTAGAAACACAGTCAGTCACCCCACGGTGTCATCGATCTGATAGGGCCTCATACAGTGTAGCCGCTTTTAGCTCACTAATGAAATCCTGTCTCAGTCTTTAGGGTCCCACCACAAATACTATATGCCTTCACTAACAACCATTTCAAACTTTCCACAAACGTGAGGTAAAACACAAGACTGGGCGTATGATACAGAACTGTGTATAACTTCGCAGTTTGACACCACACACATCTCCACTCAGCATACCACACTGGAGAGGGTGCAGAGATTTACACAGGGCTGGAAGGTTGCCAGCACAAGGAATAAGATCAATAAACTGGGGATAATCTCTTTGGGAAAGGAGGCTGAAGAGGGACTTAAATGGTATAAAATTATGCAGAGTCCAGAAAGGGTAAGTAAGGAGAACCCCTACACTGGGGTCAAAATCCAAAGTGATGGAGAAGACTTCGAGGGGAGGTAAGGAAAGCTTTGTTCTTTTTGTGCTCACGAGGGTGGTGAAGTCCAGAGCTCACTGACTGAGAGGGTGTTGGAGTCAGAAACCCTCGACAGACTTGAAGACCAGCTGGACGTGTACTTGCAGATGGGGCGTATGGGGTGTCAGGGAGGGGTAGCACCTCTGGTGGGGGAACATGTCGCATCCTTTTCAAGGCGGTTAGTCCATCTTTGGTTAGAGGTGCTACCCCTCTCTGGCACTCAGCTCTCACATGTGGCTCCCCGTAGCTGTTTGCATGCTACAGCGGCCACACCCCGGGCAATGGTTTCGACAAGCCAGCTAAACCAGGTGAGGGTAGCCGACGGGTCTCAAACCCTCGGTGAGATAGGGAGTTGTCTATCTCAGCATGTGAAGACAGACTCCGGCGGATTGAGCAGACGAGACCAATGGAAGGTCCAACCGTCAAGAAAGCGTCGTGGAACGTGTAGAGCAGGACAAGACACAGAAAACGTCCTGGTCATCCACTGCGCCTAGTCCCATCGCCAGCCGTCTCGACTCTGTCTTGCCACTGGATCCAGATGGGAATTGCGAAGAGAGAGTGAGGCTGACGCTGCACAACTCTCCCTCACTTAAATCCAAATCATGCGCTAGTCTCAACACCATCATAATGGTGTCGAGCTCCTCATCGACGTCAACGATGGACGAACACTTGCAGATGTGTGACCACTAGAACGGTAGACCTAGTGTGGAACGTAGGATCAGGATAGGCCGGCTTGTTTTGACCAGCAGAGGAACATTAGGCCAAATGGCTGCTCTCTGTGTCAAGCATTTCTTGTGAAACATTATTTTCTTGTCACCTAGAAAATGACAGCAGGCCTTTGAAACTGCACCTAGTGTAGTGCTTCCATGGTCCCACAACTGTAAATGACCCCACGGTAGGTGTGAGTGCCCAGTGTCTCTCCATGGACAGTCTGTGGTATGCTACCAGCAGTGGGAATGTAAGAGGTGTCAGCTTTGCTCTGTGCATGGCCCCTGTCTTTGAACTGGCTCTTGCCTCTGTCAAAGCCACCAATGTGTGGGCAACTTGAGCCTATGTGCTTCTCCGGAACCTGTGTGGTTATCAGCGGGCCTGATCAGTTCTGCCTGTCTGGAGCCTGGAGAAAGTGCTGGGGCTGAATTTCATGGATCAATCATCCAATAGGCATGTACCTCCTGGGAGTGCTCCTCTGCCTGCCAGTCTGTCTCCAGTGAGAATGGATGTTAAGTGCAGGACCCACAGCATTGTTTCAGCACAGGAGGCCATCCAGTCCATCCTAGCTTATCGGGCCGATCTGTTCTTCCACCTGGATTTTAACATTCAAGGACATAACTACACTCCCCTGAAACACCCACTGGGGCGGGGAGGGGTGGCACAGTGTCCTAGTGATTAGTGTGATTGCTTTACAGTGTAAGATCAGGGTTTGATTTCCACTACTGTCTATAAGGAATTTGTCACTGTGTGGGTTTCCTCTGCATGCTACAGTTTCTTCCCAAATTCCAAAGACGTACGGGCTGGAGTTCGTGAGTTGCGGGCATGTTGGCACTGATCGTGTGGCAACACGTGTGGGCTGCCCAGCACAACCTTGCTGATCTAATTTGACCCAAATGACTCATTTCACTGTAGGTTTCAATGTTTTGATGTACATGTGACAAATAAAGCTCATCTTTATCACTGGGTGAGCCGAGAATGGGAATCAAATTGGGTCAATCGTTACAACCACATGCTTGGATGCAGACTGTCAGTCTCCTCGCTGCCCTGTTCAAGGGATGAAGATAAAGATCTGTTCATTATTTAACGGGCAGTTTCTATCACCAAATTCCAGAGAACATTACAAATTAATGAGTGCTTACTTCATAATCAGGATGTAGACTGCATACATTAATATCAAGACCAGAGATTCCCACCTGAGGAGGAAAGTGATACAATTCTAGGATTAGTTCATTGACAAGCAAAAGAAAACCTGCAGATGCTGGAAATCCAAGCAACACACACAAAATGTCGGAGGAACTCAGAAGCCAGGCAGCAACTATGGAAAAGAGTACAGTCGGGACTCGGCTCGAAACGTCGACTGTACTCTTTTACATGGATGCTGCCTGGCCTGAGTTCCTCCAGCACTTTGTGTGTGTCGCTTAGCTCCTTGACATGCTTTGCATTACAGACCACACAGACAGCATTGCTCTATCGTACATTACCACCGAACGCATCAGAAGCAAAAGCAGGTGACGGCACAAAAGTAAAGGGGATGTATTAACTGAGAGTGTGCTGTACTGACAGACTGTGTGGATGAAGTGTGAGTGAGCGTATGGACAGAGTACGTTCTCAGAGTAAACGTGAAGGATTGATGAGCAGTGTATAGTGGGAGGTTGGTGTACAGAGAATGATCGTGGAGTATTGATGGGGAGGGTGCAGAGAAAGTATATGGCTTGCTTTCCTTCACAGGTCAGGGCACAGAATATAAAAGTTGTGATGTTACATTGCAACTTACAAAACACTTGTTGGGCCACACTTGGAGAGTTTAGTTATTTTGTTTAGAGATACAGTGTGGAATAGGCCCTCACGGCCCATCGAACAATGCTGCCCCATAACCCCCAATTTAATCAAGGGAACATTTACAGTAACCAATTATCCGACTAACCAGAATGTCTTTGGACTGAAGGAGGAAATCACAGCACCCAGAGCAAACCCACACATTCCACAGGGAGGATGTGCAGACTTCTTACAGGTGACGTTGGAACTGAGCTCTGTACTCTGCTGCCCCGAGCTGTAATAGCATCGTGCTAACCACTACTCCACCATGGCCCCTTGTTGTGTGCTGTTTTGGGCTATGGGGATGCGTGACTGCGCTGGAGAAGATGCAATGGAGATTCGTCAGAATTGGCCAGTTATCGGGATAGGTGGCGTAGGCTGGGTTTGTTTTCACGAGAGCGAGGAAGGCTGAGAGGTGACCTGGCAGAGGTATATAATATTATAAGAGTAATAGATAGAGTTCATAATCAGAATCTTTCTCCCATGGCAGAGGTATTAAAATCAAGAGGGCAACGTCTAAAGATCAGAGGTAGGAGTATTAAAGGGGAGCTGAGGGTAAATTTTGTTTTTGCACAAGGAGTTGTATATATCTGGAACTTATTGTCAGAGGAGGTGATGGAATTAGATACAATCACAGGTAGTTGAATGGGCAAGGCATAGAAAGATAATGACTTGATGCGGGCAAATAGGATTAGGGTAAATGAACAAAATGGTTGCTATAGACATGGCGGGTCAAAAAGACATTTTCCACACAGTATGACTTTTGTCTCTGAGGCTAGTGCAGAAAGGTATAACATTTTTATAATTTGGGATGTTTGTGAGCGATACTTACCAAGAAACCTTTTCATCATAAATAATCTGGAAAGAAAGAGAGAAAATTTACTGAGAATGACCCTTCAGTCATTTCAGAGCTCGGTTTCCATTTTAAATGCAATATTTGAACAGGCATCAATCCCAATCAAAGTCAATGTTAAATTACATATATTATCAAGTAAATAAATATCAAAGGATATGTTTCATCTCTACAAGTAAAAGTAATGTACCAAGGAAGGCTTGCATTAATATAACACCTCTCGCTTCTCTTTCAGGACTTACCGAAGATGACTGTCATTGAAACACACTACAGTATTGAGATCACATGTACCTCAGTAGTTAAGCTGTAGTAAGCAGGCAATGTTTGCACTTGTGAGCTTTATGGCTGAGCTCCAGGCAATGTACTGGAACCAAGGTGAGGAGAGCATCTGCAAGACAGAGGTCTTTCACCCACCTGCCCCCACTGGCACATTGCTCCCCCATGATAAAAGCGAGGCCATTGAAAATATGAAATTGTAGACTTATTTCTACAATCTGTCACTGAGCATAACAACCTACATTGAGGCAGCTTCAGTTTAGAGTCATACAGCAAGGAAGCATACACTTCTGCCCTACTATTCCATGACGTCCAAAATGCCCCCACCCAGGTTGTCACATTTGCCAGTGTTTGACCCATAATCTTCTAAATCTTTCCAATCCACATACCACACAGACAACATCCATTGTGCCCATCAATTTCCCCTCTCACCTCAAACCTATGCCCTCGAGTTCTTGATGCTGCAACTCTGAGGAAAAGACTGAACGCATTCATCCTAGTTACACCCCGGTGATCTCGTGCACCTCCATCAGATCACCTTTCAGTCTTCGGTCTATAGCCCAGTTCCAGAAGTAGTGAGCTGCTGGGAAGTGGATAGTCACACTGCTCTTCTGCCTCACCTCCATGATCACCCTGGCCCTTGCTGGGTCACCCAGCAGTCACATGGAACTTGCCAAAGTGTTGCCGTGCCGCGGGTATCTTCTGGAGCAGTGAGTTCAAGATGGAATCAAGAAAATCTTAAAAATCTTCTGGGGGTAAAACAAACAAATAACAATCTGCCTAAGAAACCACTCCATAGGTATGTGTATCACCTAATGCGGCAATTAACTGGCTGGTTTCATCAGCAGTCGATGGTGCTGGTTGAGCTGAGAGTGGCTGAGGGCAGAAACTCTCCTGTTGCTGTTCAACACACACCAGTCGTCATGGAGGGATCAGCAATGGAAAAAGGTGAGCAGTTTCAAATTCCTCCGTGTCAACATCTCTGAGGATCTTTCCTGGTCCCAATTGTGAAGAAGGCATAAAAGCAGCTTTATTTCATTTGGAGCTCGAGGAGACTTAGTAGGTCATGAAAGACTCCCACAAATTTCCACAGACGTACTGTGGAAAACATTCTAACTGGTTGCATCACTGTCTGGCATGGAAGGGCCATTGCACAGGGTCCGAAAAAGCTGCTGGAAGTTGTAAACTCAGCCAGCTGCATCATGGGCACTAGCATCCCCACCATCGAGAACACCTTCAAAAAGCGACATCCGTCATTAAGGACCCCATCATCTGGGGCATGCCCTCTTCTCATTGCTACCATCAGGGAGTAGGTACACCAGCTTGAAAGCATACACTCAACGACTCAGGAACAGCTTCTTCCCCTCCACCATCAGATTTCTGAATGGACAAGGCACTCATCAACACTGCCTCACTTTCTTTTAAAGAAATAAAATACTAATTCTAAAAATATATATATGGTAATTTATATTTCCTATTATTATCTATTGCAACAGTGATATTACACTTGATTCTGAACTTGGTTGGGTAACAATCCCAAAATGGGGGATGACAAACTTGTTCTCAATGGCTAATAGGCTGGCCCCTTACTTAGTAAGTTACATTAAAGCCCCGGTCTAAACACAGGCCATCAACATCTTATGGGGAGGGTGGGCAAAGTTAATTGTAATTGGTTCGTTATTGTCACATATACCAAGATACAGTGAAAAGTTTTGTGTCTGTGTACCATTCAGACAGGTCATTCCATACATAAGTACATGAAGATAATACAAACAGAAGAGCAATCACAAAATGCAAAATATAGTGTTACAGTTATAGAGAACGCGCAGAAAGGGAGACAGTAAAATGCCATGGAGACAATTAGGCAGAAAGAAAGATTAGAAGTTCAGCTTTATTGGGCAAGAGGTCTACTCAAGACTCTTATAACCATGAGGTAGAAGCTGTCTTTGAGGCTGGTGGAATGTGTTCTCAAGCTGTTGTATCTTCTGCCTGATAGGGGAGGGGGAGAATAGAGAATGACCGGAGCTTGGAGGGGTCATTGATCAAGTTGCATTCCAAGAAAATGGGCCTTACTGCAACGTTCCGTAGTGCAAAGCCACGTCATTTGTGTTTGTTTCAAGAAATGAAGTAAAACTAAGTTTAGTGTTGATTTGTTGAATCCTTGCCAACACGTAAATTCTGAGAAAGCAAACTTCATTCGGTATGTCATATTTTTGGCTAGTGATTTGTGAATTCTACAAGGGTGAACTTCATCTGCTGACCAAAATCTGCATGGCTGCCACTGTGCACCTGTCCTGGATGTTGGACAGCATAGCAGCTCTGCATTCAACACTGCGCAGGCTTCTCCTAAAAAGCACTGGGCAAGTGACTTCCCCTCAAGGCTGAGATGTGGTTAAGTTCGATGTGTCAGCAGAAATGTGTTGAGAACCTTGGTCAATACTCCTTCCCCTTTTGGTTTCAGTAGCGACTGTTTGAAAGTATCTACAAACCTCTCTGGTTGGCCATCAGACTGTGGGTGATGGGGGGGGGTGAGCAGATCAGAATCTGAGTTAGGTTTATTATCACTGTCATATGTTGTGAAATTTGTTAACTTAGCATCAGCAGTTCAATGCAATACTTCATAGCATTAACAGAAAAAATAAGTAAATCAATCACAGCAAGTATATTTATGTATATTAACTAGTTAAAAATCATGTAAAAACAGAAATAATATAAAAACGTGAGGTAGTGTTCACGGGTTCAATGTCCATTTAGGAATCAGATGGCAGTGGGGAAGAAACTGCTCCTGAATCACTGAGTGTGTGCCTTCAGACTGCTGTACCTCCTACCTAATGGTAACAGTGAGAACAAGGCATGCCCTGGGTGATGGGGGTCCTTAATAATAGACGCCACCTGTTTGAGACACAGCTCCTTTAAGATGTCTTGGATACTACAGAAGCTAGTACCCAAGGTGGAACTGACTAATTTTACAACTTTCTGTAGCTTTTTTCAGTCCTGTGCACTAGCACCCACCGCCCTTAATAAACATGCAGCCTGTCAGAATGCTCTCCATGCCACAACTATAGAAGTTTGAGTGTTTTAGGTGACAAAACCAAATCTCTTCAAACTCCTAATGAAATATAGCTGCCGTCTTGCCTTTTTTATAGCTGCATCGGTATGCTGGGACCACGTTAGATCCTCTGAGATCTTGACACCCAGGAACTTGAAATTGCTCACTCTCTCCACTTCTGATCCCTCTACGAAGATTGATTCGTGTTCCCTCGTCTGACCCTTTCTGAAGACCACAATCAATTCTTTGGTCTTATTAATGTTGAGTGTAAGGTTGTTGCTGTGACACCACTCAACTAGCTGGTCTATCTCGCTCTTGTCCACCCTCTCATCTCCATCTGGGATTCTACCACAATGGTTGTATCATCAATTTACAGATGATATTTGAGCCATACCTAGCCTAATAGTCATGGGTATAGAGGGAGTAGAGCAGTTAGAGTAGAGATATGGATAATTCTGCTGTTCTGGCAGAATACAGCAAACTGCTATGAACTGAATTGAGTGCCGTTGTCAGAAACTTCTGGCACCCCAAAGCGGCTACAGATCTGCAGCTGCTGTTGGATGGTAGCTTCTATTATTGTTGACTTCATGGATAATAATTCTGGCCATTTGGAATAAGTGTCAACCAAGACAAGGTAGGTACACCCATCGATTGGGCCAGCAAAGTCACTATGTACTCGACTCCATGGTCTGGTAGCCTGAGGTCATGGCTGGATTCTTTGCTGCCACAGAGAACTGAGTACACGGCTTGCATACAGATGTGTTATCTTTGTCTATGCCCAGTCAGTACACAAAGCTTCTTGCCAGGGCTTTCATTTGATTGATGCTGGGTGACCATGGTGGGATTGTTTCAGTATTTTTGGTCAAGCTGTTTGTGGAATCACTATTCTGTCTCCAAACATTAGGCAGGAGTAAACAGTTTGGAGCGATGTATGATGTTGGTAGAAGGGTACGACCGGCCATCCATCAATGAGGTGTCTGGAGATATGCTGAAGAAGAGGATCTGCAGCCATTTCTACTCCGATCTTGTCAATTATGACTGGAAGACCTTCAGCAACATCCAATACAACCCGTTGAACTTCGAAATCCACTGAAGTTGCAGCCATGATTGCTTCTTTGTTTTCAGTAACCTGCTGATTCATAAATCTGGACAGGACGTCTGCCTGACCAAGTTCCCCAGTTGATTTCAAAATTGTAAGCCAATAATGTTGCTGCCCATCTTTGTAGATAATTAGTCTGAGACCCGATGATGGACAACAGTGGCTTGTGATCAGTAAAGAGAGTTAAGCTCCTGCCATAATAAAGCATCTTGTGGAATTTCTGCACAACAAAGATGATTCCCAAGGGTTCATTCCTGATTTGACCATAGTTCCTTTCTGCTGTGGCCAGTGATCTGAATGCATGCACAACTGCCTTTTCTGAACCATTAGGGAAGATCTGGGATACAAAAGCATAACCCTGTAGTTGGACACATCTGTCACGGCAACAATTGCCAACTCTGAGTTGAAATGCATCAAGAGGTCAGATGACACCATATTTTTTTACCTGATCAAAAGCCTCTTGGTATTGTTTAGATAATTTCCACGTGCACCCTCATTGAGCAGGGCACTGAGTGGCTTCCTCAGCTTGTGCATTGCTGTGAAAAATGCTGAATAATGACTGATCATACCCAAAAATGATTGCAAAGTGCTGACATCTGATGGTTGAGGCATCTTTAAGATAGCAATAATATTTTTGGGATCTGGGTAACGACTGTGCTATTCGATGATGAATCCCAGATACTTGATTGAAGATGTCAAGAGGCTGCATTTTTTTCAGCCCAAAATTGTAATCCAAAGTCTTGTAGCTTGTTCAAAACATGGTCCAGGTGTTGGCATAGTTCTGTCTGATCCATGCCCATCACAATGATTTGTCAAGGTAAGTGGCAACACCATCAATACCACGCAGTATGGTGCCCATAAGCTTCTGGAAAATTGAAGGAACTGCCTTTACCCCAAAAGGCAAGCCGAGGACAGAAAACAACCCATTACGTGTTGTAATGCTGGGAAGCTCCTGTGAATTTTCCAAAACTTCCACCAGTAGGTAGGCTTTAGTAAAGTCCAAAGTAGTGACTACCATTCAATTTTGCAAAGAGATCTGCCAGTATCAGTGATGGGCACTGTTGTGTCTTCGGAGCCACAATGAGCCCAGCAGCTGGGAAGTCTCCATATAACCTCACTGTACTGTTGGCTTTCTTCGTAATGACGACTGGAGCTGCCCAACATGAGGAGATGATAGTTCTGATCACACCTCCTTGTTGTGGGCAATCCAGCACTTGCTCCACAATTGGTAAGGCTGTGTATGGTACTAGTCTTTTGGGACAGAAGACTGGCTTTGCATCTGGATGGAAGTGGAGTTCTGCTTGCGGTTTGGTGCGTCAACCTAACCCTTCTTGAAATACTGCTGCATAGTGCTGTTGCAGTTGTTGTTTGGCCTCATGTACTGATAGTGGTATGGCATCGATTGATGTGATTTCAACAGCCAGTGTCTTCGTAAGAACTCATCCAGAGGGTAAATCCAGAGACCCAGCTTGTCTACTAGTCAATGCCAAGGACAATCAGATCTGGTTGGACTCTCAAGAAGATTGCACACACTATTGACTTGGTTACAGGTCAGCCTCACCACGCTGTGCAGTTACCAATCAGCTGGAGGGTTCCACCCAATGCACTGCAGTCGGAGTGATGAGTTGATTTGACTGGGGGGGGGGGGATCCAAGTGCCCACCACGTGTGTTTGGAGTTAATGGTGATGTCTGACACTGTATCAACTTGTAGCGCGACCAACTGATGGCTAATAAATACGTTGATGTATCTTCCCCGGCGGGGGGGGGTGAAGTCAACCTTGAACATGACTATTAAATTCCTTGTAGATTTAGATGGCATTTGAAACTTCCTGTCCTTGTGTTTCATAGTCATAGTCATACTTTTTTGATCCCGAGGGAAATTGAATTTCATTACAGTTGCCCCAACCAAGAATAGAGTATAAATATAGCAATATAAAACCATAAATAATTAAATAGTAATATGTAAATTATGCCAGGAAATAAATCCAGGACCAGCCTATTGGCTCAGGGTGTCTGACCCTCCAAGGGAGGAGTTGTAAAGTTTGATGGCCACAGGCAGGAATGACTTCCTATGAGCACTTGCAAATGTGTTCTTTGTATTGGAAGCTCCTTGTGAAATGCAATGCACCGCAGTTCCAACAAGCTGTGTTTGGCCACTGGGAGACCTGCTGAGTGATGATGTCTGGGCCATTGGAAACCACATTGACACATTTGTGTGTGACCAGGTTGGAATCGTGTTTCAGGCTGATTAAACACGCTGACGTCCTTGTGTCATATCAGTGTCCTGCTCCAGTCCGGCCAGGAGCCATTTGCAAATGTCTGCATCATCAGGTGCATATGAAGCTTGCAAACAAAAATCAGACATTTCAACTCTGATTCAGTCATATTAACCAGCTTGAAGCTTTCACATTCATGTTTGACGACACCAGTATATGTGATGAAGTAATCGGCGTTGTGTCTAAATGAGTTTTAGGCTTTAGCAGTGAACACTGAAGAGGGATGAATGATCTCCAAAAATGCTTGTTAGCTGTCGAGCAGTTTTGGCAAACAATAGGTCATGGGAGATCTTAGGCAGGATGAAGTTGAAGTAACACTCATGTTCAGTAGTACTCAATGTTTGGATCAAAGTGCATGTCTTTCACGAGTTGTCTTTACAGGTGAACTCAAACCAGAATATAATTTTGCAGCATTTAAACCATGATTCAAATGCAACTCCCAAAGCAGCATTGAACTGGAAATCTGTAAAGGACACAACAACCGACTCACATGAGTTTCGTTCAGTGTTTGACGCCATCGTTGGACTCGCTGATAATTTGCCAACCGATGTTTCGATTAACTTCAGCTGGTCTGCCTCAAATTGAGCTCATTGCTGTTGTAGGACTGCAGACAAGTCCTCTACTGAGATTGCCATGTCTATGTAAGACAATACTTGGTCACCAATTTGTAGTCTTCCCTCGCCTAGAACTACTGATGAGGCCTGAAGCCAGGAGATAGGACAAAGCCGGAACACAGAATACTCCTTTATTCAATAAAACTACACAACTACAAAGCTCAAAACTCAACTGTGCAACCCAAAGCACAACTATTTAAACAGTTTACACAAAGAACACTCAAGACGTTGACCGGAACAACAATCAATTAGTGAAAGTCAGCCTGTGATTGGTTGTAGCTAACCAATAGGCACTGGTTGTTTCAGTTCACTGTAACAATTCCAGGTCAACAGCAGATGCCATTTCAATCGCTTTTCACTCAGCTCTGGACAATGAAGATTCACACATCAAAATGCTCTTCATTGACTTCAGCTCAGCATTCAGCACTATCATCCCCTCAAAACTAATCACTAACCTCCAAGACCTAGATCTCAATACCTCCTTGTGCAATCGGACCCTCAATTTCCTCACTTGCAGACCCCAGCCAGTTTAAATTGGCAACATCTCCGCCATAACCACCATCAGCACAGGTGCACCACAAGGCTGTGTGCTTAGTCCCCTGTTCTACTCTACTTGCTTCACACAAAGCAGAGGTCACCTGTACACCAGCACAAGATCCGTGTCAGTGTATTACTCTGGGTAGGAAAGTAGCTCAGTCAGACACTCTCCCTTTCACTTGAGAAAATAAACAGTTACGATCATGTTCCCTTGCTTAGTTGTAAATAGTCCTGTGGGGAAGAGCACAGGAGTTTCCCAGATTTCCAGTCCAATAATTGTCCCTTAAACTTTAGTGAAAGAGTTTGTCGGGACATAACATCGCAGTGAGTGAGGTCTTGTTGCATTCACTGTAATTCAGTAGTACATACGCTTCAGAAGAGCTGACCTGAAGCTGTGTAGCACCTTGGATATTCTGAGTTCATGCAAGTTACCGGGGAAATGGAAGCTCTTTTTGTTTGTAAGCCTAACCAAATTAAACTAGGGAGTCTCTGCTGTCAATTAAAGTCAATCCAGCAAACACCAACTTGTGAACAAACCGAAACAGCCCCGTTACACATTGGGTAACACCATCATTCTTGGCGAACTTTCTTAGGCAGGTTGTTGTTTTGCCCCCACAAACCGAGATTTCACAGCATTCCTTATTTTGGTCTATGTCCCACCACCACACGCTGCAACTCTCAATGAACGAGTCCCCACTGTGTACCCCAGAATACTAATCTTTCACCAGCAGCCCCACAATCCTCTGGCTTGTAAACACAACTAATGTCAAAATGACGAAATTATCTCAGCCACCCTGTTAATGAGCTGAAATGACTCAGAATTGATTTGATTTAAAGTGGAAAACAAGAAGCACTTTCCTTAGTTGTCACCAGCCCTACTGAACTGAAGCTAAATGTCAAAGTTGTCCAGGATTTTAGTCTGGACCCCATTGGAAGAGGGTGGTTTGAGAATTAGAAGAGTGTTAGTAAGCATGGGAGGGATTCCCTCTAACGTTCTCGAGAAAGATGAGTTTGAATGGAAATCTGAAGAAATGCAAACGAGTGAAAAGAGAAAACACTCGGCATGCTCAGGAGCCCAGGCATAATCTGTGGGGCAAAACAGAACCTCATTTTGGTTTGAAACCTAACAAATCTCTCCCCAACTGTCTGAAGTGCCTTCCCAAGTGACAGAGACACAAGGGATTCATGGAGATGATGAAATCTTGAGCACAATACACAAAACGCCAGAGAAGTACATCGAGTCAGGTGACATCTATGGAAGGAATAAACAGTCAACGTTTTGGGCTGAGTCCTGATGAAGGGAGAAAGGACACGGCCCAAAACATACACTGTTTATTTCCTCCACAGATGCTGTCTGACCTGCTGAGTTCCTCCAGCATTTTGTGTGCAGAAGTTAAGGTGCTTCCAATGTCCTTCCAATAATTATCTTGTTACATGTTGCAATCATCATAAATAACCACTAGATGGCAGTACAAGACTAGGCAGGTCAGGTGCAGCTGCAGTTTGTGCATCGCAACTTTTCAGTTCCTGCAGCTTTGGATACCTTACCACGTATTTATTTTTAATTTATTGCGATTCAGTGCAGAATGGGCCCTTTGAGCCGTGCTGCCCAGCAATCCCCGATTTAACCCTAGCCTAATCACGGTACAATTTACAATGACCAATTAACCTACCAACTGGTACGTCTTTGGACTGCTGGAGGAAACCCGGGAGCACGCGAAGGAAACCCACGCAGTCACGGACAGAATGTACAAACTCCTTACAGACAGCAATGGGAGCTGAACCAAGGTCAACTGCACTATAAAGCAGTGTGCTGACCACTACTTTACCATGAAATGTAACATGCAGGAGGCATTTTACTGCAGGGACTGAAGTTGCAAGCTCTTGTTTAACTTGCCCCTTGGAAGAGCACAGCTGCAGCCTTCACCCCTGCTTTCATTAGCAGACCATACCAGTGTTTCCCTGGTTTTAAAAATATCTCAGCACAAATCTCGGTTGACACTGCTCACTCATCGCAACCCCACCTCCAATGCAGTGAGCTACCCTGGCTCCTGGTTTTAAGAGCATTTGATTTAAAGATCCTTACCCCTGCTTTCAAATTCCTCAATGGCTTGACCCTTCACTATCTCTAAGGCCTCTGCCTGCCAAGCAACCTCCCAAGTTATCACTTGTGGCCTCTCTCATGAATCCCAAATAATCACTTTTCTGCTGTTGACCTCTGCACCTTCAGCCCGAGCCCCAACTCTGGAATTCCTTCCAGTTAACTCCTCTGTCTTACCACTTCTCTCTCCTTCCTTAGGACGCTCCTCAGGGCTAAACAGTCTGTCCGGATTCTGGGCTGCTGTCCCAGTATTTTACTGCAATTTCCTCAAAGCATTGAATGAAACCTTTCTGCCAACTCAGTCCACACTGCTCGGAGCAACTCCATTCCACTCTCACACTGGGACTACTCAGCAAGTCAGGCAAGACCCATGCAAAGAGAGAACGAGTTAACACTCCAGGTCTGAGGTTCCATTTTCCCTCACAGATGATGCCAGAGCTCCTGTGCAAGCCGTGTTTTCTCTTTTCACCTCTGATTTCCAGCTCCTGCATTTGTGGGAGGCACTCGGAGAAAATCCATGCAATCACAGGGAGAGTGTGCAAACTCCACACAGCCTGGTATGGAAACACCAATGCCCAGGAATGAAAAAGGCTGCAGAAAGAGATGGATACAGGCCCAGACCATCACAGGCAAAGCCCTCCACTCCCTCCCACCGAGCACATTTACACGAAGCACTGCCACAAGAAAAACAGCACCTATCACCGAGGACCCCCATCATCCAGGCCATGCTCTCTTCCTGCTTCTCCTATCGGGCAGGAGGTACAGGAGCCTCAGGTCCCACACCAACAGGTTCCAGAACAGTTATTACTCTACAACCACCAGTCTCCTGTGCCAGTGCGGATAACTTCATTCACCTCAACCTGAACTGATTCTACAACCTGCAGACTCACTTTCTTGGTCTCCATAACTCCGTTCTCAGTATTATTTACTTTCTCGTATTGCACAATTTGTCTTCTCTTGCACGTTGGTTGTTTGTCAGCCTTTGTTTATGTATAGTTTTGCATAAATTCCAATGAATTCCTCTATTTTCCTGTAAATGCCTGTGGCAAGTGAATCTCAAGAGTACTATATGGTGACAAACACATATTTGATCATAACTTTACTGTGACCTTCACAGCACCGGAGGTCAGGTTCGAACCTGGTTCACTGGTGCGGTGGGAAAGTTTGTGGATTTGGTGTCAGTACTTGCTAAAATAATGCTCCCATGAGGTATTCCAGATGCTTTATTAGGATCAGAATGTTAATATAAACGCACAATGTCATAGGGATAAACTTTCAGTCTGATTTTGTTTGCAGTAGCTGAGGGAGTGTAACCAAACAAAATCTGGCACCAGGCCAAAAGAAAACCAAGGTTGGGAGGCCTGGAGCTCGTTGGCTTCGTACAGGAGAGTCATGGGAAGGTTTCTGGGGCGGATGCCAGAATGTAAGGACTCCTACCATTCAAGCACCAGCTACCAGCAACGGGTATCGGTGGTTGTGGAACAGGCCGGACTGGAGGAACATAGAGTTCCCACAGGGATATCAGGATGGAAGTGGTACAGAGATATGGAAAGATGATCTGCAAAAGGCCACGAGGCAAGGACGGCATGTAATCAGGATAGCTAATGGAATATTATAGTTTATTGCTTAAGGTTGTACCTCAGTTCAAAAGGGCACTGGTAAAACTACAACTACTTTCTTCCTTTGTTAGAGGAGGTCAGTAAAGGGCTGCAAAGGGCTCGCAGACTGTTTATTGTACTTATGGTGGAGAGGGCAGGTTGCCTCATGAAGACAGACAAAAATCTGCTTCTCTCAGTGGAGTTTGAAGCCTTTGGAACCCTCTTCCTCAAAGGGCAATGGGGGCAAAGGTAGATGCAAAGGGAAGAAGGGTTGGGTTGGCCTGGTTTGTGAGGAAAGTGGAGTTGGTTTACAGTTACGTTTGAAGGTAAAATCTCATAGAATGGCAGAGCAGATATGAAGAGTTGAGTGGCCAACCCCTGCTAATTCCTACTCCTCGGTCAGAACAGAGCACAGACGGCCCTTCTCTGTACAACAGTATAGCCCTTCGGCCCACAGTGTTGTGCTGAACTAATTAATCCTTAATCCCTTCTGCCTGCACATGCTCCACATTCCTTCATTTTCTGCATACTCGTATGCTATTTATGAGCCTTTTAAAGACCTCTATCATACCTGCCTCCTCCACCACCACCCCTGGCATCCATCGTTCTCTGTGCAAAGGAAAACTTGTCTTGCCCATCTCCTTTGAACCTTCCCCTCTCAACTCTCTTGTACTGGACTTTTTGACCCAGGGGAAAAAAGTACAGGTCTCCTACTCCATTTATGACTTCCATAATCTTGTAAACTTCTATCAGTCTCACTTCAGCCTCAGCCACTCCTGGGAAAACAATCTCTTTATCCAACCCCTCCCTACGGATGTGCCCTCTAAAACCAGGCAATATCCCGATAAAACCCCTCCTGCACCCCCTCCAAAGCTTTCACACATTTCCTCTTATGAAACAACCAGAATTGAATGCAATACTCAATGCATCAATTAACAAAAGGCAAGCATACTATATGCCTTCTTTAGCACCCTATCGACTTCTGTGGCCAGACTTAAGGAACTCTGGACTTGGACCCGAAGATCAACGCCGCACATAATAATCCTTCGCCTCTGATTTGTTAAGAATCCATCTATTGCTGGCCCAGTGCTGCTTCTGATTTGTACTCTCATATGGTTGGACCTTTTGATAAGAAAGTCCTTTTGCTGTCAGTGCGGAGAATGGTCTGCACTGGAAAACAAAATGCTGGAGAGACTCAGCAAATCCGGCAGCATTCATGGAGGGAAATAAACTGTTGGCATTTCGGGCAGAGGGAGTCTTGCTCAAGATTTCCATCATCTGCAGAATCTCTTGTGTATCAGAGTTGCGTGCTCAGGCGGACACATATGGGAAAGGATCAATGTTGGACAGCTGTTATTCACCCTGCACATTCATGATTTAAAGTACTGAGCCAAAGCTTTCGGGTTAAAGTATAATGCTAACACTGAGGAAGCAAAAGTAAGAAAGGAACAAGACCGCAGAATGAGCAAACAAACTTCAATAGGTAAAGGTGTGAGGTGACAGATAATTGAGTTACACAGCACTGAATTAGGCCCTTCGGCCCTTCTCAACCATGCTGACCAAGATGGCTTAATATGCTATTTGCATTCACCTGCATTGGCCCGTATATCTCTAAACCTTTCCTATGCAAGTACGTGTCCAAATGTTTTTTAAATCACCTAATTGTACTCGAATACCCCCCTTAAACCTCTAGTTTTAGAACCCCCTACTCTGGGAAGAAAGACTGACCATCTACCCTATCTCTGCCTCTCATCCTTTTATAAACCTCCCTCGCAGGGGTTTCCAACCTCTTTTATGCTACTGACCCCTACCATTATCCAAGAGTCCACCGACCCTGGTTGGGAACCCCTGCTTTATAGGATCACTCCTCAAGCCTCCTTCACTCCGAGAGAGCAGTCCCAATCTACCCAACTTCTCTTTATAACTCAGGCTTTGCATCCGGACAACATTCCTGTAAATCTTTTCTGCACCCTGTCTAGCTTAACCACCTCTTTCTGACAGCATGATGACCAGAACTGTACAGCAGCATAGGGGCTGACATTGTTACAGCTCAGGGCATGGAGTTCAGAATTCCAACGCAGTCTGTAAGAAGTTAGTATGTCCTTCCCATGAGTGCATAGGTTTCCTGCAGGTGCTCCAGTTTCCAAAGACATACTGGTTGGTAGCTTAATTGGTCACTATAAGTCGTCCTGTGATTACACTAAAGTTAAATCGAGGGCTGCTTGTTGAGGGTGCGGCTTGTTGAGTCAGAACACTCTACCTCTCAATAAAAATTAAAATAATAAATATGCCAAGTGTGGCCCAACCAGCACTGGAACAAGCTGAGTGGGAAATCCGTGGAGGACAGGGTCCACCTACCCCTTCTTAAGTAACAAAGACAACAGAACAAAAAGAATCTCAGAGTGCGGACGCAGAAATCATAAAAAAGGGTAACACAGGTCAACAAGGCAATAAGAAGTATCAAGAAAGAGCTAGAGTTCACTTGTGGAATTCAAAGGCAGAATTTATGTTAATTTTACAGACACTTCGAACACTTAGCTCGCACAACATCGCGGCTGAAGGGCGTTAAAATGTGTTTGCATATTCCTGCTCTCCACATTACAAAAGTGCAAAGTATAATGAAAATAACAACATGACCAAGAGGGCTGTAACAAATTGGGGGGGGGGGGGGGGAGAGTTGTAACTAATGGGGGGGGGAGGGCTGTAACTTGTGGGTGGGGGGGCAGCCAGACTGAACAGCTGGGGGACCTGTTTATAGAGGAAGGAAAAAGTTGAGGGGAACCTTTAAAATTGCCAATTTTAGTACTGCAGAAGTGGAGAAAATGCATGCACAAGAGCAAGCTCAAAAGTGTGGGTGATATCTCTGGGATAGGTACTCATGAACCATATAAGGAAATTGCAAGAAGTTTCTGTATCTAAGAGGCTGACAGGAATTTGGAACCTGCTAGCACATTTAAAGTGAAGCTAGTGACATACATTGGGGAGGAAACGACGACATATCAAAGGGTGAAAGGAAACAAGGTGGGAGAAGGTTAACGTGGTGCGTTAACACTTGAAATGGACTGACTGCCTTCTTTTGTGCTGGAAAATGTGTTATAATTTTCAGCAGCTTGTTAATAATACTCTAACATTCAACACCTCCAGTAAATAGAATCACTACACTATTTCTGCACTTGCACGATGCTTCAAAAGAGCAGATGTTTACCAATCATACAGTCAGTCGCTGTTGTGTGGTCTCCAACACTCAGAAAAGCTGGCCGGTGGTGTAGTGGCGGCCGAACCAGATTTTGAGGCAAATGGTCCTGGATTCGAACCCAGCCGGCCCCTTGTATGCTTTCCATCCGTGCTGGGTTGAGCATTGAGCTAGCAGCTCAGCCTTGTAAAAAACAGACAAACGCTAAAGAAACAGCAGGGTTGCTGTCCGATATGCCACCAGGCCCAGAAAGGAACAGCAACATGACACCCAGAAATTGTGGAAATTCCCGACTTCTTACACCAGAGACTAAAGACTTGTTTGCCATGGAGGAATCTTCTTCAGCATGGACTAGATGGGCCAAAATGTGCTGAACTTTTCTATGACTCTCTGTCAGTGCGATTGGTGAGATTATGCCAATGATTAATGCTCCGAGTCTCCTTAAACCATCAGTATCATTCTGTGCTGGATAAACACATTGGCAAGTGGTGGTCAGATATTTATCAAAGCTGTGAGAGTGCAAGGATTACTCATGGTCTTCAGTATATGTAGAACACACTGCACAAAACCAGGGAATGCTCAGCAGGGTTAGGGAACATCCAGTGAGAGGAAGGCAAGTGCCGTTTGTCTAGGCCAGATGCATCCAAACAGAATGATTTCATTCAGCTTAATAGAAAATAGGTGCAGGGGTAGGCCATTCGGCCCTTCGAGCCAGCACCACCATTCACTGTGATCATGGCTGATCATCCACAATCAGTACCCTGTTCCTGCCTTCTCCCCATATCCCTTGACTCTGCTATCTTTAAGAGCTCTGTCTAACTCTTTCTTGAAAGAATCCAGAGAACTGGCCTCCACTGCCTTCTGAGGCAGAGCATTTCACAGATCCACAACCCTCTGTGTGAAAAAGTTTTTCCTCAACTCCATTCTAAATGGTCTACCCCCTATTCTTAAACTGTGGCCTCTGGTTCTGGACTCCCCCAACATCGGGAACATGTTTCCTGCCTCTAGCATGTCCAATCCCTTAATAATCTTATATGTTTCAATCAGATCCCCTCTCATGCTTCTAAATTCCAGTGGATACAAGCCCAGTCGCTCCAATCTTTCAACATATGACATTCCTGCCATCCCTGGAATTAACCTCGTGAACCTACACTGCACTCCCTCCATAGCAAGAATGTCCTTCATCAAATTTGGAGACCAAAACTGCACACAGTACTCCAAGTGGGGTCTCACCAGGTCCTTGTACAGTTGCAGAAGGACCTCTTTGCTCCTATACTCAACTCCCCTTGTTATGAAGGCCAACATGCCATTAGCTTTCTTCACTGCCTGCTGTACCTGTATGCTTACTTTCAGTGACTGATGAACAAGGACACCCAGATCTTGTTGTACTTCCCCTTTTCCTAACTTGACACCATTCAAATAGTAATCTGCCCTCCTGTTCTTGCCACCAAAGTGGATAACCTCACATTTATCCACATTAAACTGCATCTGCCCACTCACCCCACCTGTCCAAGTCACCCTGCATTCTCATAACATCCTCCTCACATTTCACACTGTGAATGTGAGCTTAATGCGCTTAATGTGGAGAACATGTGAGAATGGGGTTGAAAACCAAAATTCAGCCATGACTGAATGGCAGAGCAGACTTAATGGCCCGAATGGCTTAATTCTGCTCCTATATCTTGTGTTGTTATTGTGTCACATCTCAAGTTCCTTGTAAAATCCAAAGAACCCACATTTGGTATGAATCAAATATAAACCATATCCCAATCAGTATTTGGTATCTCCACCACCCCCATCCCATTACTCTGATCCTGAGCGTGCCATTCCTCTAAACCCAGCCTTCTGGACATTCCTCACCTTCTCACCACTCCCCGTCAATAGCTCAGCCACCTCTCAGTAACTGTTTACATCTCCCTCCTTCGACCAAAACCTGCTTTAATCCATGAAGTACATTTTACAGCTCAACAGAATCAGAGACATGGGCTGCATTTGTTCTGGGCTGCACAGCTGGTTAAGTGACTAGCACTTTGACCCCTGATTAAATCAAAATGCACAGGCCAGAATATGGTCTCTGGATATCCCAATGGAATTTTGAGCCAGACTTCCAGCAAGACTCATTATACAGCTGTGTCTCGGGAGGGAAGGGAGGTTGTTATTCACGCTGTTTGAACAATACATAGCCCAGCCCTAATAACCGTTTAGTTTTGGGCTCGGCAAAAAATGCATTTGGGTTTAACGGGAGCTGTGGCTGACGTTTACAACGGTTCAGAAAGAGATGAGAGGTAGATGATAGCGTGGCCAACCTGCTCTACCACTGAGATCCATCTGAAGACTGACTGTGCTGTAATTTCCCAGCGGTATACCTGGGCATCTGCCTCTAGGTCCCAACAATGGATTAGAATCCTGTCCCATTTGAATGGATATTCCCAAACTGGAGGTTAGGAAGAAGGTTGAAATTTTACGTGCACGCTGACGTCATACAGTACTGTGCAGAAGTCTTAGGCACCCCAGATTTTTTTAATATGATTTTAGATGGTATGGCCTCCACAGAGCCCTGATCTCAATATCCCCGAAGCAGTCCATAATACCAGAAGACTTAAGAGCAGAATTAGGCCATTCAGCCCATCGAGTGTTCTCCGCCATTCCATCATGGCTGATCTCAGATCCCACTCTACCCCATACACCTGCCTTCTCACCATATTCTTTGATGTCCTGGGATTACCTGGAGATACAGAAGAAAGTGAGACAGCCAGGGTCTGAAGAAGAACTGTGGCAAGTTCTCCAAGATGCTTGGAACAACATACTACCTGATTTTTTTATATTTATATAAAACTGCACGACAGTGTACCTAAGAGAATTGATGCAGTTTTAAAGGCAAAGGGTGACTAAGCCAAATATTGATTTGATTTGTTTTTTTTTACTGTTTACTACTCTTTATAGTAATCTTCTTGATATTTAGAAACTTTTCATTTCATTATTTTGAAAGCATCTTCGCTTTACAGATTTATTTTTGCATATGCTTATAACTTTTGCACAGTATTGCAAATTACGTATAATTTATATTCTGTGTATTGTCTGAATCTACATGCACATGCTCTCTTCTGCAGGCAAGTTTTTCATTGTACCTGTACCTCTACATACTGGTGCACATGACTATAAGCTCGACTTGAGACACAAGAGACTGCAGATGCCGGAATCTGAAGCCACAAACCTTCTACTAGAGGAGTTCAGTGGTCAAGCTGTACCTGTGGGGAGAAAGGAATCGTCGACGTTTCAAGTCGAAACCCTGCCAAAGGACTGGCCTGAAACAGCGACAATTCCTTTCTTCCTTGCAGACACTTCTTGTCCCACCGAGGTCTTCCAGTGTTCTGGGTTACTTAAAATAATCTGTTTCCATTCCTTGTTCCACACAGATATCGTTGACAGACAATAGACAGTAGGTGCAGGAGTAGGCTATTCAGCCCTTCGAGCCAGCACCACCATTCACTGTGATCATGGCTGATCATCCCCAATCAGTACCCTTTTCCTGCCTTCTCCCCATATCCCTTCACTCTGCTACCTTTAAGAGCTCTATCTAACTCTTTTGTGAAAGCATCCAGAGAATTGGCTTCTACTGCCTTCAGAGGCAGAGCATTCCACAGAACCAAAACCCTCTGTGTGAAAAAGTTTTTCCTCAACTCCGTTCTAAATGGTCTACCCCTTATTCTTAAACTGTGGCCTCTGGTTCTGGACTCCCCCAACATCGGGAACATGTTTCCTGCCTCTAGCGTGTCCAATCCCTTAATAATCTTATATGTTTCAATCAGATTCCCTCTCATCCTTCTAAATTCCAGTGTATACAAGCCTAGTCGCTCCAATCTTTCAACATATGACAGTCCCGCCATCCCGGGAATTAACCGTGTGAAGCTACGCTGAAATCCCTCAATAGCTAGAATGTCCTTCCTCAAATTTGGAGACCAAAACTGTACACAACTGTACAGGTGCGGTCTCACCAGGGCCCTGTACAACTGCAGAAGGACCTCTTTGCTCCTATACTCATTTGTTATGAAGGCCAGCATGCCATTAGCTTTCTTCACTGCCTACTGTACCTGCATGCTTACTTTCAGTGACTGATGAACAAGGATACCAAGATCTCGTTGTACTTCCCCTTTTCCTAACTTGACACCATTCAGATAGTAATCTGCCTTCCTGTTCTTGCCACCAAAGTGGATAACCTCACATTTATCCACATTAAACTGCATCTGCCATGCACCTGCCCAACCTGTCCAAGTCACCCTGCATTCTCATAACATCCTCCTCACATTTCACACTGCCACCCAGCTTTGTGTCATCTGCAAATGTGCTAATGTTACTTTTAATCCCTTCATCTAAATCATTAATGTATATTGTAAATAGCTGCAGTCCCAGCACTGAGCCTTGTGGTGCACCACTAGTCACTACCTGCCATTTTGAAAAGGACCCATTAATCCCTACTCTGTTTCCTGTCTGCCAACCAATTTTCTATCCATGTCAGTACCCTACCCCCAATACCATTTGCTCTAATTTTGCACACTAACCTCCTATGTGGGACCTTATCAAAGGCTTTCTGAAAGTCCAGGTACTCTACATCTACTGGCTTTCCTATGTCCATCTTCATAGTCACATTCTCAAAAAATTCCAGAAGATAAGTCAAGCATGATTTCCCCTTTGTAAATCCATGCTGACTCGGATCTATCCTATCACTGCTATCCAAATATGCTGCTATTTCATCTTTTATAATTGACTCCAGCAGCTTCCCCACCACTGAAGTCAGACTAACTGGTCTATAATTGCCTGTTTTCTCTCTCCCTCCTTTCTTAAAAAGTGGGATAACATTAGCTACCCTCCAATCCGCAGGAACTGATCCTGAATCTAAAGAACATTGGAAAATGATTACCAATGCGTCCACGATTTCTAGAGCCACCTCCTTAAGTACCCTGGGATGCAGACCATCAGGCCCTGGGGATTTATCAGCCTTCAGTCCCATCAGCTTACCCAACACCATTTTGTGCCAGATGCGAATTTCCTTCAGTCCCTGTTACCCTAGGTCCTCTGGCCACTATTACATCTGGGAGATTGTTTGTGTCTTCTCTAGTGAAGACAGATCCAAAGTACCTGTTCAGCTCGTCTGCCATTTCCTTGTTCCCTATAATAATTTCCCCCGTTTCTGTCTTCAAGGGCCCAACTTTGGTCTTAACTAATTTTTTCCTCTTCACATACCTAAAGAAGCTTTTACTATCCTCCTTTATATTCTTGGCTAGCTTACCTTCGTACCTCATCTTTTCTCCCCCGTATTGCCTTTTTAGTTATCTTCTATTGCTCCTTAAAAGTCTCCCAATCCTCTGGCTTCCCGCTCATCCTTGCTACGTTATACTTCCTCTCTTTTATTTTTATACTGTCCTTGACTTCCCTTGTCATCCACAGTCGCCCCTTACTCCCCTTAGAACCTTTCTTCCTCTTTGGAATGAACTGATCCTGCACCTTCTGTATTATTCCCAGAAATCCCTGCCATTGTTGTTCCACTGTCATCCCTGCTAGGGTATCTTTCCAGTCAACTTTGGCCAGCTCCTCCCTCATGGGACCATAGTCCCCTTTGTTCAACTGCAATACTGACACTCCTGATCTTCCCTTCTCCCTCTCAAATTGTAGATTAAAACTTATATTATGGTCACTACCTCCTAATGGCTCCTTAACCTCGAGTTCCCTTATCAAATCTGGCTCATTACACAACACTAAATCCAGAATTGCCTTCTCCCTGGTAGGCTCTAATACAAGCTGCTCTAAGAATCCATCTCTGAGGCATTCCACAAACTCCCTTTCTTGGGGTCCAGTACCAACCTGGTTTTCCCAGTCTACCTGCATGTTGAAAACCCCCATAACAACCATAGAATTACCTTTGCGACATGCCAATTTTAACTCTTGATTTAACTTGCACCCTATATCTAGGTTACTGTTTGGGGGCCTGTAGATAACTCCCATCAGGGTCTTTTTGCCCTTACAGTCAGTCCACTACCTCCTGTACTCCAATTGAAAACAACCCCATTTTTTCTGTAGCCTCAGGAGGCTCTCTCTTCCGCCAGACGGTTGGCTCCATCATCAAAGATTCCCACCAACTAGGCCATTCTATCTTCTCACAGCTACCGTCTGGCAGGAGGTACCAAAGACTGAATTTCCACACCACAGGTTCAAGAACGAGTACTTCCCTTCATCCATTCGGTTCTTGAACTAACCTGCACACCACTTTGCACGACAGTGCGCATTGTTTGTCCTAACTGTGCTCTTTCTTGTATGATTCTTTTGTAAAATCTCTGTGAATGTTGTATACCTGATGCTATATGCTTGTAAAGCTGCTGTAAGGAAGTTTTCATTGCACTTGTGTGAACATGTCAATAAACAAGACTTTGACTCTTATCATCAGCACAGGTCTTCAAATATAATCCAACTGTCCCAGTACGAGAACTTGCTCAGAACTAAAAGGCACATCGAGCACACGAGCTCTGAAATATTCAGCTGAAACCCGCAGATGGTTACATGTCGAGGTACAACTCCCTGCCTCTTCCACAAAGGAGGTTTTAACTGTTGTAGCTTTGAGAATTGAACAGAGACACGGGTGATCAAAGAAAGCCAGAAATAGTATCCGAGTGTTGAGCCTATTCATGACAAACGGACCTACAGCACCATAGGAATTGTATATACTCAGTGGGTCAGGCTGCAGCAGTGGAGGGTAACGGACAGTCTACATCCTGGGTCATACCCCTACATCTGGAGTGGGCTCAACCCGAAACTTCAACTGTCCATTTCTCTCCACAGATGCTGCCTGACCCCTGAGTTCCTCCACCTCCTTGCTGCAAATTTCAGTGTGTGCTGTCTCATGTCTTCTGGGTTGTTGTACATTCACTGGCACGGCTAAGGAGATACATTAGCAGTCATTCCACACAGTCAAGTCACTGCTGCTCAATTCAATACCGAGTCCTGAATTAGATGGCATCTGGCACTATAAAGCAGATAAAATAAAGCCAATCTGCAAGTTTCTACAGCAATTAATGGGTATTTAATGTCAATTTCACACTAACTAGAATTTGAAATGAGAGTCCTGGGTGATAAAATGGGACTAATGTTTCAGTACAAAGAACAATAAATACTTTATTGGAGGGATTGCAAGATCATAGGAAACAGAAAGGAGTTACACCTCTGGAAACTGAACAATATGAGGGAATTCAGCAGAAATAAGAATTGACAGTGTAGATTTCACCTGACTTGAACTGCTAAAATGATCAGCGTCCTCGGTGATAAACCCACCCTTAGGCACGATAGGTTTACAGTGTGGTACACTGCTTCTGCACACCCAGACAGCAGATGCTGGGAAGGTTATTTTGCTGCCATTTCTATCTCCTTGTTGTCCACCTTTTGCTTCCATGCTCTGAGTTTGAAAAACAAGTGCTCTTAAAGACTCTTGAGGGATTTGACAGCACAGATATGGGCAGAATGATTTCCCTGATGAGGCAAGACTCAGAATGAAGGGGTGATCAGAAGGAACTTCTTTTCCCAGCGGACTGTGAAAACTAGGAATTCTCCATGCAGACAGCAATGAACGCTGAGTCTTCAAATTACAAAGCTGTAGAATCATACAACACAGAAACGGGTCCTTCAACCCAATTTATCCATGCTGACCAAGACTCCCGTCAAATCGATTTCCATTTGCCAACACTTGGCCAGTATCCCTTTCCTTTCCCACCTTTGTACGAGTCCAAGTATCTTACATTCAAAAGTTGAGACAGATCGACTTTTACATTACCAGAGAACCAGTGATGAGATATTAAACAGTTTAACTAGGACTTGAATGTGTCTAGGACAAAGAAGCAGGCAGAAAACATCATTGCAGATATTACCCACCCATCAAAATGATGCTTCCAAAAGTTCCTTCTGGAAAGTGCTATAGGGCTATTAAAACAAAAACTTCACGCCATTTTAAAATTCCTTCCCCCCAGGCAGTTAATCTGATTAAGCGTTCCAGTTAGTACCCCCACCCTACCCCTCCCTCTATCTATTACCTCAGTCACTGTACTGTAAACACCTTAAACGACTTTTTATAATGCCTTTGTAACTACATGCTGGTGTTTATGTACACATACACATTTTACTCCATATCTGTACTTCTAACTTTAGTCAGAGGGTGGTAAATCTGTGGAATTTGTTGCCATGAGCGGCTGTGGAGGCCAAGTCATTGGGTGCATTCAAGGCAGAGATAGATAGGTTCTTGATTAGCCAGGGCATCAAAGAGTACAGGGTGAAAGCAGGGGAGTGGGAATGTCTGGATAAAGTGGATCAGCCCATGATAAATGGCACAGCAGACTCAATGGGCCAAATGGCCTACTTCTGTTCCTAAATCTTATGGTCTTTATTATAATATAATTCTTTATTCTGTATAATTGTTGAATGTTGTCATTTTTTGTTGCATGTCACATTAACACACAATTTCCTAATACATGTAAATGGAAATGGTGAATGAAGTTAATCCTTGAAGACATATGCCCTACTCCTGTCCCAATCTTACCTGTCTCCCATTATCCATCTATTCATTTAATTACCCTTCCTATACATAAGGATGCCCCCATGTCGGCTACCCTGCAGAGTGTTATATGGCCAGCTACAACATGACTCTCAGCTGGAAGGCCGAAGAAGTGTTAGAAGGATCAGATGAAGAATGCTTTAAGGAAGTGCAAGATCAGACCCAAGGACCTGGAGGATGTTGCTGCTGACCATACCACTTGGCGACAGCTGTGTAGGGACGGGGTTCGTATTCTGGAGATGGAAAAACAACCAGAAGACCGCAGAAGAGAGCCAGGAGAAATGTAGCCATGGTTGCCACCACTACTACATATACATGTCCCACCTGCAATAGAGCATGTGGGTCCAGGATAGGACGGTACAATCATCAAAGATCTCACTGTTAAAGGAGTGGACGTCGTCACTGGATTTCGATGGACAACCGAAGAGAAGATACATCCTTCTTTTTGATCCTCCCTTGTCCCTTCTTCTATTTCCAAGTCATTTTTGGCTCTGCACTTGCTTATATACCCCAAATGAAGACCATAAGAACACAAGGTATAGGAACAGAATTGGACCAATCAGCCCATTGAGTCTGCTCTGCTAGTCAATCATTGCTGAATTTTGGTTATCAACGCCATTCTAACCTTCTTCCCCATTACCCTTCAGCTGAAATCATTCTGTTTGGACACAAAGCCATTGGGTCCTGACTTACAGCTCTTGCCCTCTTCTCCTAGGATGTTGCCTGACCCTGTTAAGTATTCACTGGATTTATGGGGTGAGTTCAACATATACTGAAGGCCATGAGTAATCCTCTCATTCTCACAGATCTGATAAATATCTGACCACCCTTTCTGTGTTTATCCATCACAGAATGATAGAGGTGCTTTAAGGAGACTCAAGAGCATTAATCTCTGGTGTAATCTCGTCAATCGCATTGGCATGTGTTCAGCGAGGTCCAAAGAAGCTTCCCGCATGGCAAGTACATGAAAGTTTGGTGGTGGGGTACAAAGCTATGGAGAACAGTACACCAAGTGTAACTACCACTGAGCTGGGTCATTTTTGGCAAATCTTTTGTTGCTTTTTAAAATAACTTCACAGTCATCAACACTGAACTTTCTTCCATTACAGTCTTCAAATGTCTCTTTTTTAGTGGACTGTCACTCTGCTGAATTCATGCAGAGTTAAAGATAGATCATCATCAGAGAATAAATCCTGCACCATTCTGTTTTTTTAATTGTTTCCTGAGTAAGAAGTGTTGATTCTCTTGCAAAGGACAGACTCCCATTGGAAAGCAAGCAAACTGAAAGGACATGTGTCACCATTTGCTCATTTTCAGTAACTTTATTCCACCGCATCAACCCCATCAGATCGCGAAATTCCCTCGCAACACCTCTCTGAGATGTGGATATTTGGCTACTGCAACAGAGCCCAGTAGCATCCTTACCAAGATCAATGCCATCACCGACAACGTGTAGTAACTGGAATCCCTGATCAGTGACCACCACGTCAATGGAACAACCTAAAATGAAACAAAGAGAACAAAACACATTACTTCAATGTTGAATGAGCCAACTATCATCTCTGTAAGAAAGGGTGGCACAAGGATATGCAATAACAAACAATACACAGAAGGAACTCAGCAGGTCAGGCAGCATCTGCGTAGGGAAATGGGAGTGTCAACATTTCAGCTCGAGACCCTTCTTTTGGACTGAGGATATACTGGACCAGAACATCCTCACTCCACAATCCTTATTATCATAAGATTCCTGCTGAAAAAGTCCTACTTTAACAGACTAGTTCTAGCAGAGTCAAGCGCCCACCTCTTCTGATGCACAAGTTAACCTTAAAGATACAATGCTCCTTTCACGGAATGCGCGATCATCCTGTAATATAAAGACCTGAAGGTAACAGAAACCTGCTAACTCAAATCCAAAATGCTGCAGTTGGTGAAATTCTGAAGCATACATACAAAATGCTGAAAGTACACAGGAGGTCAGGTGACATCCTTGGGGAGAGGAGAATTAACGTTTCAAGATAATGAATCTTCATCAGCTCATTTATGACGTTATTAACTTGGAAGGATAATTCTAGCCACTCTGTGGATGCTGCTCCAACACCTGCAGAGTATTATCAGCTCTTTCTGCTGATATATTAGTCACTGGCAATTAGATCAAGTGCTTCTTTGCCATTTTGGATATTTTGGTTAGCACTACCTGCTGCACACATCCCTAAAGTCTGCCGTATTGACAGCAGCAAAACTGCCAAAATCCTATAAAGTAAAATAAATTCTATGCATTCCCCAAAAATCAGAATCAGATTTAATATCACTGGCATAAGTCTTAAAAATTTGTTGTTTTGTGGCAGCAGTACATTGCAATACATAGTAAGAAAAACTATAAATTACAACAAGAAATGTAAATAAAATTAATTAACTAAGGTAGTGCAAACAGGGGAAAATACTGAAAAAAGATTCATGGGTTCATTGCCCATTCAGAAATCTGACGGTGGAGGGGAAAAAGCTGCCCCTGAAATGTTGAGTGTGAGCCTTCAGGCTGCTGTACCTCAATGATGGCAGCAAGGATGACATGAGCTGCCTGACAGAGGTTCTTAATGATGGATGCCGATGCCGCCTTTCCCAGGCACGTCCTTTCGAAGGTGTCCCTGACGGTGGGTGCCCACAATGCAGCTGGCTGAACTTACAACTTTCTGCAGCTTACTCCGATCCTGCACCGTGGTCCCTCCGTACCAGCTGGCGGTGTAACCAGTTAGAATGCTCTCCATTGTACAAACGTAGAAATTTGCGAAAGTCTTTGATGACCTGCTATGTTTCCTCAAACTCCTAATGAAATATAGCAGTTGTTGTGCCTTCTCTGTAATTGTGTCACTATGTTGGGCCCTGGATCAAGACTCAGAGACGTTGACACCCAGAAATTTGATATTGCTCATCCTTTTCACTTCTGATCCCTCGGTGAGAACTGTTGTGTTTTCCTGAAGTCTGCAATCAGTTTCCTGGTCTGACATTGAGGGCAATGGTGTTGCTGCAACACTATTCAACCAGCTGATCGATCTCGCTCCTGTACATCTCCTCTTCACCATCTGAAATTCTGCCAATAATGGTTGTATTGTCAACAAATTCAGAGATGGTGTTTCAGCTGTGCCTAGCCAGACAGCCATGGGTATATAGAGAGTAGAGCGGTGGGCTAAGCACACATCCTTGAGGTGCCCCAGTGTTGATTGTCAGCGAGAAGATGTTATTTTCAATCTGCACAGATTGTGGTCTCCTGATGAGGAACTCAAATCTACAACTGCAGATGGAGGAACAGAGGCCCAGTTTTTGGAGCTTTTTTATTAGAACTGATGGGGTGTAGTCAATAAATAACGGCCTGACCTGTATATTATTATCGTCCAGGGCATCGAAGGCCAAGTGGAAAGCCAGTGGAATTGCATCTCTTGCAGCCCTATTGAGGCAATAAGGCAAATTGCAGTGGGTCCCAGTCTTTTCTTTAGCAGGAGATGATCCTAATCACAAAGTTGGTCGCTGGAAAACATCCTGGTTAGAAATTAAGATGGGAAGGAAATATACTGCGGGTGCTCTGACTTAATATAACTTTGCACTGCAACGGACTTTTTCTTTGTTCTAATGTGCTCTTGCTTGCAAAAAATCAGGCCATCATGGCCAAAGGGCCTATTCTGTGCTGCAGTACCGACTCTAGAACTGATGTTTATTTTATGCAATCAGCCCATGATACTGATGTAAGTAAGCTTTTCACTACACTCATGCATACACCTGCTTCTGTATGTTTTAATAAACTCAACTTTGACTTTGCAGGAAGACTGATGTAACATTCAGTCATGGTGCACAGTTTGGAAATGTGGTGGATTCTGAAATCACTTTGTGGAAAGAGACGATGGTTTAAGTGACCGTGAGGCTGTGGGTTATGCTGGAAATTGTGATATTTGTCAACTCATTGGGAGTATGTGGCGAGTTTGCAGGGTCTTTGTCTGAATACCCTGGATTCCTCTCACATCACAACGTCTAGCGAGTTGGCAGAATAACTGGCCACTGGAAACTGCCCCTCGTGCAGCTGAGCTGTTACAGTCCGGGGTGGGGAATTTGATGGAGATGCAAGGGGCATAAACAAATCTGCGTAGTGCCGATGGACGTTGCAGGTCTCATGGGTTCAGGGGTCTGTTTCTATCCTGTGCACCTTTCTTGTGTAAACAAATGATTTACAAATGGGAATTAAATCCCCACACAGAGAGACAGGTAAACCTGCTCCAGAATGGTCCAGCGTGGAATATTAACATGCTTAATATCAAGGCTGCAAACAGCATGAAGTATGCAATGTGTCCAGAAGCACCGTACCCCATTTCAAGTCAAGTCAAGTCAAGTCACTTTTTATTGTCATTTCAACCATGACTGCTGGTACAGAACATAGTAAAAATGAGACAACGTTTTCCAGGACCATGGTGCTACATGAAACAATACAAAAACTACACTGAACTACAAATGTTTGTACATAAGAGAAAAAACACAGAAACTACACTAGACTACAGACCCATCCAGGACTGCATAAAGTGCACAAAACAGTGCAGGCACTAAAATAAATAACAATAAATAATAAACAAAACAGTAGGCACAGTAGAGGGCAGTAGGTTGGTGTCAGTCTAGTCTCTGGGTATTAAGGAGTCTGATGGCTTGGGGGAAGAAACTGTTACATAGTCTGATCGTGAGAGCCCGAATGCTTCAGTGCCTTTTTCCAGATAGCAGGATGGAGAAGAGTTTGTACAGGTGTCCCCCGCTTTTCAAACGTTCGCTTTACGAAACCTCACTGTTACGAAAGACCTACATTAGTACCCTGTTTTCGCTTTCAGAAGGTGTTTTCACTGTTACGAAGAAAGGCAGCACGTGCCCCGAGCAGCCGCTCTGCCCCGGATTTGGAATGGCATTGCTTAAACACGTTGCATTGAGCAGCCGTTAGCAAGGTGAGTCCTAAGGTGTCAGAAAAGCCTGAAAGAGTAAGGGTGTTACACTTAGCGTAAAACTAGACATAATTAGGCGTTTCGATCGTGGTGAACAAAGCAAGGACAAAGTGAATTTGGCTTGTGGAAGCTGACGAAGATGATGTTGAAGAGGTTTTGGCATCCCATGACCAAGAACTGATAGATGAAGAGCTGATGCAATTGGAAGAGGAAAGGATAACAATCGAAACTGAATGCAGAAATTGAAGCAACTGCGTGAGATTTTCGCTGCAATGATAAAGTACGACTTTAATTTTGAAAGGGTACGTAGGTTTAGGGGATATTTGCAGGATGGTTTGAGTGCTTACAAACAACTGTATGATAGAAAAATGTGCAAGGCTCAGCAGTCAAGCAAGCCTCCACATCAGCCACAGCAGACGACGAACCTCGACCTTCAAGATCGAGGCGGGCAGTCATAGGAGATGAGCTGCCTGCCCTGATCGACAATGAGTTGACACCCCTGTGTCCCACCACCCGGGCCCCGGATGGATACTGTACCGATTCGTGGAGAATACAGCGGTAGCCGGGAGGCACACAGCACATCTTTAAGAAAAAAGCCAAAATAGACATGCTAATTAATTAGGTGCCGCCTAGCACGTAACTGTCGGCCCAAATCAGAGGCGATGCAATTGGCAATCGCCTCTGATCTGAGCCGACATCTACGTGCCGGGCAGCACCTAATTAATTAGCATGATTATTTCGGCTTTTTTCTTAACGATGTGCTGTGTGCCTCCCGGCTACCACTGCGTTCTTCGCGGCAATGTATCGGGTCGGTGGCCTGGAGGGTGGGGGCCACTGCACCAGCCAACCTGCGACGACTCAGTCTAACACACCATCATCAGTGTGCTCGACGCTGTTTTCCCAATTCCGGTAAGTGATACTACACTGTACATACATTATTTCTACTTTATATAGGCTGTGTATTTTTACATGTTATTTGGTAGATTTGGCAGCTTCATAGTTTAAAGGAGAGCACGTTTATACCAACAGCGCTTGCGTGAGATTTTCTGCCAACAGCGCTTGCGTGAGATTTTCGCTACAGAGATCTGTGCAGGCAATCGTTGTAGAGAAGTATTTCTACTTTATATAGGCTGTGTACTTATCATATCATTCCTGCTTTTACTATATGTTACTGTTATTTCAGGTTTTATGTGTTATTTGGCATGATTTGGTAGGTTATTTTTGGGTCTGCGAACGCTCACAAAATTTTCCCATATAAATAAATGGTAATTGCTTCTTCGCTTTATGACATTTCTGCTTACGAACCGTTTCTTAGGAACGTTCTACCTTCGGATGGTGGGGGAAACCTGTATTTAGAAATATGCGGTGCAAAGTTTGAACGATTACAACAGATTCCACCCATGCCCTTTCGCTGATTTCCAGAGCACCCCCAGCCACGATAGAATCTGGATGGCAGTAAACCTGGCAGCCTTTTCCCATTAGACTCTGTGGGAGAGCGCAGTGACACTGCCGGTACTGCCTTTCAGCTCCAGCAACCTGGGTTCAATCTCCACCTCTGGTGCTGTAAGCATGGAGTCCACATGTTCTCCCTGGGACCACGTGGGTTTCCTCTGGGAGCTCTGGCTTCCCCCCACGTCTCAAATGCTTGCAGGTTGTCGGGGGAACCGGCCACTGCAAGTTGCCCCTGGTATGCAGAGGAGTGGTGGAATTTGGGGAGGGATCGTGGCGAGAATAAAATGGAATTACTGGATGCCTGACGGCCAGCATGGACTTGGAGGGCCGAAGGGCCCTCTTCGATGCAGTGGGTTTCGATAAAATGACGCACGATTGAAATGATAGTGTAGTTGTTGAGGTGAATGGGTGATGATACCATCCTGTATCTTCCACGGTAAGGGATCTCTTTCTGCTGTTCAAAGTACATTTATTATCAAAGTGTGTACACCTTGCGATTCATCTCCTTACAGACAGCCACAAAACAAAGAACCCACTAAAGAGACTGAGTGCTGCTGTTCTTTGCCAAGTCTCGGCTGTGAATCTCTAAGCTCAGGGAAGAGGAATGAAGGAGGCCTTTGGTGCATAGTGACTAAATAAGTCAAATTCCTTCCCTACTACACAGGAGTCTACGCCACCAGGCTGGAGATTGCATTGTGTCCATTTTTGGAAACAGAGCCACTAGCTTATTGTGACCAAATAAATCAAATCCCGTTTTTATTAGACTGAGTTTTGGGATTTTGCTGACATTTTAGAGACTACACTCGACAAGTTAATCCATTTTCCGCGTAAACCAGTGCTTTAAAATCGTCATGCAACAACAACAGTAGGTCATTCAGTCCCTGTTCTGTCCCTAAGATCTAAGCTGATTTCTATTTAAGCCCCTCTATCTGCCCTATCTGTTAACCCCATACGTTAACAAAATTCAAGCAATATTAAGAATGAAATCTTCATCTTAATTTGGAGGAAGTGCTCCAAGCTTCTAGCATACTTATCTTGGGCTCTAACTTCTCTCTTGAAATGGCTGGTGCTAATTGTTATGACCATAAGATATAGGAGCAGAAGTAGGCCATTCAGCCCATTGAATCTGTTCTGCCATTCCATCATGGCTGATTCATTATCCCTCTCAACCCTATTCTCCTGCCTTCTCCCCATAACCCTTGATGCCCTTACTAATCAAGAATCCATCAGCCTCTGCTTTAAATTTTAGCAGTGTGGAGGATCAGAGGGATCTTGGGGTCTGAGTCCATAGGACACTCAAAGCTGCTGCACAGGTTGACTCTGTGGTTAAGAAGGCATACGGTGCATTGGCCTTCATCAACGGTGGGATTGAGTTTAAGAGCCGAGAAGTAATGCTGTAGCTATATAGGACCCTGGTCAGACCCCACTTGGAGTACTGTGCTCAGCTCTGATTGCCTCACTACAGGAAGGATGTGGAAACCATAGAAAGGGTGCAGAGGAGATTTACAAGAATGTTGCCTGGATTGGGGAGCATGCCTTATGAGAATAGGTTGAATGAACTTGGCCTTTTCTCCTTGGAGCGACGGAAGATGAGAGGTGACCTGATAGAGGTGTACAAGATAATGAGAGGCATTGATCGTGTGGATATTCAGAGGCTTTTTCCCCAGGGCTGAAATGTCCAACGCGAGAGCGCACAGTTTTAAGGTGCTTGGAAGTAAGTACAGAGGAGATAGCGGGGTAAGTTTTTTTTACGCAGAGAGTGGTGAGTGTGTGGAATGGGCTGCCGGTGACAGTGGTGGAGGCGGATAGGATAGAGTCTTTTAAGGGACTCCTGGATAGGTACGTGGACCTTAGAAAAATAGAAGGCTATGGGTAAAGCCTAGATAATTTCTAAGGTAAGCTTTGTGGGCCGAAGGGCCTGTATTGTACCGTAGGTTTTCTATGTTTCTAAATATACTCAATGACTTGGCCTCCACCGCCATCTGTGGCAATGGATTCCACAGATTCACTACCCACTGGCTTAAGAAATTCCTCATCTCTGTTCTAAAGGGATGTCTTTGTGTTCTGAGTCTCTCTGGTCCTAGACTGTCCACTTACAGACAACATCCTCCTGCTCTATCTAGGTCTTTTAATTTTCAATAGGTTTCAGTGAGATCCCTCCTCATTCTTCTAAACCCCAGTGAGTATAGGCCCAGAGCCATCAAACACTCATGTGTTAACCTTTTCATTCCTGGAATTATTCTCGTGAATCTCCTCTGGACCCTCTCCAATGTCAGCACATCCTTTCCTAGGTAAGAGGCCCAAAACTGCTCATAATACTCCAAGTGCAGTCTGACCAATGGCTTATAAAGCCTCAGCATTATATCCTTGCTCAAAGAAATGAAGGCTCACATTTCTACATCACCTTCATATCCCTCCCAGGATGTCACATGGTGCTTCCTAGCCAGTCAAATACTTTGGAGATGTCGCCGCCTCTGTAGAGAAGATGGCAGCTAACAAGAGTCTAAACTGAGTGCGTCATAAGGTCATACTAGAATTGTACTTTAAATATATTTTCCTACTATTTACTACCAAATAGATACTTACTGCAATAGTAGAGGTTTGAAGTTGAAAGTTTAAATGGAAGTCTGTTTTTTTCATGGAGTCACAATTACACAGCACAGAAGCAGGCTCTTTTGCACATTCATCCATGTTGAGGTGTCTTCCTGAGTTAGTCCCATTTGACTGAATTTGGCCCATATCCCTCTCAACCTTTCCTATCCATTGCATAAATGGAATCACAATTACAAACCATGCTTCCAAAATTCCCAACGGTGATCTGATAACAACCAGATAATCTGACAATGCAAAAACCTGACAGGGTGTCACAATGGGAAAGATAAAGGGCAGCAAGCTCCTCTTCTGTGGTGTGAAGCTGGTAAATTGGCAGCAACATTGCTTAGTCTGGCCCAACATTCACAAGAGTAATTTGTTTTGTTTCAGTTGGCTTCCAGATTGAAAGAGTGGTGAAGAGTATGGGGTGGGCAGATTGAAAATTAAAATACAATGCCAACCATGACTGGGCTCCCTTCCCAGTGATGGCTCAACTCATTCTAATATATAAATAAGGATCCTGTGTACAGTTATAGGGAAATCCAGATCAAATGTTAATGTTCTGCACCAGACTCCCTGTGGACCAGGAATGTTTCCACTGCCTCCGCCAGATAACTTCCTGAAATTGGACAACCCTGTGCCCTCCACAATCAAGTCCTCTGCCTGTGAAAATCAAACATCACCGACAAAGGTTAACTGTTTCTCCTCCCTCAGACATGGCTCAATTTGCTGAGTATTTCCAGCACTTTTCAAGTTTAAGTTCAGTTTATTGTCACTCAACTGTACTCATGCATACTACCAAATAAAACAATGTTCCTCCAGACCAAGGTACACAGCACAGTACATATAACTCACATACATCACAAATGAAGTAACATTACCACAAATAAGTTAAAAAATAATGTGCATTACGACACAAGTTAGCAAATAAACAGTATAACGCCTCTGGTGCTTTATACATGATGAAACCTGGTGGGGAGTTCAGTTGTTTAGAGCCTGGGGGAAGAGGCAGTTTCCCATCCTAACAGTTCTTGTCCTAATGTTACAGTACCTCCTGCCTGATGGTAGGGGTCAAGAGGTTGTTGGACAGATGGGAGGGATCACTGACAATGCCAAGGTCCCTATGCACGGAGTGCTCCTGATAAATATTTCTGGTGGGTGGAACAGAAACCCCGATGATCCGCTCAGCAGTCCTCGCAATCCTTTGTAGGGACTTACAGTCGGATGCTTCGACATTCCCATACCAGACAGTGAAGCAGCTGGTCAAGACACTCTCAATGATGTAAAAATTGGTTAAAATGGGTGTGTGGAACCTCACTTGCATCATTCTACTCAGGAAGTGGAGACACTGCTGTACTTTCTTGACCAAAGAATTGGTGTTGAGGGACCCGGTGAGATCGTCCGTTATGTTCATTTCCACAAACTTGGTGCTCCTAAATCTTGCAATGAGGAGCTGTTTATGTGTAGTGAGGAGTGGTTAGACTACACCTTCCTAAAGTGCACAAACATCTCCTTGGTCTTGTCCACGTTGAGACTCAAGTTGTTATGCTCGCTCTATTCTACCAGCCACTCCACCCCCTCATTATCGATGTCATCAGCGAACGTGATGATTTGGTTTGAAGTGGAACTAGCAATGCAGTCATTCATCAGCAGCGTGAACAGTGGGCTGAGCACGCAGCCCTGCGGAGAACCAGTGCTCAGCACGACAGAGCTAGGGATGTTTCTGCCAACAAAGACTGACTGTGGTCTTTCCTTCAAGAAGTCCAAGATCCATTTGCAGAGGGAGGTGCTGAGACCGAACGATGAACGTTTCCCCACCAGCTTCTAAGAAATGATCGTACTAAACGCCAAGCTGAAGTCGATAAACAGCATCCTGTTTTTCTGTTTCTATTTTAATCTCCTGCCTGATGATCTTTCTCACACTCTTTAAAAAGGGCAATATATTACATAAACCAAACTTGATTTTCCTTGGCATTGAAAATGAGCTGGATAATGGACATTGAATCTCTAGTCACATGTCATCTCAATAGAGATAAGAATTAACAAGCAGACATGGATATATAATTGAACAGGCCATAAAATGGGAAGGGATAAAACCAATTAGATAGTTGTTTTCAAAAAGCCTAATGTCCTTCTTCAGTGTTATATGATTTTATGATTCCAATATTTTAAAAAAGCCATCAAGACAAATATGTAACACTAAATGTCAAGGTTATAAATAGCCACTGTACGATGATAAAATAGAATAATATTTCTTGGAGATGCATGAATTGTACTCCTGTGATATCCTGTGGAAAGACAATGTTATCTTACTTCAACACTGCCTCGTGCATTTTCCTGAAAGAATTGAAAATTTCAAATCAATACCAGGACCTTTTAGAAAAAGTACCTGGTTTTTTGACCCTAGTGGAACATAACAAAATTCTTGTCTTTCTCTCTTCAACTTTAATATGTTGCATACAGTCACGAATTTTTTGTATATTTCATGCACAAGAAATAGCACCAACGATTCCAACAGTTCTGACTCTGTAACCTGCAATCATCCTTTGTTAAGTCAGCGTGGAATTTTACTCTTCCTACTTTCAACAAAAAAACCCCTCCCGTTTGTAAAACGGGATCTCAGTCAGGTAGATCTTGTTCTTAACCTGAAGAGATCAAGAAAGAAAAGGAAACACTGTTCCCACCCACTCTGCTCATGGCCTGTTTGTCTCACTCCCATCAGGGAGAAGACTATACAGCATCCACCCCAGGACCATCATGCTTAAAAGATATGACTTTCCCCAAGCAGTAAGGCTGATCAACACCTCCACCTACTAACCCACCCCCAACCACCACAATTTCCTGCAAGTCACCTTCTGTACAAACACTCCTAAAGTACTAAAGACCTGTGCTGATCCACTGGCTGGAGTGCTCACTGATACCTTTAACCTCTCCTTTAGGCAGACTAGTGTCCCCACCTGCTTTAAGCAGGCTTCAAGTATGCCAGTACCCAAGAATGTGGTAACCAGCCTCAATAACAGTAGTCCAGTAGCACTTACATCCACAGTGATGAAGTGTTTTGAGAAGTTGATGATGGAACACATCAACTCCTGCCTGAGAAGCGACTGGGATCTTCTCCAATTTGCCTACTATCACAACAGATCCACAGCAGGTGACATTTCATTGGCTCTTCACTCAACCCTGGAACATTGGGACAGTGAAGACGCATACATCAGGATGCTCTTTATTGACTACAGCTCGGCATTTAGTACTATCATACCCTTAAAACCAATCAACAAGCTTCAAGACCTTGGCCTCAAGACCTCTTTGTGAAATTGGATCCTTGATTTCCTCACTTGCAGAACTCAGCTTGGATTGGTAAAAATATCTCCTCCAAAATCTCCATCAGCACAGGTGCACCACAAAGCTGTGTGCTTAGCCCCCTGCTCTACTCACTTTATACTTAGTACTGTGAGGCTGTACACAGATCCAATGCCTTACTTAAGTTTGCTGATGACACCAGTGTCATTGGCCGAATCAAAGGTGGTGATGAATAGCATATAGGGGGGAGACTGAAAATCTGGCTGAGTGGTGCCATAACAACAATTACTTACTCAATGTCAGCAAGACCAAGGAGCTGATAATTGACTTCAGGAGGAGGAAACCAGAGGTCCATGAGCCAGTCCTTATTGGGGAATCAGAGGTGAAGAGGGTCAAGTAACTTTAAATTTCTCAGTGTTATCATTTCAGAAGATCTGCCCTGGGCCCAGCAAGTAAGCACGGCAGAGCCTCTGCTTCCTCAGAAGTTTGCAAAGATTTGGTGTGATATCTAAAACACTGACAAATGTGTGGTGGAGAGTATATTGACTGGTTGCATCACAGCCTGGTATGGAAACACCAATGCCCTTAAACGAAAAAGCCTACAAAATGTAGTGGATATGGCCCACTCCATCATTGGGAAAGCCCTCCCCACCACTGAGCACATCTAAAAGGAGTGCTGTCAAAGAAAAACAGCATCCATCATCAAGAAACCCCACACCTAGGCCACGCTCTCTTCTCGCTGCTGCCATCAGAAAGGTGGTGCAGGAGCCTCAGGACCCACACCACCAGGTTCAGGAATAGTTATTACCCCTCAACCAAAGTGGATAACTTCACTCGCCCCATCACTGAACTTTTCCAAGACCTATGGACTCATTTCAAGGTCTCTTCATCTCATGCTCTAGATATTAATTACTTATTATTTTTCTTTTGCTTGTCTTTTGCATATTGGTTGTTGCCTGTCCTGTTGAGCGCAGCGTTTCCTAGACTCTGTTGAGCTTCTTGGATTTACATGTATGCTCACAAGAAAATGAATCTCAGGGTTGTACGTGATAACATATACATATTTTGATCATAAATTTACTTTGAACTCTTATACTTGGCATCACTTATTGGACATACAATCAATGTATATAATCTATCTTACATATTATAAAAGTCGGTAAGTCTCCGGGTCCAGACAAGATATTCCCTAGGACTTTGAGGGAAGTTAGTGTAGAAATAGCAGGGACTCTGACAGAAATATTTCAAATGTCATTAGAAATGGGGATGGTACCGGAGGATTGGCGTATTGCTCATGTGGTTCCATTGTTTAAAAATGTTCTAAGAGTAAACCTGGCAATTATTGGCGGGTGAGTTTGACGTCAGTGGTGGGTAAATTGATGGAAAGTATTCTTAGAGATGGTATATATAATTATCTGGATAGACAGGGTCTGATTAGGAACAGTCAACATGGATTTGTGCGTGGAAGGTCATGTTTGACAAATCTTATTGAATTTTTTCATGAGGTTACTAAGAAAGTTGACGAGGGTAAAATGGTGGATGTTGTCTATATGGACTTCAGTAAGGCCTTTGACAAGGTTCCACACGGAAGGTTAATTAGGAAGGTTCAATCGTTAGGCATTAATATGGAAATAGTAAAATGGGATTCAGCAGTGGCTAGATGGGAGACGCCAGAGAGTAGTGGTGGATAACTGTGTCTCAGATTGGAGGACGGTGCGTAGCGGTGTGCCTCAGGGATCTGTACTGGGTCCAATGTTGTTTGTAATATATATTAATGATCTGGATGATGGGGTGGTAAATTGGATTTGTAAGTATGCAGATGATACTAAGGTGGTGTTGTGGATGATGAGGTACGTTTTCAAAACTTGCAGAGAGATATAGGACAGTTAGAAGAGTGGGCTGAAAGATAGCAGATGGAGCTTAATGCAGAAAAATGTGAGGTGCTACATTTTGGTAGAACTAATCAAAATAGGACATACATAGTAAATGGTAGGGCATTAAAGAATGCTTTAGAACAGAGGGATCTAGGAATAATGGTGCATAGTTCCCTGAAGATGGAATCTCATGTGGATAGGGTGGTGAAGAAAGCTTTTGGTTTGCTGGCCTTTATTAATCAGAGCATTGAGTATAGGAGTTGGGATGTAATGTTGAATTTGTATAAGGCATTGGTAAGGCCAAATTTGGAGTATTGTGTACAGTTCTGGTCACCGAATTATAGGAAAGATGTCAATAAAATTGAGAGAGTACAGAGGAGGTTTACTAAAGTGTTGCCTGGGTTTCATCTCCTAAGTTACAGAGAAAAGTTGAACAAGTTAGGTCTTTATTCTTTGGAGCGCAGCAGGTTAACGGGGGAACTTGATAGAGGTGTTCAAAATTATGAGGGGGATTGAAATAGAGTTGATGTGGTTAGACTTTTTCCATGGAGAGTGGGGAAGATTCAAACAAGAGGACATGGGTTGAGAATTAGAGGACAAAAGTTTAGGGGTAACATGAGGGGGAACTTCTTCACTCAGAGAGCAGTAGCTGTGTGGAATGAGCTTCCAGCAGAAGTGGTTGAGGCAGGTTCTATGTTGTCGTTTAAAGTTAAATTGGATAGATATATGGACAGGAAAGGAATGGAAGGTTATGGGTCGGTGGGACTAGGATAGGGTAAGAGTTTGGCACGGACTAGAAGAGCCGAGATGGCCTGTTTCCGTGCTGTAATTGTTATATGGTTAATTTGATAATATATTGTGTTTTTTTAATATTACTGTGTTCTTTTTTCTTATTGAGCTTTTTTTTGTGCTACATCGGATCTGGAGTAACAATTGTTTCGTTCTCCTTTACACTTGTGTACAAGAAATGACATTAAACAATCTTGAATCCAAAAGGAATTGGATGCAGGTCCAGTTTAAAACGAGCAGCACAATAGCACTGATAACAGAGCTATTGCTTCACATCTTCAGTGATTCCGGTTCAATTCTGACCTCCAGTCTAGTCTGTGTTGAGAATGTACATTCTCCCTCCTCCAGGTGCTCTGATTTCTGCCCACACCTACATCCCTAAAGATGTGAGGGTTGGTGGGGTGATTGGCTGCTGTAAATTGTCCATAGTGTGTACGGGGAATGTATATGGGGTAACCGATGGTCATGTGAGGAGAACAGATCACCGGGAAAAATAATGGGGAATAGAGTTGTTGAGTGAGCTGCAAAAGACTCGATGGACTGAATAGCCTCCTTCCAGGTTTGAAGAAAACATGGAAAATATGGGTGGAAAGTTCGTTGAGAAGACGGATTAAATAGCTCCATAAAAGGCAAGAACAACACATGTTAACCACCTGTTAGAGAATGTTCTAAACATCTTCTAGGGTATAGGAATGTTTAGAAAGCATTCGACATGTTTAAGTGCCTGTGTCTATAAGAAAAGTTTTAAAATATTGTTAGAAGGTAAGACTCAGCCTCCAGCCTTGCTTTCTGTCCAAACCAGTAACAGGCTGGAAGACGCATATTGCTCGAGTTCTATTCAGCACTGACCTCCATTTCGGCAAAAGGTACAAAAGCTTGAAAGCATGTACCACAGGATCGAGGACAAATTCTATCTCACTGTTATAAGACTCTTGAAGATCTTTGAAATGCTAAAGATCTTCTAATCTACCTTTTGCACTTTGTGTACCTGCACTGCACTTTTCTCTGTAACTGTAACACCATATTCTGCATTCTGTTTCCTTTTTATGACCTCAGAGTACGGTATGATCTGCCTGGATGGCATGGGAACAAAAGTGTTTCACTATATCTTAGTTCACATGACAATAACAATACATTTGATGAACCAATACTTCGAACACAACGTCTGATCTTTTGCATTGAAACACACTGCATTTATCCCACCTGATGAAGAGATTGCAGCCCATATCACAACCACTTCTGGTCTCAACATGCTGTTCAATATGAACTACATACACCTGTTTCAGCCTCGTTTGCACTCCAGTTGTCAAGCAACACCCCCCTCCCCAGCTCTCTGTATCCTAAAGCTTCATCTGCTCGTATGTAAACCCTCTGTGGGCTCACCTCATCCAATCTTTATAGATGCTTGCTACTAGCTAAAATCAATCCTTGATGGTGATTGCAAAAGTTATTCTTATATCCATTCTGCTCGGTCAAAAGCAAATCACGCCTCATTTAACACTTCCATACAGTGTCATTCCTTTCATCATATTTCTCTCTCTCTCTCTCTCTCTCTGCTAAATTATGTATGGCATTGAACTGCTGCTGCTAAATTAACAAATTTCACGTCACGTGCTAGTGATAATAAACCTGATTCTGATTCTGACATTGCCTTGTCATTGATAAGTTCCTCTGCTTGATTAAGCTTCTGTAAGACCAATTATTGATGGTGCTTATACTCCTGCCTCTTGCCTCTTTTTCTTTATCTGTCTGTTCGGTTTCCATATGCTCCCAGGCTGTATGGGAAAAAGGAATGGAAATTGTTGCTATCAGATCAAAGCAGTGACCTTCAAGTCAGTGAAATACTCAGATCACAAATGAGTTACCAGTGCTTAGCTTTTGATCCCTTGCTTCAGACCAAAAGAATCTTGCTCTCGTTTAAAGCAATGGCAACATGGAGCAGATTTCCAATAATAACTTAAGCTTATCAGTGTAAAAGGAGCTGAGGAATACCTTGCTGAGAGAGGAGGTTCAGGCAACCAATGTTGCACTGGATTTCCTGGCATCCAGTGCTGATGTATTTTGTTTCGTGATGGTGCACTCTCCAGACCAAGTGACTGGATGGAGAGCAAGGTGACCGCCATTAAACCTTGTAAGTGGGCACTGGTCCACTCTGCACGACAGCTGCAGGCTGGTCAAACTGGAGACTCGACACTGACACACAAGCCTTGCCCGATCCAACACCGGTTAGAAAGTGGCAAGCCCAGTCCAAGTGGGTGAGGACTGGGATCTGTGACGAGGAGCTGGATGGATGGCAGCTAATGCATGCTGTCCCCTCTTGCTGTCAAAGTACTTTCTTTGCAACGCCCTGGGGCACCAGCACGAACTGCAGGGGTAGCGAGCGAATGAGACATGCCATTGAGCAGAGGCAGCTTTTTGTAGGTGTCTTTATCTTCTTGCTGATTGCCATCTTCCTCCTTAGCCGAGTGCGAGTGATGAGGTTAGGACCAGGTAGTTGAGGAACAGGAGAATCGAGCATGGTGGAGGAGGTATGCTGGGCATCCAGGAATGTGGCGTGTCAAACAACATACTGGCACATGGGACTCCACTGACGAGCAGGCCACATCACAACACCCTTGCATGCTCCACAGACATACTTTGTGTATTCACAGCATTCCACCTTCCCAAAAAGGGGCCGGCCAGTTTGCCCAGGTTATTACCAGCTTTACCCTTTGCCGCTTTCTTGCCCAAACGATTTAGCTATGTTAAAGTTCAGCTCAGCGTGCAATTCAAAGCGCAACCTCGATGTGCATTGACATTTAGTCTCTAACTATTGGTTCCCTTGCTTAGCTCCAATCTAGCATTGATATGCTGAAGTCACACTAATGAGGAAGGCGTGGGACAACCAAGACACACACTGCTCAATAACGTTCCTATGGGCTCAGCCAACATTCTGCTGTCTAGATTCCTTTCATTTGGAGATCAGAATAACTTTCAAATGGGAACTCACACAGATGAGCTGGAGTCCACAGTATATGAAGTTTCACACATGCTGGTGTGTATACAATAGGCTGAAAAGCTGTATCTTATTCCACGTCACATTAGCACATACAGCAGGAATTGAAGCACGTGAGCCATTCTATATATAAAATAGTTAGATAAGTAATGCAAAAACAGAAATTAAAATGTAGTGAGGCAGTGTTCACGGATTTAATGTCTGTTTAGAAATTGGATGGCAGAGGGAGAGAAGCTATTCCTGAATCGTTTACTGTGTGCCTTCAGACTTCTGTACCTCCTTCCCGATTGGAACAATGAGAACAATGAGAAGAGGGTATGTCCTGGGCGGTAGGGGTCCTTAATGATGGACGCAGCCTTTCTGAGGCACCGCTCCTTGAAGATGTCTTGGATATACGGAGGCTAGTGCCCATGATGGAGCTGACCAATTTGCAACTCTCTGCAACTTACTTCGATCCTGTGCAGTAGCCCCCTCCCCCCACAACCCAAACAGTGACGCAGCCAGTCAGAACACACTGGGAACCCGCTAAACACTGAGGATGTGTTCCTTGGAGGTGAAGCGCTATGTAAATCAGCCCTATGCAGGGTCATTATATCACTGCGTAAATGGACATGTGTCAAACCCAGGGTATTTATTTTATGTAATGATAAAATAAGTCAAAATCAGCATGGTTTCAGTAAAGGGAAAGCTTGTCTGACAAATCTGTTAAGAGTTCTTCGAGGAAGTAACAAACAGGGTGGACAAAGGAGAGGCAGTGGATGTCATTTACTTGGATTTTCAGAAGGCGTTTGATAAGGTGCTATACATGAGGCTGCTTAACAAAGTAAAATCCTACGGCTTTACAGGAAAGATACTGGCAATGATAGAGGAATGGCTGACAGGCTAGAAGGCAACGAGTGGGAATAAAAGAGGCCTTTTTTGGTTGGCTGCCAAAACTAGCGGTGTTCCTCAGGGGTCAGTATTGGGACTGCTACTTTTCACATGGTTTGTCAATGATTTAGATAATAGAATTGATGGCTTTGTGGCAAAGTTTGCAGATGATAGTTGGAGGGGTAGGTAGTGCTGAGGAAACTACGCGATTGCACCAGGACTTAGACATATTGGAAGCATGGCAAGAATGTGGCAGATGGAATAGAGTGTTGGGAAATGTATGACAATGCATTTTGGTAAAAGGAACAATAGTGCTCCAGGATGAAAAAAAGACCATGTTGAGAGGACTGTAAGGATAGAGAAGAGAGACAATTGAGGACACAGGGCAAAAAACTTCTACTTCTATCTGAATATGACCCTTTGAGCCCAACATCTTTCCATTTATTCTTTCTGCACAGATTTCAGCTCCATGACAATGTGATTACATTTGTATCTGGTAGCCACCTAATTGTTCTCTCCAAGTCTATGGCAAAGTATGCAAACGTTGCATTGCTTGTTCAGTTCTGTAGTTCCCTAAGAAATCTCTCAGCAGATTGCGAAGTATTATATTCACCAAGGAAGTTGACTTAATAATAATTCCTTCTTACTTGCCTCTCAGACAGTGAGATCAATAGTAAAAGTAATAACTAGTCTATTTTGGTCTCCAGAGAGTATGGACATATGTTTACCACATAAGTTCACCCATCTAAAAATCATCAAATTAAATACGTTAAATTTTCTTTTCAAGGACGCTGCTGGGAATGCCTCATTTCCTCTGTTGACATTAGATAGAAGCATTCTTTACACTTGACTTGCTTTCTAGTGCTATCAGAACCCTTAGTGTATAATAGAAGATAAACAAAATTGGAAAGCAAAATACTGCAGATATTGGAAACCTGAAATTAAAAAAAAACAGAAAATGCTGTAAAACTCAGCAAGTCAGGCTGCATCCATGGAGAAACAGAATTAACATCACTGGTTGATGGAACTTTCTCAAATGATCTCTAAGCAAGTTTTAACTCAGAATTCTATTTTTATTAACTCATTTACATCTTCCATAGAGTTACAGGGTAGAGCAACAGACTCTTCTGACTAATAAGTCCACATTGACCATCAAGTATCCATTTCCTCTCAAAATAATCACAAAGTCAACCAATCCAGCATGCCCACATTGATTAGCAAACCTACCCCAATGGGTAGTGAATCTGTGAAGGCCAAGTCATTGGGTATATTTAAAGCAGAGGTTGATAGTTTCTTGATTAGTCAGGGCATCAAAGGTTATGGGGAGAAGGTGGGAGAATGGGTTAGAGAAGGAAATTGAATCACCCATGATGGAATGGTGAAGCAGATTGAATGGGCTTATTCTGATGGTTCTAATTGCATATTATTCTCTCCACATTCCCATCAATTCTCCCCTCCCCCCATATACTACACTCACTCACATAAAAGGTCAAATTACCACATGTGGGTGGAAACCAGAGTATTTGGAGGAAGCTCTAAGTGGCCACAGGGAGAATGTATGTGCAAACTCCACGCAGGGATTCCTGAAGGATTATTAATTGGGCCCAGCTGTTTACCTAGCCTGCACAGACTGCAAATTCCACAAAATTTTAATCCTCAATAAATCCAGGAAGTGTGGACCTAAAATGCAATTAAAAGCATCAACAGGCTTGGCTCGAAGTCCATTGGAGTCAAACTTTGCTGTTTAAAATCAATGCTCTCTGCTCCCCGAGTAAATCTTTGTAATTTGAAGCACGTAATTTCAGCGCATCCCAAACTGAGTACTAAATGGGCAATGTGCTCTTAAAGTCTACCAAACTGAGTGGCCACAATGTCACCCTGACTTACAATGCCAGAAACTCATTTTAACTGCTATCGAAGAGATCCGCCTCACCGATACATTGCTTAGTGCTCAGGAGAGTGATAAGGAATCAGCGTTACAATGAAAGCTTTATGTACGGAGAGGTGCGGGAATTTGGCATGGATCCCTGCCCTCCGATGGCATGGAATTCCACAGCAGGTGGGGATCTTCCTGCTTAGCTGCTCTGGGCTATACCCTGGCCAGTACGAAAGAAGAAGGAAGCCCTTAACTCCAAGTGGAGTCATCGGGACGCCATCATGACAACGTTTTTTTTAAGTAGGCTTTCTTGTTTTTACGAGGCCGAGTTGCTAGCTTGACGCTCAACGCAGCACAGATGGAAAGCGTGCAAGGGGACTGGCTGGATTCCAACTCGGGAGCCTTCGCTCCGAGGTCCAGCGCTGATGCTACTACGCCACCAGCCTGCTACCCTGGCCAGTACCACAGCATTATATTGCAGGGGACTGGAAGCAGTTGTTCCATGTGCAGACAGACAACGTGAACTTTGTGGGTTTCCTTCGGGGGCTCCAGTTTCCTTCCACATTCCAAAGATATACGGGTTGAGGTTAGTAGGTTATGTCAGCCGACAGCACAATCCATGCTGATTTGATTTGACGCAAATGACGTATTTCACTGCATGTTTTGATGTACATGTGACAAATAAAACTAATCTTTATTTTCATCTTTATAAGAGGTTGGGTAGAAGCAAGAAGGAGAATGGAGAGAGTAAAAATCGTTGGAGGCTAACTTATTTCCTTATTATCTTCCTCGAATCCCTGAAGGTACCTTGTTCTAACTCTGTTCAGAGATACAGTGGGTTGGGAATGAGGTGAGAAGTGAGCATCCTAGACCTCAGTACAGTGTCTACAGCGGCAAGATGCCAAGTTACAGCATGTGCAGCAGGTTATAATGCTGTTGGAAGCCTTGACATTACTGGTGTATCTCCTTGAGTGGAAAGGGGAGAGAAATAAAATGTTAAAACAATTTTCCACATGTATCTATTTCTTTCCTTCAGCTTTGGGGACATGGGCCTCCCTGCTGTTTATTGCTTGAGACTTCAACGTTCGCCATGAGCTGATCTTCTTGGACTCAGGGTCATACACTGGGGGAAAGGGTTAGGGATCAGCAAGGCAGCTTATACCTAAACAGGACAGGGTGGGGATCAGGCTCAGGGACTGTGGGACAGATACCGACTCAACAGGCTACAGATGCCGGATTCAGGAATAATAAACCATCTGCTGGAGGAACTCAGAGGAGCGAGCAGCATCTGTAAGGGGGCAAAGGAACTTTGTTTCAACAGTCCAGAAACCCTGTGGCTGAGGAGGGGAGAAAGATGGCAGGCAGATGAAGCTGGTTGGTGATAGGTGGATTGAGGGGTGAAAGATGACAGGCAGATGAAGCCGGTTGGTGATAGGTGGATTGAGGGGTGAAAGATGGCAGGCAGATGAAGCCGGTTGGTGATAGGTGGATTGAGGGGTGAAAGATAACAGGCAGATGAAGCCAGCAGGTGATAGGTGGATTGAGGGGTGAAAGATGGCAGGCAGATGAAGCCAGTAGGTAATAGGTGGATTGAGGGGTGAAAGATAACAGGCAGATGAAGCCAGCAGGTGATAGGTGGATTGAGGGGTGAAAGATGGCAGGCAGATGAAGCCAGCAGGTGATAGGTGGATTGAGGGGTGAAAGATGACAGGCAGATGAAGCCAGCAGGTGATAGGTGGATTGAGGGGTGAAAGATGACAGGCAGATGAAGCCAGTAGGTAATAGGTGGATTGAGGGGTGAAAGATGACAGGCAGATGAAGCCAGCAGGTGATAGGTGGATTGAGGGGTGAAAGATGACAGGCAGATGAAGCCAGCAGGTGATAGGTGGATTGAGGGGTGAAAGATGACAGGCAGGTGAAGCCAGTTGGTGATAGGTGGATTGAGGGGTGAAAGGTGACAGGCAGATGAAGCCAGTAGGTGATACACTGTTAATAACACCTCACTGTTTAGTCAGACAACATAGAGGCCCTCAGTACTCTCTCCCTTGCCTCAGTATTTACCAACTACAATATGAATTAAAGCTCATTATAATGGCACAGCTTACAAAACACTATCTTTGTTACATTAATGTAGGACTGAAATTAATTTGATAACAATGTGCTTTGCCTGAGCAAAGTGGACTTTAGCTGGCTGGTCAAGGGACAAACTGTCAACTGGCTGACAGAGGCTGAAAATGCAGGGGAACAAACTCAGGGCTTTGGTCTGTGCTCTGTCTGGCAATAGAACTCCCAGGGTATCTGCTCTGCCTCAGGCAGGAGAAAAGCTTACACTGCTTCAACACCTCATTTTCATCTCATTTCCCTAGAGAGGCAGGGACACAGTGAGTGCTGATTCTGCCAGATAAAAATCACAAGAGCAAAATGACTCAAGAAAGCATTAATCTCAGGAGAGGGTGCCTTCTTCCTCATAAAACAGATAATGGGAGCATAAATTAATTTTAGTTAATAGAATAGAAGACAGTCTGACGATGGTTCCTCTAAGGTTAAAGCTTGAGACATGTCTTGAACACTTAGGTGAAAATGCTAAAGAATGCTTAGGAAATCGACGGCAGCAGGCAGCTTCCCCCATGTTGAGGACATTATCAAATTCTTTTGACTTGTAGGAATTGAAACAAAACTTGAAACATTTTACAAATGTCGATGTTTTTGTTGCATTTTATCATGGTTGCACTTTCTTTAAACTTCAAAAAAAATCATCTAATTCACAGAAAAATTTCATGGATGGTAAATGGCGTCTACCTAATCATTAAATTATAACCAGGCAAACGGATGGCCCAATTCATTGATCATTCTAGCTCATGATGAAGCCTGGTCCAGACCAATGAAATAGAAGTTTCCTCTCTGCTTGTGGTGAGTCCAGTGACTTTGGGAATGGCTAATGCTAATTCTCAGCACACATCCAATGACTATACAAAGTACGTTAGCAGCTTGAGTGTAGCAGGTCAACAAAGACAAAAGTCAGGGCTTATATTTTCCCAGATGGCAGAAAGCAAATTAAACTGACCTTTCTACACTAGCCATTACCACGAGGAACTAGGAGAATGGGAGGCAGAAATGAACAATGAATTAATTTGTTATACCTTGGTGAGAGAATTCAGCAAAATAGCACCAGAGATGAGAAACTTCAGGAGAATCTTGAGGAGTTGAAGTTCTCTTTGTGGTAGACAAAACCAAGGGGAGGTTTAAGAGCCTCATAGTCCTGAGGGAATTTTGATAAAATATATGGAGAATAATTGTTTTTGTAGGCAGGAGTATCAGCAACAAGTGCACAGAATTAATATTTCTGAATAAAGAACAAGAAATGTTTTGTTAAAGAGTCACAGAGTCATAGAGCATGGAAATAGGTCTTTTGGCCAATATGACTGTCCCAACCTATGTGCCTACTTTAGCTTGTTCCATTTGCCGGTGCTTTGCCCATAACCCTATCAATGTACCTGTCCAGTTGCACACCATTATGCATCTTCTCACGAAGTAAGTTCTGATATCTGACATTCACCATCTGAAAGGGTGGCAGTTTCAAAATAATTTTCAGTGAGAAATTGCAAAAGCTACAATGAAGAAAAAGAAAAGACTGAGTGTGGTGTTCATTGGTTGATTCTGTTGGTCAAATGACTTTGCTTTGAGTAACATTCCATGGCCAGCACTTCTTCAAAGAGCAGAAGTAAGAAGCACTCAGCTAACTCCTAGATCTACTGTGAGCAACCCACAAAGAATGTACATACACCCTGGATCTAATGTTTGGAACATTATTTACCTCATCTATTAACCACAGATCTACAAAGTAAAATAGAAAAGGGTCACCTGAAAATCTCACAGACGTACTAGCATTGTTTTAGAGCACAAGTCTCTTCCCTTGACAGGTTTGCATACATTACCTGTTACTTGAATACCTCTTAGAAAATAATGTCTCAGCAGTCCTGAGTGGCAAGCCTCCCCAATTCACCAGTCATCCACATGTTAAAACCACAGCTGAAGGTAAATCAGCTCCCAGAAAGGTTTCGGCAGCTGGTTAAGCCAAGTCCCAGACTTAGCTGACTACCCAAAGGGTTTGGTTAAATACCTATGAATGTTTCAAAAACAATGCAGGACTAATAAAGATGAAAGATACTAATAAAAACACTTAAAGTTATTGTTTTTAATTTATGAAATATACAAAATAAGTTAAATCTAAATATATTTAGATTTACTTGTGCATCACAGCAACCATGTTGGTGCAGTTTAACGAATCCCACCTGCGTGTACATGGTCCACTTCCTTCCACTCCTTGCCTGGTCATGTGCTGTCTAAATGCCTCTTAAATGTTGGATTTGCATGTTTTCACCCCTCCCTTGGCAGCATGTTCCAAGCACCTAACACATACAGTGTAAAAAAAAACTTGTCTCATAAATTCCCTTTAAACACTCCTGCCCTGGGAATGTCATAATTATTCTCCTAATTATTCCTAAACCAGCTACCCCTCAGTCTCTGAAGCTCTGCAGAAAGCAATCTCAATTTGTCCCCATCTCCTAAAAGCAAATACCTATCTTACTCTAAATAATTATTACCAACAAATCACTTGCAGTACCAGAGAAACCTTCACACAGGACCACTACTACAGCACCACCAAGGATGCTTACCGTGCTATCTCCCACCCACAATTTGGAAAGTCTGATCACCTAGCTGTATTTCTGCTCCGCGTACAGACTGCAGCACCAAAGCACCGGTAGCGAGGACCAAGAAGGTATGGACAAGGAAGGTGCTGCAGGGGCACTTACAGGACTGCTTTGAATCAGTGGACTGGACTGTATTCAAGGATTCATTTTTGAGTCTGCATGAGTCAGCTGTGGCAGGGTCATTACTTTCTACAAAGCAAAGCCCATCATGAATGGCAGTGATGCTTCTCTCCCAGATGAGCTCAACACCTTTTATGCTCGCTTTGAAAGGGAGAATAAGACTACTGCTATGAGCATTTCTGCAGCACCTGGTGACCCTGTGATCTCCGTCTCGGAGGCCAACGTCAGGCTATCTTTCAGGAGGGTCAACCCTGGCAAAGCAGCAAGACCTGATGAAGTACATGGTAAGGCTCTGAAAACTTGTGCCAACCAACTAGTGGGGCTGTTCAAAGGCATTTTCAATCTCTCATTGCTACAGTCAAAAGTTTCCACCTGTTTCAAAAGGGCAACAATCGTACCAGTTCCCAGGAAGAGCAGTGTGAGCTGCCTTAATGACTATCGTCCAGTAGCAATCACATCTACGGTGATCAAGTGCTTTGAGAAGTTGGCCATGGCTAGAATCAATTCTTGTCTCAGCAAGGACCTGGACCCACTGCAATTTGCCTATTGCCACAAAAGGTCTACAGCAGATGCGACCTCAATGGCTCTCCACGCAGCCTTGGACAATACAAATTCCTATGTCAGGATGCTGTTTATTGACTACAGCTCAGAGTTTAACACCATTGTTCCTGTAGTCCTGATTGAAAAGCTACAGGAGTGGGCTTCTGTACCTCTCTCTGCAACTAAATCCTCGACTTCCTAACTGGAAGACCACAATCTGTGCAGAATGGAAATAACATATCCACCTCGCTGACAATCAACTCTTGCTCTACTCTACACCCATGACTGTGTGGCTAGGTGTAGCTCAAATGCCATCTACAAATTTGCTGATGATACAACCATTGTCGGCAGAATCTCAGACGGTGATGAGCAGGTGTACAGGAACAAGATATACCAGCTGGTTGAGTGTTGTCACAGCAACAACCTTGCACTCAATGTCACTAAGACCAAAGAACTGATTGTAGACTTCAGAAAGGGTAAGACGAGGGAGCACATACTAGTCTTCATAGAAAGATCAGAAGTGGAGAGAGTGCACAATTTCTCCACTGGGAAATTAACTTTGAGGATCTAACTTAGTCCCAATATATCAATGCAGCTATAAAGAAGGCAAGACAGCAGCTATATATCATCAGGAGTTTGAGGAGAATTGGTTTGTCATCTAAAACACTCATAAATTTCTACAGGTGTACTGTGGAGAGCATTCTAACTGGCTGCATCACCGTCTGGTATGGGGAGGAGGGGCTGCTGCACAGGATTATAAAGTAAACTGCAGAGAGTTGTAAAATTAGTCAGCTCCATCGTGGCCACTAACCTCCGTATTATCCAAGACATCTTCAAGGAGTGGTGTCCATCATTAGGGATCCCCACCACCCAGGACATGCCCTCTTCTCATTGCTAGCATCCGGAAGGAGATAAGAAGCCTGCAGATCACCCAGTCAACGATTCAGGAACAGCTTCTTCCCCTCTGCCATCTGATTTCTGAATGGATGTTGAACCTATGAATACTATCTCATGACTTCTTTATTTCTGTCTTTGCACTACTCATTTAATTTGACTATTCAATATACATACTGTAATTTTTTTCTATATTATCATGTGCTGCATTATACTACTGACGCAAAGTTATCAAATTTCACGAAATACGCCGGTGAAATTAAACCTGATTCTGGTTGAAATTACTTCCAGCAGTTCTTCCCCATTCAAAGGAATGAGCTCACTAGACTTGTTCTATGTCTAGTCTAGCTAATGCCCAGTGGACACTATATATGAACTCTTTGGAAATTTGCACTTCTACCCTAGATTCCTTAAGGACTTCACCTTCAAGCAGGGGGAAAAAACAGAGGCATTTCCTGCATTTCTACAGAATAATTAGGCCTTTGTTTGGTAATGAGGTAATGTTATGTGTTTGTGCTTTAAGAAAATGGTTTAGAGGCCATAAGTACCCTTGAAAAAAAAGTGTAGAGAAAATGAGAAACTACCTGCATCTAAGAAGTTTGCATATTGAAAACCTTTTACCTTGATTAATAAGTAATTTATACCCTTTCTAAATTTTATGACAATATAATTGTCATACTGAAGTCAAAAAATACACAACCTCCTCTCACTTATGCTAGGTAATAATTCACTCAAGAGTAATGTCTTTCCACAATGCACAACAGACCGACATTATACAGACAGGAGAGAGCTACAGTTTGAATTGGCCTAATGATGAAAGTGATGATTCTGTATTAGCTAGGCTCCTTTCACCTCATCTGCACTTATTCTGAAAAGCACCCCAGTGCACACAACTGAAATATTGAAGGGTAACATAATATTTCCACATTTGTGGAAATATAATTTGCATTACTGATTTTTCTCCTAGCATCCGTCATTGTGGAGGGTATTCTATTGAAGGTGAACAGCCACATCACTGGAAAAGTGAAAATCTTCTATTGTTTCCTAAATAACTCCTTTCTTAGCTCCTTTTGGACAACTTCTGATTCTATGAATTTCCTCTGGAAAAGAAATCTCATTTCCAGAGCTGGGGTAAATTTGAATAAAGGCCATTGTCCTAAAACATTAATTTGTTGCCTAATTTGTTCATTCCATATTCTTGGTAAAACCTTTAAATGTGTTTGCCAACAGTAGTGTTTAGAGTTCAACTGCCCTGTCCAAGTACTAGTAACTACAAAGCTCTTTTTATATCTAGTACTAAGCAGTTTACATAAATCATCACATTAGCAGAGGGCATGACAGGTGTTGCTTACTGAAACAAACATATTTAGGTACTGCCTAACACCAAACTATTACAATTGGAGATATTTTCATCCGCCCAGCAGAGAAGCTAATGGTTTGCTGGCTGTCTGAAGGGTTTGAATGGTACATATTAAGAAAATATAGCAACCATAACCAATTGAAGAGAAAAACCCTACAACTGAAGTATATCACTGGAGTGCACTGACAACATTTCATAAACACAAGAGATTATGCCGATGCTGGAAATCCAGAGTAACACACATACACACACAAAATGCACGAGGAACTCAGCAGGTAAGGCAGTATCTATGGAAAGGAATAAAAAACTGACATTCCTTGTCGAGATACTTCAACGTCGGCCCAAAACATCAACTCTTTATTCCTTTCCATGGATGATGCCTGACCTGCCGAGTTTCTCCAGCATCTTGTGTATGTTACTCTGACAGTTTAAAAGTATATTCATCTGTCTATCAAGTGTAGCTGTGGCTCCGAGTGCCAACATCAGACTGGAACCAGAAAGATTGCGCTGGAGTTTTCCCATCTCAGGAAAGTACACAATTTTAAAAAATCTATTATCCTCATCTTTCTGTGAAGTTTATTGAATTTGCCCAACGTAATTGAAAAGCTGACGAGTCACAAGCTGCACCCTTATGAAAATAAAGCTCGTTAAGCTTCACTTTGCTCCACTAATGACAGAACTTCAAATGACTGACCAATTTTCATTCGCTGCAGACTGTACTCGTCACATTCTCACATCACTCTCGATGTCTGGCAGTAAATGGGTTTCTCTCATCTAACGTTACCCAAACATTGGTACTCCAGTGTGATACTGAAAGAGCATTGTTCTCCTGGAGGTTCAATCTTTCTGCTATGCCATCGAGTGGAGGAGAAGTAATAGGTTGCGAACAAATTTGAAGAAGAGTTGATGAGTCATACTTTGTATGATCCATTTATTTCCCCCAAGTGAACCAAAACAGCATAAAAGATAATCTAATCGTTATTATATTGTTGCCTTTGGAAACTTGCTGCAAGAAGATTCTGCTGTCTTTCCCACATTACAGCACCAGCTACGATTCAAAAGTACTTCCCTGGCTCGGTGAAATGTTTAAGTCTTTAATCATGAAAGGCACAATAGAAAGTTAAGATTCCTTATCACACCTGTTTAGAGTGCAGCAAAATACCAGCAGTCAAAATTCACCCCTCTTTGCACTGGCTCAACAAGGTACCAATTCTAATCTTCAGGATGAGAGAGGCTTGACCTGAAGCGTGAGCTCTTTCTCCCTTCACAAAGTCTGCAGAACTGCTGAAGACTTCCTGCATTTTCCATTTGTTACAAAGTTCATGCAACTGTTATTATATTATTAGTGATGGCAACTGAGAATGAACCTCTACACCCACATGCCTGTGTCTTCAGTAAAAAAAAAAGTAACAATTCTGTGAATTTAATCAATTCCTGGCTGAAACAGGCATGGTGAGAACATTGTAACTTGAACTTGAGTTCAGTTCAGAGATTGCTCAGATACATTGTGTGACCTTTGGAAGTGATGTAGTTTCTTACAAAGAAGGAACTGCCAGACTCTAATTAATGAACGTATCCTGGCATCACTTACAGAATGTGCCAACACTGTTAACAGGCAGCATGGATGCGCCAAGATAATGTCCTTTATGAATGCCAGCAACAACTTACAGTTACACGGCGACTTTCTTGTTGCAAAGATCCCAAGGTGCTTCACATGGGAACCATGTCAAACGAGATATGACACCAAGCCATGAGGTGGTAACATGGCAAGGCAGGTTAAGGCTGTAATGAAAAGATTTGCTTTGTTTTTCACGTGCACGTCGAAACATGCAATGCAATGTGTCATTTGTGTCAAATCAAATTGGTGAGGGTTGTGCTAAGGGCAGTCTGCAAGCGTCGCCACACCTCCAACACCAACATAGCATGCCCGCGACTTACGAAGCCTAACTGTATGTCGTTGGAATGAGAGGGGAAACCAGGGCACCCTGAGGAAACTGGTACAGTCACGTGGCATCACAGAAACTCCTTATATACCGCAACAGGAATCAAAACCCAATATGGGATCGCTGGCACTGTAAAGCAATTGCACCAACCTCTACATTAACATGCCACCCTTTTATAAGGATTTAAGAAAAGAAGACAGAGAGAAAGCTTAGCAGTGCAACTTTCAGCGGCAAATATATGGCGGCCAGTGGATAGAGGACAGTAATTTATGGGTAGACAAGAGGCTAGAATTGGAGGAGCTCTGAGATATCAGGGGAACGTTTGGTTGGTGGGTGTTAGAGAGGGGCAAGGCCTCCAGGGGACTTGAACACAAAGATGAGAACTGGAAGCCTGAGCTGTTACCTCTGCAGATCGGTGCAGAGCCGGGTGATAAGTGAATGGGACTCATTGTGAATAGGATGTGGGTAGTAGGGCTTCCAATAGGCCGAAGTCTGTGGAGGGTGGAGGAAGGGATGCCCTCAGGAGTGCGCTGGAATGCAAAGGTAGAGGAACAAATATAGACAGCACTGACGAAGGGCTTCACTAGAACGGGTGTGACAGGGGAGGTAGTGGAGATGCAGGCAATGGCTTGGGGTGTGCCAGAGTTTGGGGTTCAATTCTGTGAGGAGTTTCTGTATGTCCTCCCTGTGGAATGCATAGATTTTCCCCAGGTGTTCTGGTTACCTCCCACAGTCAAAAGACATACCGGGTAGGTTAACTGGTCATTGTAAGTTGTTCCATGATTACGTCAGGGTTAATCAGGGTAGTGGGCTGCTGGTTTGGAAGGGCCTCCTCAGTGCTGTATCACAAAATGAATAAATAAACGGAGCCCAAAATCAAACAGCAGCTCCTTGCCAATAAGACCTCAGTTCAACTACAACCGGACATCATGCATGAAAGTTTCCTCCCTATTAAAAGCAAATTCCACCTCTTAAACCGAGCAACAACATGCTCATAAGTGTGTGCCATCAAGTGAGGAGTTAAGTTTCAAATGAACATGCGAATGCACTCAGAGGAATCAGCTGGTCCTAAGGCAGATGCCGATGTTGCCCCCTTGATGAAAGCCGTCTGCGTCTCTGGCTTCAGTTTGATGGAATGTGTCTAACCAGCTGCAGCGCACAGTTGCTGTCGGTCTGCAAGTTGCCCCCATCCCCGCCTCCATGCATACATCGTACATGTCCAACATCTGGAAGAACTAATCAGGGAATTAAATGGGATGGTCAAATGTATCAGCTGTTCAAAGTACTCAGAGTATTTTCCTAATCAAAAACCGTGAATCAAACAGTAAATACTTCCAATCAAGATTAAACCTTGAATTACCTTGTGCTTGGTGGATGCAGAGTTCTGTATTCTCAGCAAATATTTTTAAGCTCATTACTACACTGCAGTGATCCAGGTCTGGAACCCCTCCCTCACCTCAACCTCTGCCCAGGTGCTATCACATTTAACACTGGAGTCAAACCTAGCCGATTTCTCAGCTTGTTCTCCTAATTCCTGTCGGAGGAGGCGGCTATATAGCAAAGATCTGACTGACCTGTGTCTGAAAGCCCATAAAACTATTTCTCAAGGGTGGTATATTAATGATAATTGGTGTCCTGCAAAGACTGAATAACTGGAAATGTGAATGAGTGAAAATGTTGACTTGGTGTTTCATATCATTTACATATGATATTTTTGTAAATAACTTAGTTTTATAAGATAGTTTTGTAACTAAAACGAGGAAATCTCTCGATTCCCCCATCCACCCCATCTATTTCACTGCCACATGGCACACATCGTGGGTAGAGCACACTAGATGAAACCGGATTGCTGGACCAGTGCACAGAAGCACCATTTCATTCCTTTTGCATCAGATATTTTCATCAGTGTCGCAAACAACAGAACTCAAAACAAAGCATAAAACTCCACATAGCGTTTGTCTCACTGGACCACAGGCATCTGTCTTGTTAGTGAGCAGGCATTAACTCACTGCAGCTTGGGAAAACTTGAGGGAGGGTGACAGCCGGAGGGGGCAGCAACCCCTGTCACGAGGTCTAAGGATCCCATCCCCGTCTGATTAAGGATTGCTAGTGGAGCAAGGTAGGTCTTTCAGTCTAGCGACGAGCTTCAGAGATTTGCATTGAACACAGACCTCTGCATTTGCTGGAGTCTAGACACATGGAAAGGGTATAAGATTTAGATTAGAAGCAATTACTAGCATGCAGCTTTTGTTTAGGATAGTGCTCTAATTATCTGGAAATGCCAATGAATATGAGCAACCCACCAATTTGGTTCTTCAAACAACAGCTGGACCTGTGAATCATGCATTACTCAGACCCAGCTCTTCAGGTAGCTGGAAACTTAGATCCTTGTGTCTGTAAAAAGATAAAACTGATATCCATTTTATTTCTACCTTCTTCCTTACTCCAATTTTGAACTTGGCCTAGGAGACTATTATTGTGAGGGCAGGGCAGGGAAAGAAGTATCCTAAGATTGAAATCCGAAGGTCAATCAGAAGTCTGGAAGTGGGAGCCCAATAGCCCAGAGGCCTGGGGTTGGAGGACTGGCTCTGTGTGTCTGCGTGTGTGAGCGGAGGAGGGGAGAAGGGGCCCGGGGATTGAAGGCCCCGAGGCCTGGAGTTGGAGGACTGTCTCTATGTGTGGGCGGAGAGGGTGAGATGGGGCCTGGAAATTGAAGGCCCAGAGGCCTGGGGTTGGAGGATTATCTCTGTGTCAGACATCCCACCCTGCAAAAACTCATTTCAGGGAGGTAGCACCATCAATTTGCGGGAGACTCCCGGAAATTCCAGGAGAGGTGGGATGTCTGCAATAGAGTAGCTCCTTAGCAGCTAGCCAGCTAGTTTAAATAACGTTAGCTAGGCCAATGAACGAATGACACCTGTTAAACTCACCTCAACATGTCTTTTACATTTCAACCCACCATGGGCAATAGAAAAGTCACTGTTGCAAACAGTGCAGTGAGCAACACTGTTATTATTTTTGACCCCTATTAGGCAGGGGTACACTTTAGGGTAGTCTGGGGTGACGTATGTTTTATATTTTCTTTGGAACACTCTGCCACTCTGACTTTTTTTGGAACTCTCTCGCTCCTGCTCACTATCGCGCGCTCTGTCGCTCGTGGTCGCTCTCTCGCTTGCTTTCTCTCTCTTGCTCTCTCTCTCTCTCGCTTGCTTTCTCACTCTCACTCACGCTTGCTTTCTCGCATGCGCGCGCTCTCTCTCGCTCTCACTCTCTCTCGCGCTTGCTTTCTCGCTCTTGCTCTCTCTCGCTCTCACTCTCTCTCACGCTTGCTTTTTCGCTCTTGCTCTCAGTCTCTCTCTCTCGCTTGCTTTCTTGCTCTTGCGCTCGCTCTCTCGCGCATTCTGTCACGCTCACTCTCAAAAAAATCAATTTCCAGGACATTGTATATAATTTGCGGGCATCAGGGAGCCACTATTAATTTGCGGGAGACTCCCGGAACTCCCGGGAGAGGTGGGATGTCTGCTGTGTGTCTGGGTGTTTGGGTGGGAGGGGCGAAAAGGAACCTGGAGACTGAAGGCTCAGAGGCCTGGGGTTGGAGGATTATGTGTCTGGGTGTGGGGTGGGAAGAAGGGGCTTATTTAACTGTTGCTGTTTTGTTGCTTCTTGTGTTCTGTGTTGTTCTGTCAATCTGTTGAGTATTGTGGGCATGCTCTACTGGCATCAGAATGTATGGTGACACTTGCAGCTGCCCCCAGCATATCCTTTAGGTGTGTTGGCTGTTAGTGCAAGCGACACATTTTACTGTATGTTTCCAGGTACATGTGAATCTGAAATCTTAATCTGTATTAACTTCAATTTACAGGGCATCTTAAACAAAAATGTCCGATAACAGAAACATTACTTTTTTTTAAAGGAGTTACAGGGCACTGAGTTCTGGAATTCCAGTGTTGAATTATGACTGTCATAAACCAGTTAGAGTGTTGTAAACATATCATCTGTTAGACTAATGTGAGACTCTGTATCATCAGCTCACTGAAGTGTTGGGAATGTCTCCTGGAGTCTCTGTTTACATTCAAGGCAGATCAAACACTGGGCAGGACTAATGCTATTAAACTCCAGTTTCTTTCCTGCTGATTTTAATTTTTTTTGGATGAAGGGAAAGTATACTTCTGATAGATTTCACTTGGACGTCCAAACACACTTCAGGGTTCTGAGCAGATGGGAGAATTTTAACCGAAATTCATTTTTTCTCCCTGACAACAGAAGCAATATGCAGACTGCAGAAAGATGTCTAAAATCTGTTTTGGATTCTTAGCCCATTGCCAAAAGATAGCTGGAAAACTGACTTTATTCCAACAGAGCCCCAGCATCTAAACATCAATATTATTCACTGCAACTAACCCGCTGGGTCACTGACAAGCAAGTATTAAATGTTTGGAGTCGCTATCAATTCAGTATGAATATATGATATAATAGCCTGAAGGATAACTGCAATAAAAAACAATGTACTAGCTAGGATGAATAATGCCAGCTCGATACTCTGTGCAAATATCACTGGGCTGGCAACACAACAAGAAAAGGGAAAAAACCCTAGTCACATTAATTGAAAAAATAAGAAACATGATGCCAACCTGCATTATTGTGATAAAAGTCTGGTATTACATCCTACAGCAACATATTTATTCCATGGACTCCTTTTATTGTCCTTTTCAAGACTCCCAGTATATAGTTAGCTGTAACCGACCTCCTCACCCATATCCCTACCTTTGGGCACAGGGTACTGAGACCCTATTTAACCATCTACTTCAAACTGCTGTACACAATTGTGTAATAATAATACCAGAATTGTGTATTTAATATGTCAATTAGAAGGTTGAGGGGGGAGCTTGATAGAGGTGTTTAAAATTATGAGGGGGATTGATAGAGTTGACGTGGTTAGACTTTTTCCATTGAGAGTGGGGAAGATTCAAACAAGAAGACATGGGTTGAGAATTAGAGGACAAAAGTTTAGGGGTAACATGAGGGGGAACTTCTTTACTCAAGAGTGGTAGCTGTGTGGAATGAGCTTCCAGCAGAAGTGGTTGAGGCAGGTTCTATGTTGTCATTTAAAGTTAAATTGGATAGATATATGGACAGGAAACAAATGGAGGGTTATGGGCTGAGTGCAGGTCGGTGGGAATAGGATAGGGTAAGAGTTCGGCACAGACTACAAGGGCCGAGATGGCCTGTTTCCATGCTGTAATTGTTATACGGTTATATATTTGAGTAATATTGTTTGATTAAGCATTCATTGTTTATATAATTTGTTACAGGTTATATGTAAAAGTACTTGAATGGCGTACGTCATTACACCACCATGTCACCACTTACTAAAAATAAAACGAAACTGAGAAATCGCCCCATGGTGGTTGCTCTCTGTAATTTTTTCTTTACTACTATAATTTCTCTTACATACTAAGAATCAGAGAGGGCACAGAGGAGATCTACCAGGATGCTGCCTGGAACACAGAGTGGGTCTTATGAGGAGGGGTTCTGCGAGCTGGGTCTTTTCTCTTTGGAGGGAGGGAGGATTAGGGGCGACTTGATAGAGGTATACAAGATAATGAACGGCATAGATCGAGTGGACAGTCAGAGACATTTTCCCAGGCAGAAGTAGTTAATATGAGGGGGGATCATTTTAACGTGATTGGAGGAAATTACAGAGGGGAACAGTTTACCCGGAGAGTGGTGGGTGTGTGAAGGGCGTTGCCAGGGTTGGTGGTAGAGGCAGATTCACTGAAGAGAGTGTTGGATAGGCACATGGACGTTAGAAAAATGGAGGGCTATGTGGGAGAGAAGGGTTAGATTGACCTTAGAGCAGGTTAAAGTGTCAGCACAACATTGTGGGTCAAAGGGCCTGTTCTGCTCTATATTCTATGTTCTAGCTTCCACGCTCCAAAAGGCCTCCTGCATTGGAAGGAGGCCAGCCTGTAGGTGAATATTGCAGAAACTGTATCATGTGAAGGATGAATTATTCCACAAAGTGCTCAGTCAAATTTCCAGAGCATCACACCACTGTGGCGAAGGGGTCATTATCACATTTCTCTTGTGATAAACTTCCCAGGGCTTATCTGTCAAATGAGATGTTTCAGAGTAATTTCCCATCTTTCAATGCCAGGCCACAGGATTTTTATTCGTGCAGCTTCACTGCACACTCGAAGTAATTGTTGCGGGCATTATCAGGGACTTTTATCGACACGATTATCTCACTGGCAGCCATCTCATCTTTATCAGATCATGAAAGGTTCACCCCACACCAGTGATTGGACACTGAACTGAAGGAAAACTACACTGTTGCCAATTCCCAGTTTTGTTGCTACAGATTAAATATTAAAACAAGATGGCATCCCCTCACCTGGATTGGTAAGTGGTGTAAGAACTAAACAGTGCTAGATTTCAGATTCAGATTCATTTATTTACCACATGTACATCAAAATATACAGTGAAATGTGTCATTTATGTTAACAATCAACACAACCCAAAGATGTGCTGGGGCGGAGTGGGGGAACAGGCCTCAAGTATTGCCACACATTCTGACAGCAGCATAGTATGTCCACAGTGCTGGGCAGAACACAGCAAGCAACAAAACAGCCATAGATAAAACTAGTCTCTTTCCTCCCACCTACCCAACGTACATACTCAGTCCTCCAATACCAGGACAGGCTATCCTCACCCAGCAGCAGACTCATGGACTCACAAACATTGGGCTTTGATCTCCCCAGTGTGTTCAGTCAAAGAAGGGCAGGTGAATACTCCTTCAATGAGAATCATTCATAAAGGGAGTAGCCGTACTTCATTAATAGCAATATAATCCCACATTTCATTCACAAATTGGTGCAAAGTGTCCAACATTTCAGCATTGAAGATATATCAAAAATATTTAGTCAAGGGTAAACCACAACAGTCACAGCTCATAAAAAAGTGCTATGTAAAGGCTTGGTCTTGAGCTATATATTTTTACTTTGTCAACCAAGGTAAAACAGAAGGATTAGCAAAAAACTCACCGCTGAAGGAATTCAGCAAGCCAGAAGCTTCTGTGGAGGAAGAGGGATGGCTGATATTTCAGGTCAAGTTCTTGCAGCAGGATACAATTCCTGATGCAGGATGTTGTCCTGAAGTACCAGCCATCCCTTTGCCTCTGCAGATGCTGCCTGACCCGCTGAGTTTTTCCAGCATTTTATTTCCTTGCTCTCGATTTCCAGCATCTACAGTCTTGAGTCTACGACAATGATAACACCGTTGCGTTACCTTTGGAATCAGTAGTTCTTCAAATGTCAAAGTAGAAAAGGAAAAAGATAGTCAGGAGCATTGTTACTCCAAAGAAAACCAGTTGATGAAATACAACGTATGACATCCAGTTCAAGGACATCACAGTACAAATTCTCATCTGTGTTTGCTACCAATTAAGTGTGAATCGGATTAGATACATCTAATCTGGATAATTAGCGATATTGTTAAATCAATACCTCAGGCACACCACTTCACCATTACATCTGATGAGCATTAAGAGCAGAAGCAATATGCTCACATCAATTTATCTCAGACATGCACTTTGAGGAAGACACCTGGATCTCATTGGCTGTTAAAATAGTTTCAACGCTTCAGATTAGTGACACAGCATCTGAACCACATGAATCTCCTTTTTGTACATCTGATTACAAAGTACTCCTTTCCCTTCTGCTGGATGACATTTACTAATTTGCTAGCAAAATCAGAGGGTCATGTCTCCAAGAAAGTGTTTGATCACGCCAAGGGCCAGTTACCATTCGCATTCTAAAAGGAACTAACTAACAATCAGTTTCTAGCAACATTAATCGCCTACAATACTCATTTCCCACTTCCCGTTGTCAGGGAAGACAGCAACAAGTGGTAGCTGATGTGAATCCTAAACTCTGTATAGCAGAGGAATTAATAGTGTGTTATGGCAGACTGAAAATAGACCGGTTTCAAAACAGCGGAAAGAACCAAGTGAAATAAAGTGGACTGCAGACCACCTTACTTTGTGTTTTACTCAACAACGAGATAGTTGCAGAGCAGGACACACTTACCATCAATAAATTTATGATGATGTCAACTAGATCCTGAACCTATTTCTCAGAGATCCCCAAAAGATGCAAAGAAGGGATTTTTAAGTTGATCATCACAAAATAAGACAAATTCAGAGCGAAAATAAATCTTAACATTTTGAAGTCACACCTGTTTTCCGTTGTCTTTTGTAATCATCTTGAATTTCATTGAACTGTCTTCGATCAATGAGGAGTCCATTGATCCTTTCAAGAGATTAAGTGGATGGAGTTTATTCCATGAATGGGCTGATTGTGTATGGAATGCAACAGTGTGGGTTTAGAAACATAGAAAACATACAGCACAATACAGGCCCTTCGGCCCACAAAGCTGTGCCGAACATGTCCCCACCTCAGAACTACCTAGGATTTACCCATAGCCCTCTGTTTTTCTAAGCTCCATGTAGCCATTCAGGAGTCTCTTAAAAGACCCTGTCGTTTCCACCTCCACCACCACCGCCGCCGACAGCCCATTCCACGCACTCACCACTCTCTGCATAAAAAAACTTACCCCTGACATCTCCTCTGTACCTACTTCCAAGCACCTTAAAACTATGCCTTCTTGTGCTAGCCATTTCAGCCCGGGGGAAAAGCCTCTGACTATCCACACGATCAATGCTTCTCATTATCTTGAGCACCTCTGTCAGGTCACCTCTCATCCTCCGTCGCTCCAAGGAGAAAAGGCCGAGTTCATTCAACCTATTCTCATGAGGTATGCTCCCCAATCCAGGTAACATTCTTGTAAATCTCCTCTGCACCCTTTCTATGGCTTCCATATCCTTCCTGTAGTGAGGCGACCAGAACTGAGCACAGTACTCCAAGTGGGGTCTGACCAGGGTCCTATATAGCTACAGCATTACTTCTCGGCTCTTAAACTCAATCTCACCATTGATGAAGGCCAATGCACCGTATGCCTTCTTAACCACAGAGTCAACCTGCATAGCAGCTTTGGGTGTCCTATGGACTCGGACCCCAAGAGCTCTCTGATCCTCCACACTACCAAGAGTCTTACAATTAACCAAATGGATTGCTTTCTTAACCGAAACAAGAGAAAATCTGCAGATGCTTTCCTCAAGCCATGCTTTCTTATTATCTATGTCATATTACTGAAGGAGACAAATCTCAAGATTGGATACTTAGATACATACCTTGATTAAAAAAAATGTAGTTATGTTCTTATGCTCTTTGAACTTTGGAATTGTAGAGAACTAGGATTGATCTATACTACAGCATTATGAAAAATGCAGTATAAAATATGGCTATTCTTTCCCTATGACTCTTTAGCTGCCTTCCTTTTTCTCCCCCCCAAATATGCACTATTTTTGTTTTTAAGATAATGGCTGTGTGTCTGTCAGGGCAATCAGAATGGTTCTTGTGTTTTAATAATGATGTGAAAGATATACGCACAAATTTGTGCTTTTTTTGTGTCTTCCCTAAGTCTCTATTCCCTTGTTGTCAATTCAACAACCAGGCCATTTACAAGTGTCCATAATCCCTAGATATCACCTTAAATCAGTTCAGCTGTGCTGATGAGGAGAGCAGCAATCTTTCAAGTCTTTCTCCACAGCAGCAACCTCTTGTTCCCAAACTACCTTCAGCTTGCTAGTTTGCTCCAATCTTCTTCTCTAATGAAGCATTGTATGTAATTATCAAGAGTGGTCTAACCAACTTCTTGCACATGGTCAGCATCTTTCCTTTGTGAAAATAAAGCATGTAACCTCTTTGGGATTATTCATAAGCTCTCTCTAGTGAAATGTTCATCTTCAAAGCCTCTAACATATAAGCATGTGGTAAATATAATTCAGGGCAAAGCACATCTTACTACCTAGTGCACACTTTCAGTCACTAAAGTTCTGTAATGTCCCTGCACGCCGCAGGGCAGAGGTTCTCTCCTCTTTCACAGTTCAGTCCCTCAATGTTTCAGGTTTAAATGCTTTTGTTTCCTATTTTCTCTCAAATTAACTTTCCACTAAGTAAGTGCCACCTACTTGGGAACAGAAGAATAGAGGAACCTTCAAGTCTGCTCAGTCACTCACTGAGATCAGCCCTCGTCCACGTCCCAATTTCCCACCCCTACCTATTCCCCACATCAGTAAATCAACAATTAATGAAAATCCATCCATCTTTGACTAAAATTAAAAATTAACGGCATCAAATTCTTGTTAAAATTAGAAGTTTTAGTTTTATTAATTTGATTAAGTTGGCAGCAAACTGTGAATTGTTTGGATTCAGTTCATCCATCATCTCATCATTTAGAATCTGTTTCCAACTCAATGTTTCTAATTATTTTATTAAGATTCCATGAAAACCCATATTATAATTTATCAAGAATGGAATCTTAATTTCTCCTAATGTCCTCATTTCAGCAATGTGAAAGCTTTTGAGCTTGAAAATCCATTTAAAATTTGCTGCCACTTTTGCAAGGTATTAACATGATTCAGACTTGTGCTCTGAATTATTGCAGAAAAATAATTAAGTGAAAAACGTGCATTATTTTCAATATTTTTAAATGGCTTTATGCTAAGATTTGCAATTGTATTCGATTAATTAGTTGCCTTAAATAGGATGCTGCCCGACCTGCTGAGTTCCTCCAACGTGTTGTGAGTGTGCCTTAAATAGGGATGCTGATGTAGGAAAAACAATTAAATTCAACATTATTTCTCCATGTGGACTTCTGCAGCAACATCTAAGATCTTTCAGGCAATGGGAGATGAAGCAGTTTCATTTATTGGCTACACTCTCCAGATGACAGTATTCATGAAAGAAAAAGAAAGGAATTTGTACAGAGTAATTTGCAAACTCAGAACACATCAAAATGTTTCACAGCCAATTTAAATTTTCTGTGTACATTTTTATGTCAAAAGTGAGGCGCCTAATTGTTTATGGCATAGCAGTACCAATTGAATTTTAACAGTACAGATTAGAGACCCATCACTGGTTGAGCCTGCGAACCTTTCCATTAAAGGAGAGAGGATCTGTAAGAATGGGTATGGTTCCAGCTTTACCCATGCAGAGGACGGAGGCAGCAGAGGGGAATGATGGGAGGATGACTAACGTGGAGCAGGTAACAACAACTCAGCTACTGTACAATGGCAAATCATGGATCCTTGCCAACTGACAGAGAAGTAAAAGTTTCACCCATATTTAGGCACATCATGTTTTTCATAGAATTGGTGAAATTATTAGCATTAGGATGAGGGCAGTCTGAGGCTCTGAAGGCAAAAAGCTAAATACTTAACCGATCACAGGATGAGTTTTTAGTACAAGTTTCCAGCAGAGGTTACTCAGAACTAGAGAGGAACCCAAGGCCTTAAAGGAGATTGCAGTTAGCTGGAGGCTAACCTCGACATCAGATAGGAGAGAGGCTGAAGTGAGATGCTCTTTTCCATCTCATGGGAAAGAGGTGAGTCGTGACGGGTTAGTGCCAGGTTACATTCAGTGAACATCATCCTGATAAACACTGCTGAACTATGCACTTTCTGCACAGGACAAGAATGACAAATTTGACTGTAATATTTTTAAAACAGGTTTATATTTTACTGAAACAAAGCACAACAGATGCTGCAAATCAAAAATAAAAGCAGCTGGTTGTACATGCTTTACCCCTGTGTGGAAAGTGAAACTAACTGCTCCTAACTATATCGAATCATTGAACACCACATAAGATCAAATCTTATCAAATGTCATTTCCTGAATTTCTGTAACTATCACTAGTTGTCACTTATTGGGTCCTTTGTGATCGAAAAGGAGTCAGGGATCAAGGGTCCTTATGCAGTATGCAGACTTTCAACACAAAACCCGAGATGCTGCTCGACCCATTCCAGCAGATTGTTGATCCAAATTCCAGCAACTGCAATCCCTTATGTCTTCGTGGATTCATTGTTAAAGCAAGGGTGTAAAGAACAACTAATAAACTTTCTATGTACTGAAATGGGCAAATTACTTTGAATGAAAGGGATTATCAGCTCCCCAGCCCACTCAAACCTGTTTATTGAAATGACAAGCTCATTCCATGCTTTGAACCTCCAATATGTTGACTAATGTTCTAATAAACCTTGAAAAGTATTTATCTGATATATTGCAAACGCAAAGATTTTGCAGGTTTCGGATCTTCACACAGAGAGTAGTGGGAGTATGGAATGAGCTGCCAGACGAGGTGGTAAATGCAGGTTCTTTTTTAACATTTAAGAATAAATTGGACAGATACATAGATGGGAGGTGTATGGAGGGATATGGTCCGTATGCAGGTCAGTAGGACTAGGCAGAAAAATGGTTCGGCACAGCCAAGAAGGGCCAAAAGGCCTGTTTCTGTGCTGTAGTTTTTCTATGGTTTTTTTTCTAAATGTTATCAGTTAACTCTAGACACAAATGTTAGATCCATTGCAAAGAGTTTGATTTTGGTGAAACTATTAGCCTTAGAATTGGATCTTTCTATTTAAATTTGCAGGTCCACTGATTAACTTGCCCATGTTCTGACTGGACAATATAAATTTTGCCTGGCTGACAATTCATTTATCTCCAAAAATAGGACTGGCATATTTAAGGATTAAATTTTGTCAAAACATTTGAGAACTTTATCCGCACTGAATGCTTACAGACAGGATCCTGGTGCAGTGCGAACTAGTTCTGAAATTTTGGTAAATGTAAGTCACCATTCTATTCCCCTGAATATTGAATATTGTTGAAAAAGTTATAAAAAATTCAAAACATTATGCAGATACTGAAAGGAATTTGAAGGGAGAACTATTTTGGAATCAAAACTTTGTTCTGTAAAACTTCTTTGGGATTCAAATTCTTTTTTAAAAATAACAGTTTGCCTATTATTGACATAATTTGGCATTCTTCATAAGATACTTTTCCCAATTTATTGAACAGTTCTACATCGCTGCATTTAACACACAAAATGTTGGAGGAACTCAGCAAGTGAGGTAGCATCTATGGAGATGAATAAAGGGTTCGCATTTCGGGCTGAAACCCTTCATCGGGACTCACGTAGGCTCTGCTGTCTACTCGCAGCATGAAGACTAGGTTCTGCTGGTTGGACCTGCCTGGGCTGTATTCAATGCCCTTTAATCTGGATGGGAGCAATAGTACAGAGATGAATTCAGTGAAACAGATTATTGTATTTAGGATAATTGTTCATGAATGGATCGTGAGGCATATTGTCTGAGACCATGTTGAATTCCTGACAGCTTCCTGGAGAACAGCTGGCTAATTTCAGTGTGTAACTCAGTTAGTTCCTGATTTCCACACACCTGTGCAGTGCAACTACAGGACTAGCTAAATGTCAGGCTCAGCACCTGGCTGTCTACTCCCGTTGAATCCATAAATGCAAGTCCAACTCCAGGTCTGCTGGAAGCAGGAAGAGACCAAAGACGACAGCCTGTCCTGGGGTTAAAGGTCAGGTGCGTGCATTAAAGGACAGCTTGTCCTGGGGTTAAAGGACTGTGTATGTGTGAGGGTGGACGTATTTGCAGTTGTTTTGCTGATGTTGTGTTTGGTGTTGTTCGGCTCAGCATTGTGGGTTTTCTATGTTGGCACTGGAACGTGTGGTGACACTTGCCTCTGCCACACCCTCCGGTGTGTTAGTGGTTAAAGCAAAGACGCATTTCATTGTATGTTTCAATATACACAAGGACAACTAAACCCACGGGGCCACGTGGTGTAGAGCTAGAGGAAAAATGCAAGCAGCAGACTTTAGAACGTCAAGATCTGCACAGGTATGTGCAACTGCTGAGAAACTAAAAAGAGGAAAGAGTTACCTAAACATAACTTTTATCGATGGCTCCGCATCAGCCAATCAGTTGGAGCAGGACCTCAGCATATGCCTGAATGCCGCAGTGGATAACACGATAATCACAGGAACAGTAGATAAAAAGCCAAGGAGGCAGGAACTAAGCCTTTGCCTGATAAGGATTAAGTTTTCCAAAAAAAAAGTTAATAGATAATTGCATATTAATTATATGCACAAAATTAATCTCTGTCACTTAATGGGCTTCATGATTGATTGACAGCAGAGTTACCCAATCACCTTACTCTGCCAGTCTATACTGCTCCCACTATAAGCAACCAGTTTAAAAACATAGGGACAGATGTGGGCTATTCAACCCACAAAACTTCTTCCAATTGCTATTGTAGCTTCATCATCCTTTCTTTATTGTCCAAACTTCGGAGGAATCTAATGGTCTTAGCCTTTAAAATCCCAGTCAGCCCAACAGCCACAGCTCTTTGAGGAAACAGCGCCGGGCATTGTTCTTGAAGAGCTATAAAACTAACTACGAGAGGAACTCAATGGGTCGAGCAGCATCTGTGGGGATGGGGGTAGGAATTATCGATGTTTTGGGTCAAAACCCTGCCCTTTCCACCCCACCCCCACACACAAAGCTGCTACTCAGCTGACTTCCTCCAGCAGTTTGTTTTGCTGCTTCAGATTCCAGCATCTGCTGTCTCCTGTGCCTGTCATCATCGTTCAATTGTTATTTCTGGCAAACAATATCATCCTGATCTCATTCTGTGCCCTATTATTTCTGATGATCCCACTACCGAGGATCCCACTCCTATTTAGCCTTTCAGCATTTTGAACAGTCTGTTCCTTCCACCACCTATGCACAGAGATGGGAAACAGAATGACTCAAAATGCATCACCCTCAGCATGGAATGAAATCCCCACCTGTGACAAAGCTCTCACCAGGGCTGGTGACCTGTAAGATGTTCAGGCTTCTAGAGTGACAAGTAATGCAAAATCAAAAAGGCTGAAAAGTGTTTGGTTGCAAGCAAGGTCTCATGCTCAGTGTGATGCTATTCGAAACCAACATGATTGTCAAAGGCTGGGGATACACCCGAGGCCAATATGTTAACTTTTCAATGATGTGTTAATCTTTTTTTAAATTTAAAAACTGAAACACTCAGATCCATAAGACCATAAGATAGAGGAGCAAAAGTGGGCCACTCACCCATCAAGTTTGCTTCAGCAGCCAATCATGACTGATTTACTTTTCAACCCCATTCTCAGGCCTTCTCCCTGTAACCTTTAACCCCTTTACCAACCAAGAACCTTTCACTCTCTGCCTTGAATACACCCAGCCTCTTAGCTCAACAGTCCTGATGAAGGGTCTCGACCCAAAATGTCAACTGTTTACTCTTTTCTATAGATGCTGCCTAGCCTGCTGAGTTCCTCCAGCATTTTGTGTGTGTGTTATCCATATAGCTCTGGGCCATAGGAAAGCCGATCACTCATTGGAAACACACATGGCCAGCGGGAGAACATACAAACACCACACAAACATCAAATGAGATCAGAATTGAATGCAAGTCCCTGGAGCTAAGGCAGGAGTGCTAATTGCTATGTCATTGCTATCCTACCAATGCTGCTGTGATGCACTATTCAACCAATCAAAAACCACTGTCCTTCACTATCCAACCAATCAAAGCCACTGTGTTGTACCATCCAATCAATCAAAGTCTCTGTGTTGTATGATCCAACCAACAAAGCCAATCTAAAACCAACCTGAGACCAATGACTTAAATTTATTTTGGTACTCAGCTCGCTCAAATTGGATGCAGTGTTTGGATCAGATAATCAGCATCTAATGGAATTTAATTTATATGTTTTAAGTTTTTTTAAAAACAGATGTTAGTGACACCGACCATGTTGCATTACTGACTGTATCCTTGCAGACAGTTGTGGACAGACAAGCTACTTCAGGTGGATAACAAAGCCCAGCTACAGAAACATGCCCACTGAGCCAAGGGCCTATGATAGAGTCATAGAGTAATACATTGCCAAAAAGACCCTTCAGCCATGCTGACCAAAATGCTCATCTATGCTGGTACCTATTATCCTCATCTGACCCAATCTAAACCGTTAATTTCTAAACCCTTCTTATCCATGTACCTTACAAATGTCTTTAGTATGTTCTCACTGGTATTGGGATCGGTTCTGCCTCAGTCCTGCTCACCCGACCTGGAACATCTAGTGGTCAAATGTTGCCTATTTTATCTGCTGAGGGAGTTTTCCAACATCATCCTGGTAGTGGGGCACATTCCACCTCAGGCCAATGTCAGACAGGCACGGGAGGAGCTGAGCAATGTAATCAGCAGGCATGATGCCTTCTGTATCATTGCAGGAGATTTCCACCAGGCCTGATTGAAGTCTCTAAACAACTACCATCAGTATATCACCTGTGGAACCAGGAAAAACAACATACTTGGCCACTATTATACCACTATCAAGTACACTTATTGTGCCATCCCACACCCACACTTCGGAAATTCTGATCCTCTGGCTATGCTTCTTCTCCCAGTTTATAGGCAGAGACTGAAGACCGCAGCATCAGTGGTGAGGGCTAAGAAGCTATGGGCAAGGGAGGCAGAGCAGTGCTGCGAGTCAATGGAATGGACAATTTTCAGGATTCATCTTTCAGTCTGAGTGAATACACCACAGTTGTCACCAATTTTAAGACCTGTGTGGATGAGTGTCTGCCTTTGAGAACATACTGGACATACCCAAACCAAAAGTCGTGGATGAACCACGAGATTCGTAGACCATTGAGGGCTAGATCTGTGGCATTCAAAACTAGTCATCCAGAACTATATAAGTAGTACAGGTATGACTTATGGAAAGTTATTTTAAGAGCAAAGAAAAACAATTCTGATTGAGGCCAGAGAAAGAATTGGATGCACGTCAGCTCTGGCAGGGTTACATCCTATAAAGCAAAGTGAAACATAACGAATGGCTGTGATGTTTCATTCCCAGATGAGCTCAACACCTTTTATGCATACTTTGAAAGGGAGAATAAAATAACATTTGCATGAAGCCCCGCAGCATCTGGTGACCCAGTGGTCGATGTCTTGGAGGCTAACGCCAGATTATCTTTCAAGAGGGTGAACCCTTGCAAGGCGCTAGACCCTGATGGTGTACCTGGTAGGCCTTGGAAAACCTGTGCCAACAAGTTGGCAGAAGCATTCAAGGGCATCTTCAATCTCTCACTGTTGCAGTCAGACATCACTTCAAAAGGTCGACAATCACACCAGTGCCCAAGAAGAGCAGGTTGAGAGTTGCCTCAATGACTATTGCCCAGTAGCACTCACATCTGCTATGATGAAGTGCTTTGAGAGGTTGGTCGTGGCTAGAATCAACTCCTACCTAAATCAAGGAGCTGGACCTGCTGCAGTTTGCCTATTACCACAATAGGTCTACAGTGGATGCAATCTCACTGGCTCTCTGCTCAGCCTGGGATCACCTGGGCAACAGTAATACCTATGCCAGGCTGCAGTTTATTGACGATAGCTCAGCATTCAACATAATCATATCCTCAGTTCTAATCAACAAGCTCCAAAACATAGGCTTCTGCACCTCCCTCTGCAACTAGATCCTTGACTTCCTCATTAGGAGTCCATAGTCTATGCAAATGGAAGTAACATCTCCTCCTCACTGACAATCAGCACTAGTGCACCTCAGGGATGTGTGCTTAGCCCACTGCTCTGCTCTCTCTCTCTCCATCCTCGATTGTGTGGCTAGGCACAGCTTAAATGCCATCTATAAATTTGCTGACAAAACTATTGTTGTCAGAATTTCAGTTGGTGATGAGGAAGCAGACAGGAGTGAGATAGATCAGCTGGTTGAGTGGTGTCGCAGCAAGCACCCTTGCACTCAACGTCAGTAAGACCAAGGAATTGTTTGTGGACTTGAGGAAGGAGAAGTTGAGGGAAGACACACTAGGGATTCTTATTGAGGGATCAGAATTGGGAAGGATGAGCAGTTTCAAGTTCCTGGGTGTCAACATCTCTGAGGACCTATCCTGGGCCAAACATATTGATGCAATTACAAAGAAGGCACGACAGTGGCTATATCCCATTAGGAGTTTGAGGAGGATTGGTATGTTACCAAAGATACTTGCAAATTCCAACAGATGTACCGTGGAGAGGATTCTAACTGGTTGCACCACTGTCTGGTATGGAGGGGCAACTGCACAATTTCGGAAAAGGATGCGGGAAGTTGTAAACTCAGCCAGCTCCATCATGGACACTAGCCTTCCCAGCATCCACGACACCTTCAAAAGGTGATGCCTCAGAAAGGGTACATCATTAAGGACCCTTTCACCCAAGACTTGTCCTCTTCCAATTGCTACCATCAAAAAGGTGGTACAGAAGCCCAAAGATACACACTCAACATTTCAGGAACAGCTTCTTCCCCTCCACCATCAGATTTCTGAATGGAGAAAGAACCCATGAATACTAGCTCAGTATTTTTTCCTCTTTTTTGCACTATTTATTTAAATATATATTTGTCATTTTGTAATATATAGTTTTTAATTATGTATTGCAATGTACTGCTTCTACAAAAACAACAAATTTCAAGACATGTGCCAGTGATATTAAACCCAATTTTGAATCTGACTGTACCTGCCTTGACCATGGGAGCTTGGTCCATATATGCACCACCGCCTGTGTGAAGAAGTTGCCCCTCAGGTCCTTTTTAAATCTTTCCCTTCTCACCGTAAGCTTATCCCCTCATTCCCGCAATCATCTACACAAGCTCCCCTCAGATCCTGTCACTGCAGGAGAGTCATGGCACCCCTGCAAGTTGCAAATTCAAATATCCTTTAATGGGCTGAAACAATAGGGCAGCAGAATGTGTCAACTCAAGTCAGAAAAATAGCTTGAAACTGTTAAGTATAAAGAATAAAATAACATAATTCTTTTATTCTATAAATAATATTTGTCATCCAGTATTGCAGTCTGCAGAAAGCAACCAAGCAATGGAAGAATACCAGATGCCAACTTTCATTACATTGCACAGTCATTTTCAACAATGCCTGATTACTCAGCCTTAAAAGGTTTTATTTGTAAACCTTAACAGTATTATCCTGCATGTTCTTACAAGATTGGATTTGGTCTCAGCATGAAATGGGGCAACTTGTATCCTTGTACAATCTGTGCCTTTCATTTGATGACGGCCTGGGAAGAAAAGAATTAATCTAGTACAATCTTGTGTTATCTCCCAGCAATTCACAATGTTATCAGTGGTCTTCAAAGGAAAACCAGCATGCTTATATTGTACAGAGCAGTGAATTTAATAGGCTCACTGTCTTTTCAAAATCCATGCTTAACGCCATGCATTGACTCACGCGTGCTCTTGACCTCTCTTTGCAACAGCACTGACTCACTCTGTCCTGGGTCCGGAGTGTTGTGTCACCCTTCGCCGCATTTGTTGTTCCATCAAAAGACTTTCTTCCTTGCCTTCAGACATCAAAGATCACAAACATCAACACAGTTCTCGGATTTTGATGCTCTCCCGGATCTTTCTCCTCTTTCCTTTCTCCTAACCTCACCTCTCCCATACCTTGCTGTAACCCATCTGATCCTTCCTCCCCCGATCCTGAACAATCTGTCCTCAGCAGGAGATGCTTCATCCCCTACATCCCCTTCTAGAAGTATTCTAAGCCTAATATGACATTGATTGGTGCTTCTGCCTCCATTTCTTTGGCCAGGCGTCCTCACCTGGGATTGTGGACTCTTTCTCCAGAAAACCTGATGCACCTCAATCTCTCCTTAGGCTTCAAACCCTCCCTAGATCTATTTATTGCTAACTGCTTTCACGACAGTGACAGACTCAGCTTTGGTCTTGCCCACTCAAACCTACCCTCCTCTGAACTTGCAGCACACCACTTACTAAAGGCCTACCCTAACATTTTCACTGAACTTGCTGTTGGGGTTGGTGCTGTTGTGGCTTGACAAAATGACCTCTACCTTGCAAAGGCTGAGAGTCAGCTCTCTGTCACTTCCTCAGACCACCCAGTGGATCAGTACCACTAAACAATAGGCCAATCCAGAGAATCTCACTTCCTCAGGAGAGCATCTCTCCACAACCTGCAAATCCACAGTCCCCCTGCACAAACTGGGAACCCCCCCTCTGAGATCCACAAGCAGGACTGTTCTGGCAGACTCATTATTTAATCCTTCTCTTACTTCACTGAATTTGCTTAATACTATATTGACTATTTTCTTTCTCTCCTGCTCCAGTCCCTCGCTACTTACATGCCTCACATCTCAAGTGTCCTCGGCCACTCTGGCAGGTTACTAGCAGGCTCATGCATACTTCCATCCCACAGCAGCATATCTGAGAAGCCTTTCACTATTTTCCTTAAGAGACCTAGCCAGCCCCCACAATCACTACTCCACAATTGCCTGGCCAAACTCATCCTTGCATAGAGTTACTTTTTAAAAAAATTTCACTGACTTTCTCCAATCAAATATATGGCTATGGGAGCTAACATGGACCCAAGTTTTGTCGGTCTCTTTGTGGAATATCTGAAATAGTCCTTTTTCAAAATCCTATTCAGCCCTCTCCCTCACGTCTTTTTTTCCCAGCAGGGTACATTGGTGCTGCTTCCTTCACTTGTTCAAGTCTCAGGAATGTCTTCATCTATGCTGCCGGTTTTCAGCCTGCTCCCACCCTCACATGGCCCACATCTCACTTCTCCACTCTTTAACTTCACCATTCTAATCTTAGCACAAAGCTAAGTGACAAACAACTATTACAGGCCTCTAGGCGTCCATAGGTCCTTGGACAATAACCTTCCATTCAGTTTCTCTGCCTCCATCATGTCTGTTCAGTTGACGAGACTAGTCCAGTGTCTCTAAGGTAATTTCCTTAACTTGAAACCCCTGTTATCCATACCTCTGCTTTTATTTTCTCTCCTCCCTGTCAGAACAAAGAATCCCTTGTATTCACCTTCAAATCTTCCAATCTCCATATTCAATAGACCATACTCACCAATTTTCACCACCTTCAAAAACAGTCTATCACCAGGCATGTTCCTGGTTTGCTGTGTAGTCCACACCTACCGTTGTTACCCTTCTCACAGCTTTCTCCTGTCCAGGAGAGGCAACACCTGTCCTTCTCCACAAAACTTCCCACCACCTAAGGGCTCGAGCAGTCCTTACAGATGAAACAGCAATTCAGTTGCCCTGTTTCCAATTCAGTGCTTTGTATTCGATGCTCACAATATGGTCACTCCATGTTGGAAAAAAACATAGATTGGGTGGTGACTGCTTTGCAGAATATCTCTGTTCTGTCCCCAGGGTGACCCCACTGTCTTTTAACTTCTCACTCTAACCTACTGAAACCCAACAAGAGTTTGAGGAGCAATGCACACAATGTGCTGGAGGAAACCCACCAGGTCATCTCCCTATGGAGGGAAATGGACAGTCGACGTTTTGAGCCGAGACATTGCAATCTCTTGGGCTGAATACTGAATTCAACAATTTCACATAACCAGCCTATCCTGTTGTGTCAGAAGTGAGCAGTTCTGATGCAAGGACATCCACCTATAATATTAACAGTTTTCCCCTCTCCCACAGGTGATAGAGGACCCACTGGGTGTTCCAGTTCAGATTTCAGTATCTGTTGGGTTCTCCCTCTTAGTTCCAACAAGTTTTGATTTCTCTCTAACTTCCATCAATCATCCTCCTCTGTTTACACCTCCTTGGGAGAGATCAGTTATGATTAACAAGCATTTGGAAAGGGCACGAAAAGCAATTGTGTCACCCTGGGTAAACTTGGTCTCCACCAAATCACAGACATTACTTCCCCTTCCCTGCTCTGAAACCTAAAATGCTTGCGTTACCATTACTCCAGTTCTGTTGAAGGGTTGTCAACCTGAAACATTAACTGTGTTTTTCCTCCACAGATGCAAACTGACCTGCAGACTATTTCCAGCACTTCCTTTTTTTATTCACTTTATATAAGGTTTACTCAAGAACATAAGATTACTTTGGAGAACTGAATCGCAGAAATAAGGTGGAAGGTCAAAGTTCACACTGCATGCATTGCCAGCATTGAAGCAAGAAATACTTCAATTTCACTAGAGGTCGTAGGTTAAGAGTGAAAATTAGAACTAGAAATCACAAGTTAAGGGTAAAACTAGAACTAGTGATTTTAGATTAAGAGTGAAAGGTGAAATATTTAAGGGGAAACCTGAGGGGGAATATCTTCACTCAGAGGGAGGTGCAAGTATGGGACGAGCTGCCAGTGGATTTGCTGGATATGGGTTTGATTGCAACATTTAAGAGCCATGGATGGGAGGGGTATGGAGAGTTATGGTCCAGGTCTAGGTCGATGGAACTAGGCAGAATTACATTTCAGCATTGTCTAGATGGGTCGAAGTGCCTTATGATTCTATGACTAATCTTTAGTTAGGCATCAAGATCAGTGTTAGTCAATCACTGGCCAAAGGACCACCAAGTGGATCAGCAAGTACTTAACGAAAGTCAACACAAAATACTCTGCAGATGCTGGGTTCAAAGCAACACTCACAACACGCTGGAGGAACTCAGCAGGTCGGGCAGCATCCGTGGAAACGATCAGTTAACGTTTCGGAAGTCCTGATGAAGGGTTCCAGCCTGAAACGTTGACTGATCGTTTCCACGGATGCTGTCCGACCCTCTGAGTTCCTCCAGCGTGTTGTGAGTGTTACTTTACAAAAGTCACCCGAGTTTCCCCACTATCATTTTCAATTAAAGAGAACTCCAATGGTTGAAGGGATCCATTTTCCCGGCTGGATACTTTGCTTTAATTGTTACGTCAAGGCAATTCCCAGTTCTCAGGCTGCCAGGGAAATTTATCCTGCACAAAGCAGAACTACTGTTATAGAGAGATGGATAGTTCATCAGATGTAGACAAGCTTGGAGCTATTTGAAGCACATAAAGCTAAAAAACAAAAGAAAAAGCTTCAATTCACACAGTAATCTTCACACATCAGATGCCTCAAAAATGGTTCCAGAATGTGCTCAATGTAGGGAAATCCAGTAGGCCAAATTTGATTATAGCAAAGTCCACAAAGAGACAAACGATGGAGTTGATGCAAATTTTAGACTTTTGACTGTGCGATCATTGTTGGCTGAGACATGGATACCTACTTCATCAGAGCAACAGGGCCTTTCACCCAGGAAGCTTTCCAAAAGATAGAGGACACAGACTCTCACTCACTCCTGCAGCACAAATTTTAAGCTGAGCAGCATCTTTATTAAATAAACCTTCAGAAGAAACAACCTTATGATTTGCAGCAATTACAATGAAATGGATAAGGTCATTATTTAACCTATGACTCTGCTGCAGCCCAGCTACTTTCTTCACATTCAGATTCTGGCTAGCTCATTGCCATACAAACAAAGCCACAATGGATTTCCTTGCTTGTGTGAAGCAAAACGTGAACAGAACACGTAGTAATAATAATACATGAACAAACACAGCAGTGAATGCAATACAAGAGAAAGGCGCTGACCTATTCTCTGCCCCACTTCCACATTCTTCCATACTATATATTTTAAAACTCATATGAAATCCACTGCAACCCTTGCTGTACAGTAACTTCTTTATCAACAGTGGCAGAGGCTCACCTTACTTCATAGTTTACCTTGGTATCAGCCAATTATAACTTCATTTTCCCAATGCCCAAATCGTTTATATTAAAGAACCTAACATCTGCTCCATTCCCTTTATAATACAGACATGCAAGAAGTCAAGCATGAACTTGAGGTTGAGACTTGAATGTCCCATGAGCTGCAAGCTCTAATTCCATTTACTGGAGAGGTTTCATAAATTTGTACCACAACCTTTTAGAAGGGAAATGCCAGTGACAGCCTGCAGGAAAGTGTCAACTACAGCCCCAGCAGGCATTAGCAAACAGCTTCAGGCACTCCTGAAACTTGGAGCTGCAAGAGTGTGAATTAGTCTGATGGTAATCAATGAGACACAGAATAAGATTGTGCTACTCAGAAGTAGCAGTGACAAAATGTTTCAACTGTTTATGCAGGAATTTACAGCAATGAATAAAGCTGAAATCACAGGGTCTTGTGAGTAAATACCTCAGTTTGCAATGGTCTACCTTCCCACTATTGTTAACTTGGTATGTAACAGCAACATTTCTAGTTTCAATAAAATTTAATAAAAATTCCAGGCATACCACTTAGTGGGCACAACGTATCCTGCAGGACTTAATACTGAAATCTCTAACTTTAAGTAGTTCACTCCTCCTTTTCCTTTGCATACGAACAGGTCATTTTTGCCTGCCATTATTTTCTATTTTTTACACATTCACATCGTACAATGAGCAAAGGTGCTGAATGTTATTCAAATTGCCCCTATCAGAGAAGTTTACTTTGTTCACTTTTGCTCTCCACCACTTGCTCTAACGTTGATGTTAAATTGTCTCTTTCATTCTCAGTTCTGATGAAGGGTCTCAGACCTGAAATGTTAACTGTTTCTCTTTCCACTGATGCTGTTTTACCCACCGAATACATCTAGCATTTTCTGTTTTTAGTTGTGGTTTCATGACCAGTTGCCATGCATTCCTTGGCAAAATTAGCAGAATTTCAGTTACTGCCCCAGTATAATACAAGTAGTCCCAGTGATCAACAACGAAATGTCAATGTCTTATCAACACACATTGGATGCCACAAGTTAGTGGAGATAAATCTGTGGCAAATGCAAGCAGTAGCGGAAGGATAAATATGAAAACAGCACACATTAACTCAGTGGTCATTTTATTTCATACCTCGCAGGTGAGACAGACCGTCATGCACAAGTCCCTGGACAACGGGGGCAAGAACGTCCCCAATGTCACCCTCACCCTGATGGCCAGCTTCGTGTGTGGCTGCATCAGGTTGTGTGTAGAACCCAGCTATGTGGGCACCAAGTATCACTATGTGCCCAGGTTCTACCCGTCGCCCTGGCTACGAAGGATGGGTCTGGCCCCACTCCCGCGCAACGCCCCAGTCAGCTGGTCGTTGCCGGCATACCTGTCCTACGTAGCAAAGTCCTTCCAGGAGAACGCCTTTGACCACAGGGCCATCAGACAGTGGTCGGCACGTAATGTCCTGCAGATACTGCAGGAGAAGGACGTGATGGACACAGTGGGGTGGTTCCCTGAGCAGACCGTCCAGTTCATCTGGCAAAATGCCTCATTGCCAGATCTCACCAATAGGCACCGGGACCTCGCCTGGCTGGCGGTGAGAGGGGCCCTCCAAGTCAGAGCCCTCCTGTACGCTAGGAACATCATCTCCTCACCCCACTGCCCACGGGAGGACTGCAGTGAGGAGCAGTCTGTGACCCACCTCTTTGCACACTGTCGGTTCGCAGAGAGGGTGTGGAGGAGGATGGATGGGCTAGTGTCACGTTTCATCCCCAGCAGCTGCGTAACAGAGGACTCTCTGATCTACGGGCTGTTCCCGGGGACGCACACGGAGACCAACATCCGGTGCGGCTGGCAGATCATCAACTCGGTGAAAGACGCTCTTTGGTCGGCCCGAAACTTGATGATCTACCAGCACATGGAGATGTCGGTGGGAGAATGCTGCCGACTGGCACATTCTCGGCTGCAGGAGTACGTGCTGAGGGACGCACTGAAACTCGGTGCAGCCACCGCAAGGGCCCGGTGGGGAAGGACCACGGTATAGGTTTCTCCACCCGTGGGAGTGGGAGGGGTCGGGTGGCGGGGAGTATACCCCTCAACAATGATATGCTAAGCTGAACTACTGGAGTGCCACGTGGGTGGCCATAAATATGGATATTTACTGACTATAATGGAAACGTATGTAAAGGATGGAAAGTCATTGAATGGTTTATTGTATATATTTATTTTTGAATAAAGTATATTTTGAAATAAAAAAAAATTTGGTACCTCATGTACCTAATAAAGTGGACACCGAGGCTAATCTTGTGGTTTTCTGCTCCTGTAGGCCATCCACTTCAAGGCTCGACATTTTGCACACCACTGTTGTAATGCGTAGTTATTTGAGTTATTATTGCCTTCCTGTTAGCTTGAACCAGTCTGGCCTTCTCCTCTGACTTATCTCATTACCAAAGTGTTTTTTGCCCACAGAACTGCCGCTCACTGGCTGTTTTTTAAAATGTTTTTACACTATTCTCTGCGAACTCTAGACTCCTGTGTGTGAAAATCCCAGGAGATCAGCGGTTTCTGAGATATTCAAACTACCCCGTTCCACGGTCAAAATCATTTAGATCACATTCCTTCCCCATTCTGATATTTGGTCTGAACAACAGCTGAACCTCTTTACCATGTCTGCATGCTTTTATGCAGTGAGTTGCTGCTACATGATTGGCTGATTAGATATTTGCATTAATGTCCAAGTGTACCTAATAAAATGTATGCTGCCTAGTTCTGCAAGCACTGTGTTGTCAGATTTAAAATGTGCAATCAAATAATTGGCTTCCAGCAGCTTCCTGTTCTAGTAAATGTCATTGCCTGTTACATCACTGTGACCTGCAGCCTTGAAGTCTTGCATGTCCGTGCATGAAGAATGAGTATGTCTGTGCACACAGGTGTGATGAATAGCTCAGATCTATAGTGGAAAGACCTGTAGAAGCAGCCGTCAATTAGGGAGCTGCAAAGCCCAAAGGTACAAGATGCAGACCAGCATCACTTCAAGGAAAGACCTCAGGTCACAGTGACGTAACTGGCAAGCAGCAGGTATTGAACAAAGAAAAATGCTGGGTTCATCAACAAAGCTGGCTTTCACCTGGTTATCCTTTTAATCACATTACTTCTCAAACCAGTTGAGCGCAATCAATTTCTAGATGCAACCTTTGACCCAGAGATCTGGTTGCTTTGGTATATTAAAAATGCCTTAGTTTGGGGAGCAGAACAATACAATGTTTCTGACTCATAGATACAGCAAACCTTTCAGAGCGGGCCTCTGGTTTTCCCTGGATGCTCCTGTTCCCTCCCAAATCCCAGAAATTTGCGGGTTAATTGGCCAATTGAAATTGCCCATAGTATAGAACCTGGGAGAAGATGATGGGAATGTTGGGAGAACACTTAGATGCAATAAGTGTAAGGTCATTGTCAATGGGATTCTTTACTGTTGGCACAGGGTCAATGGTTATATGGCCTGTTTCCATGCTGTGCGACTCCACAGAGAAGTTGTTGGAACTGCTGCCTCCTCTCCTATTGCCTACCGTCACATTAATAAATCACTGACAGACCAGCAATGGACACCCTGCTTCATCACCATCTCTTGGCAAGTTAATTGGCAGAAAAGCTCCCCAGAAGTTGCTGTGTTTTAAGCCTGCCTCTGACTAGGACACCCCTAACTAACTGACACCATGCATCCACGAGTTTAAATGTTTTGATGCTGTTTTGTGACAACAGTGCTGGTTCCTGCTGAGGATCTGCTTACCAGTCCAGAAAAAAGTCCACACACTCCAACAATGCAGAGAATATTGAACACAGCAGAGCCCACGATGGTTCCAACTCCTACGTCCCCCTTTGTGATGAACACCCCTGCAAAGGAGAAAGGTCATTGTAAACAAAGGTGAGCACACATGCTATTACCAAATGCTACACACTCCCTAGAATCCCTGGCCTGTCTGCTCCAAGCAGAGAGGGAACTTTTTGGAAGTACTGAGAACCTTGAAGCGAGGCATTGGGAGTACAAAAGGCATTGCATATATGGTGGTGGGGGTGCAGAATCTCACACACTATTCACCTGCATATTAGCCATCACCTCCCCCACCAAAGGAAGAGTCTGTGATTCACACATTGGCCTCATCAACCACCTCAGAACCCACAAAATCACAGTGGGAAGCAAATCATCAGAAGGGACTGCCAGAGTAGACACCACTCTGCAAAGAAACCTAATACTATGAAGCTCAAACAAACTAGGACAGCATATTTGGAGCATGCAATCACAGTGAGGCTGTTCTAATGTGGCCAGTTAATTTGGCACAAATGAGAACATCAATAAGATCCACCTTATGGATCTTCCTTGAAATAGAAACTTGTCATAATTCTGCCAAAACACTTCTGAAAGCATCTGAATAAATGTATTTTATCAGAATTCTTAAAAATTTGGGGGTAACAATTCATGTTTGGTTGCTTCACTGGAAACAGTTTTCATAAAGGACAGAAACATATTCATTTTACAATGGCATGGGAGTTTCAATCAATATGATTGCTACCAAATTTGCTGATGATCAGTATTGTTAAACAGCAGATCCTCACTGGAAGGCAGCAGTAAAGAGTGACTCCTGGCTCACATAGACCAATTCAATGAGAGAGGCATCTAATTTTAAACCGAGCTTTGTGCAACACAGAGCAAAGAATGCAATCATGCTTTTACTAATGGTCCCATAAAGATTCATGCAAACATTAATGTCAGACCATTCAGCTGGACAAGTGACTCATTAACAAGGTGGAGACAAACATCTGAGGAGAAACAAAGTTTGCTCCCCACACTTTGACCTTGATGGGTTACCTATGATGGAGGTGAAGAGTTCGGGGGCCGAGCTTCCAGCTGCCATGAATGTGGCTCCAGCCACATCTTCACTGAGATGAAGCCGCTGTGGAAGAGAAGGCACAGACAGGAAATTTCAAAGGTAAGTCATCACCACGGCGATTACAATATAGTGTTTACTCATCCTGAACAGACGCTCATTATTCATCTTTCTGACCTGTGAGTCAGTTTCCCTTGCTTATTCTTCTTCCTTAATAACACTTCTAAAATGCAAGGTCCTGTGTTAAAAACTGGCATCTGTCTTAAGTGTTGTTATGCGCCAAGTGTAAGTTGTAACAACATTTGTTTCTCACTGTGGACTTGCATTTGTTAGAAACTTCTTCAAAAATGCCCAGGCTTACTTAGAAACCTGAAAAGTACATTGCTATTTGGAAGAACATGTATATACCTGAATGGAATTGTAAATTCAAGGCAGGAGTGAGATTAGAAGGCTCTCTGCATTTATTCTGTGCTTGTTGTTCAGTTAAATTAATTCACCGTGTATCTATAAAATGAAAAGTATTTTTGTTTTTACCAAGATGATGGCTCCCATTCTGTCCAGCATCAAGTGGCTAGGACTGACAACGCTAAGCAGCTCAATTATGTAGTTACCCATTCAATGCAATAGCACTCATTTACCAAAATGGACTCCAGAAGCATTTGCAAGGCATGTCAGACTTGCTGGCCTAGAAATTGAGATACACCAGTTACAACAGGCATGTAACCTCAAATGTCAGCAGCACCTGAGCACCAAGGACCCAACGTCACTGAACAAACATCAAACTTCTCCATGGCCAAAGGCATTCTCAGTATGCAACAGAACTACCTTTAAAACACTCCTATTGCAAGCTCACCAAAGCCCCGCACACATTAAGCAAGACTTCCCTACTCCTTGTCTTGTAAGAGGCTGATACTTGAACTCTTAACCACTTGTTGACTCCTGCTTTGATTTGTGTGCAAGGACATAAAAGTCTCACTGAGCATTAATATTTTATAGTTGATTTCCATTTAAAAAATGCTCCGATTTTCAATTCTTCCCAGACTAAAATAATTTGCCCACTTAAATTATCGCTCCTTATCCCTTTGCACTCTTCACAAAACACATTTTTCTTCCTAGCTTTGCATCATCAGCAAGCCTGATACATTCTGTAAGTATCTGAGACCCCAGTACTGTTGCTTGTGGCAGCCCCCTGTTAAAGCAGGCAATGTGAAAATGATTCAATCACTGTTGCTATCTCAGTCAATAACTGATCTCCAAAACCCTGTATTACAACATTTCTACCTTAAAATACCCATAACCTTGGTGTTACAAAACTTTACATGTAGCATAACCAAATGCCTTTTGAAAATCTAAATAAATCACACTCACTGACTCCATCATGTTCAGTACATCCTCAAAAAACTTGAATGCATTTGACAAACACGATTGTTCTTTCATAAAACCATGCCGATTCTATGCAATAACATCATACTTTTCAAAATATTCTAGTATCAGTTGCAAAAAAAATGCCAGTTTTATTGAAACTAACTGTAATGTATGGATCTATTTCTTTTAGAGCAATGACCTCGTCCCCCTGAGCACTATGTATTGATCCGTTGTCTGCGTATGCGCTGTTGTCTCTTTCTCACGTTGCAATGTGAATACAGAAGTTAAAGCCATCTCGCGTGTGCATGCTTTTATTTTAAATGATACGTAGTTGTGCACAGACACAACAAATTGGCGATTAGTATGAACCTGAATGTCAGAGAATATCACGAACAGGACAAAAGGGTGAGAGTAAAACAGCACACTTGAGTAACACTATGAATTTAAAGTGAAAATAATGTGGCCATAACTTCAGTCGGGAAAGTTGATGAATTTGATAGTGCTAATGAAGGCTGGGAGTCGTATATCGAGCAGGTGGAACTGTATTGTAATGTGAACAACATGGAGGAGCAAAAGAGAGCCCCTAAGCTTCTTAGCTTAATAGGCCAAGAACGTACTGTCTCTTACACAACTTGGTAACCTCTGCAAAGCCATCAAGCAAACCGTCTGATGAAATTGTTACAAATTTACAAAATCACTTAAGCACTAAGCCACTGGTAATAGCTGAGAGAATTAGATTTTATAAAGTGAACCAGTCAAAAGATGAAAGCCTTTCTGAATATATTAGAGAACTGCACAAACTTTCCCAGGACTGTGACTTTAGAGATGGACTTCTGATGCAATAAGGGACAGGCTTGGATGTGGCATGAATAGTAAAAGCATTCAAACGAGGTTACTGGCAGAAAGAGACCTAATCTTAGAACAAAGATTGACCATTGCATATCGTTAGAGACTGCAGCCAAGGATGCATAAGAACTACAGAAAAGGTTAGAATGTGAAATGTCCCTGAATGGTGCAAAAAGCCAAAGATGTTATTGATGTAGCAAATCCTCCCATGATACAAATGACTGTTGGTTCAAAGAAAAAGTCTGCAGAAAGTGTCACAGACAAGGTTACATAGAGAGAATGTATAAGGCAGACAAAAAGCACAAATGAGTGAAAAGTCTCAAACACAAAACTAAGCAAATGCACAAAGTTACCAAATGTAAAACAGAATCAGACAACATAGAGTCTGACAAAGGTGAACAGTCATGCCTAGAACTGCATAGGATAAAATTGAAGCAGATCACAAAATCATCTGGATCATAATAGGTACTGTATGTCTGGTGTAAAACTGAAAATGGAGCTGGATACCATGTGAGCTTTGTCACAATTCCAGAGGCTAACTAAAACAGATCGTTTTCTAAGATACCATTAGAGAAGACCTCAGTGATGCTAAAAACTTACACAGGCAAAAAAAAAATGTCTCCCAAAGGCAAACTGAAAGTAAATGCGGATGCTATAGGAAGAGTGCAGAGGAGAATTACAAGGATGTTGCCTGGATTGAAGAATAGGTTGAGTGAACTTGGCCTTTTCTTCTTGGAGCGATGGAGGATGAGAGGTGACCTGATAGAGGTGTATAAGATGACGAGTGGTATTGATCACGTGGATAGCCAGAGGCTTTTTCCCAGGGCTGAAGCGGCTAGCACAAGGGGGCATAGTTTTAAAGTGCTTGGAAGTAGGTACAGAGGGGATGTCAGGGTTAAGTTTTTCGCAGAGAATGGTGGGTGCATGGAATGCATTGCCAGCGACGGTGGTAGAGGTGGATACAATAGGGTCTTTTAAAAGAATCTTAGACAGGTACATGGAGGTTAGAAAAATAGAGGGCTATGCAATAGGGTAATTCTAGGCAGTTTCCAGAGTAGGCTACATGGCCGGCACCACATTGTGCTGTAGATTTCTACGTATGGTGGCCAAACACAACAGTTAGGGCTTTATGCTTTGAAAAGCAGAGGGCCAGCACTTTTTGGACGTGAATGGTGGAGAAGAATCCAACTAGACTGGCACTCAATCAAAGCTCTCAGTGTGACATCAAAAGGCAATAGCAGCCCCAATGGTAGCACTAACTAGAGACTGGCACAGCTGCTTAATGCTAATGAGAAGGTGTTTGAGAAGGGGATTGATAAACTCAAAGGCACGAAGGCTGGAATTGAACTGGATCAAGCAGCAACACCAAGATTCCATTAAGCACATCCAGTGCTTTACACACTACGTCCTGAAGCAGATGCTGAACTGCAGAGCTTAGAGGCATCTGGAATTCTCACCAAGGTTGAGTGGAGCAACTGGGTCATTGTCGTAGTGATCAAGAAAGGGAAGCCTGGGGCCGTTCGCACATGTGGGGATTTCAAGGTGAGCATCAGCTCAGTGCTGCATACTTTGTAGTATCCCTTGCCACGAATAGAAGACATTTTTGCACCTTTGGCAGTTGGGAAGAGGTTTTAAAAGATGGATTTATCACAAGCCTATCTGCAAATGGAAATTGAGGAGTCAAGCAGGAAATTCCTTACAATCAACACTCACAAGGACTGTTCCAGTACAATCGTCTCCTCTTTGTCGTGAATTAGCTCCAGCAATTTGGCAAACAGCAATGGCCCATATGCTCCAAGATATCCCAGAAACACAATGTTACCTTGATGACATCATCATAACTGGCAAAAATGATGAGGAGCACCTCCAGAACCTGGGCAAAGTGCTTATCAGGCTGAGTGAGTATGGTCTGCACAGAGAGAGAGAGAGAAATGTGAGATTTTCAAGAATGAAATCTCATATTGTGTGTTGCAATTGACAATTTGTGATGGGGATGAAGTGATTTCCCTCTCTCTGTCTCTCAGAGGACTGCAGGTTTTTCTAATTCTTTTCCTCAAGCTTTAGTGAAAATAGAATCTGAATATTTTGAAGGCAGAGATATAGATGTGTGATAAGCAAGGGAGTGAAGGGTCCTGAGGGGTTACAGATAATGGATTTCAGTCAACAATCAGACCAGCCATTATTGAATGGTGGCACAGACTTGAGAGTGACACAGTAGAGCTCGTAGAGCCACTGCTTTGCGATATCAGAGACCTAGGCTCGATCCTGACTTCTGGTGCTGTCTGGTTGGAGTTTGTATGTTTTCCCTGAGATTGTGTGGGTTTCCTCCAGGTGCTTTGGTTTTTTCGCACATGCCAAAGACACACTGGCTGGCGGACTACTTGTCCCTCACGTGTAGGTGAGTAGCAGAATCTAGGCAGAGTTGTTGAGAATGTGGGGGAAATTAAAAAATAGAGATTAACATCGGATAAGTGTAAAAGGGTGCTTGAGAGTTGGTACAGACTCAGTGGGTCAAAGCTCCTTTTTATTTGCTGTAGCTCTCTACAACTCTATGGTCAATCACCAAACTCTTAATTTATATGTTGCTTGCAGAGGTTACTGTACTGGACCATGAAATTATTGACTTTCTGATTCAGAAACCAGGACCAAAAATGACAATCTCGAGGATTATCTCTCAAAACAAAGGAAGAAATTAAATTGAATGAACACAGTGTAATTATTATAACTGAATGAAAGGGGGTCACAACTGTTAAAAGTAAAGGGAAATGATTTCAGCCTCTGGGAAAACACCTGAGTATCAAAATGATATGAATACACTGTCTTAGCCTGATTAATTGACATAATGTGGGAATTTCCTTTGAACAGGGATTTCTATACCCACTGGTGGTTAGAAGGCTAAGATACTGAGAAATACAAAATTCTGAGAGGATTGACAGGATGGATGTTGAAAGTCTCAAAACTGGGGATCATACTTTTGGGGTAAAGGGTGGGCCAATTACTATGGAGATGAGAAGAAATTTCCCAGGGGCAGTCAATACTCAGTCACTGAGTATATTCCGGACTGAGGCTGATGGAGTCCAAGGGACATAGGGCAGGAGAGTTGGATGGGAACGTGGATATGGGTAAGAAAACTGGTCTCGGTTATGGAATGGCACAGCTGGCTTTAGTCACTATATGCCCTGCTCCTGCTCCTATCTCACTCCAGAGATCACTGGCACTGTTGCAAGGAGTAACAGGTCTCTCCTTTGCACTGTACAATCCTGTGTAGTTGTATTTCATGATTGTCAGATTCTGAGTTCCCAACCACAGCCTTGCAGTCAGGGAGACAGAGGAGAGACCAGGTAAAAAAAATAGGAATTATTAATGGCTGCCTTTACAGACATTCAATCTCGCAAGTTTACTGCTGGTGTTGAGGAAGACCTGAGAGCAGACAATGGGGAAAGGAGCTCAGAGTGATAAGACTCTAAAGGGGGGAAGAACTTATGCAAGAAGCATGAGACTTATTCTAAATTAGACAAGCAACCACAGGCTTATTTATGTTTAATATATTCACCGTAAATCCCCAAAATAACAGATTGTATTTGGAATTTTGAGATTCATGAACCTAAAATGTAATCTTGAAATCTGATGACTTGCTATTTACACAAGAGACTGAATAAAACACACGACCATCCTGGCCTGTTTCACTATTCAATGAAATCATGGTTATCTGTATCCATTTTACTTAGAGAAGGATTCTTATATATCATCAAACATCCTGAACATCTAGTCATGTCATCTACTGGCCACTACCTTTGGGCAGGAGGTACAGAGCCTAATGACCCACACCACCAGGTTCGACAGCAGCTGCTTCAACCATTCAGTTCTTGAACTAACTGCCAGAAATAATCAAAAATAAAAATGGCTTTCTTAGGTTCTAATTGTGATCTTTCTTGTAAAAAAATTGTGTATAGCTTATGTTTGACTTATGTTCTTCTTGTGAATGCTGCTTACCGGGATGCTATGTTCCTGTGAAGTTGCACATATTCAAGCTACCTGTGCATACGTGTACTTGTGCACACGACAATAAACTCAACTTTAGGATTGCTAACACTCTCACGAGTGAAATGTTCCTTATACCTGAAGCCTCACTTGTTTATAATCTCATCAAAAAACTATGGTGTGAGAAGAAAGGTCCAGGGCTAACTTTGTGACCAACCATTAAAGCAAAACAAAGGGCACCTCTGAGTTTGGGTACTAGGTTATTTAAGAATAGTTTAGAGAAACCAAAATAGTGGATACCTAGAAAGCAAAATGAGAGGGAAAATAAATGGCACAATTTTTGCCAAGCCAGTTACACGCTCCACTTGGTAATATCGACACAAGAGAATTGTCTAAAATTTTTCTGCTCGTTATTTCTGGAATAAGCTTGGGGCTAGTTGAAAAAAAATGTTAATTACCCTGTGGCAAAGCTGCAACAGGAAACAAGTTCTAGTCAGATCACACAAGAATTTAATTGCAATTATCAAAGCACCAAGATTGGGGCGTAGTGGACAATGAAGAAGGCTATCAAAGCTTGCAGCAGAATCTGCACCAGCTGGAAAAATAGGCTAAAAAATGGCAGATGGAATTTAATCCAGACAAGTGTGAGGTGTTGCACTTTGGGAAGACAAACCAGTGTAAGGCTTGCACAGTGAATGTAGGCCACTGAGGAGTATGGTAGAACAAAAGGGTCTGGGATGACAGATCCATAGTTCCTTGAAATGGCATCATAGGTAGATTGGGTAATAAAAAGATCTTTCAGTGCACTGGCTTTCATAAATCACAGTGCAGGTGTCCCCTGCTTTTCGAACATTCGCTTTACGAAATCTCACTGTTACGAAAGACCTACATTAGTACCCTGTTTTTGCTTTCAGAAGGTGCTTTCACTGTTACGAAAAAAAAAGCAGCGCGCGATAAAAAAACAAGGGCGCAATAAAAAGCAGAGCGCGCCCCAAGCAGCCGCTCTCCCCCGGATTTGGAACGGCATTGCTTAAACACGTGCCTGTGAGCAGCCGTTTGCAAGATGAGTTCTAAGGTATCGGAAAAGCCTAAAAGAGCTCGTAAGGGTGTTACACTTAGCGTAAAACTAGACATAATTAAGTGTTTTGATCGTGGTGAACGAAGTAAGGACAAAGTGAGTTTGGCTTGTGGAAGATGACGAAGATGATGCTGAAGAGGTTTTGGCATCCCATGACTAAGAACTGACAGATGAAGAGCTGATGCAATTGGAAGAGGAAAGGATAACAATTGAAACCGAATGAGTAATGATAAAGTACGACTTTAATTTTGAAAGGGTACATCGGTTTAGGGGATATTTGCAGGATGGTTTGAGTCCTTACAAAGAACTGTGTGATAGAAAAATGCGTGAGGCTCAGCAGTCAAGCAAACCTTCCACATCAGCCACAGCAGACGATGAACCTCGACCTTTGACATCGAGGGGGGCAGAGATAGAAGAAGATGAGCTGCCTGCTCTAATGGAAACAGACGACGAGATGACACCCGTGTCCCACCACCCCAACCCCCAGGCCATGGACAGATACCGATTCGAGGAGAATGCAATGGTAGCTGGGAGGCACACAGTACATCTTTAAGAAAAAAGCCGAAACAAACATGCTAATTAATGAGGTGCCGCCGACACGTAGTTGTCGGCCCAGATCAGAGACGACGCAATCGGAAATCGGCACTGATCTGGGCCGACAATTACGTGCCGGGCGGCACCTAATTAATTAGCATGTTTGTTTCGGCATTTTTCAAGATGTGCTGGATGCATCCCGGCTACCGCTGCATCACTGCATGCTTCGCGGCAATGTATCGCTCGGCGGCCTGGAGGGTGGGGGCCACTGCACCACCCAAACTCCAACTCAGCCTAACACACCATCATCAGTGTGCTCGGCGTTGTCTTCCTGATTCCAGTAAGTGATACTACACTGTACATAACATTATTTCTACTTTATATCAGCTGTGTATTTTTACGTGTTATTTGGTATGATTTGGCAGCTTCATAGCTTAAAGGTTACTGGAGAGCACTTGCGCCGTGTTTTTGCCAACAGCGCTTGCGTCAGATTTTCTGCCGACGGCGCTTGCGTTGAGATTTTCGCTCCGGAGAACAGTTCAGTAATGATTGCGGAAAAGTATTTCTACTTTATATAGGCTGTGTACCTATCATATCATTCCTGCTTTTACTATATGTTACTGTTATTTTAGGTTTTATGTGTTATTTGGCATGATTTGGTAGGTTATTTTTGGGTTTGCAAACGCTCACAAAATTTTCCCATATAAATAAATGGTAATTGCTTCTTCGCTTTACGACATTTCGGCCTACGAACCGTTTCATAGGAACGCTCTACCTTCGGATGGCGGGGGGAACCTGTACTGAGTATAGGAGGTAGGATGTTATGTTGAAGTTATATGCAACTTTGGCGAGGCCAAATTTGGAGTACTGTGTACAGTTTTGATCACGTACCTACAGCAAAGATGTCAGTAAGTTTGAAAGCCCAAGAGAAAATTTACTAGGATGCTGTTAGGACTTGAGGACCTGAACTATAGGGGAAGAATGAATAGATTAGCACTGTTTCCCTTGGAGCATAGGAGAATGAGGGAAGAGTTGGTAGAGGTATACAAAATTATGGGGGGAGGTGGTGTGTGTGTGTGTAAAAAAGGTGAAATATTTAAGGGGAGCCTCTTCACTCACAGGATGATGCAAGTGTGGAATAAGCTGCCATTGGAAGTGGTGGATGTGGGTTTGATTGCAACATTTAAGGGAAGCTTGGATGGGAGATAGAGAGCTATGGTCCAGGTGCAGGTCGATGGGACCAGGCAGAATAACTAGAGAACCTGGTTCTGTGCTGCAGTTCTCTGTGACAATTCTCCAAATACATCTCAAAACGAGAAAGTCTGCCGATGCAGGACCTCCAAAGCAACACACGGAAAATGCTGAGGAACTCAGCAGGTCATGCAGCACCAATGGAAAAGAGTAACAGTCAACATTTCAGGCCGAGACCTTTCTTCAGGACTCTGGACTCAGTCCCTGAAAAAGGGTCTCAGCCTGAAACGTCAATTGTTTACTCTTTTCCATATCTCAATACTACTCCTAGAACTTCCCATTTTAAAGTACTTAGTGACATTACTTCCAAGTAGAATTCTCTATTTAGGCCTGAATGGAAAAGAGCTTTCTCTATTTAATCTACTGTTATTATCATCTTTCCAGCTAGCTCTGTCCCATCAAAAACTCCAGGTCACTCCAGCTGCTTCACACCTGACATCTTTCAAAGCTCTGGAACCCTTGTTTTTTTTTAAAATCCCACTTCTCCTGTGCACTTCTTCAAAACCCCACTTCCTATATCCATTCTGCACCCCAGCCTCATGCTTGCACTGAGCACCAGTTCATTGTGAGTGTGGGAGCTGAGTGGGGTACCCTCCTTCACGCACCCAGTTTGTTTGACGTACATACATGGGCACACCAGGCTTGTGACCAGGGTGGATGGCTAGCTCCAACAAAATGGGACAGCAGGGTTAACCCTTACTCCATGTTGGTTAACTGGTACAAGCCAGATATCAATGGGAGGAAAGATGCTGTGGGGGAACTCTGAGACGGGATCTGTCACCATTTGGAAAGGCAAGGACTGAAAATCATCTTTCATGAATTTGATTGAGTTTATTTGAGAAGGTGACCAAAAAGATTGACGATGGCAGGGCAAAAGACATTGCCTTTGTGTACTTTAGCAAGGCCTTTGACAAAGTCCAGCATGGTAGGCTGGCTGGGAAAGTTAGTCACATGAGATCCAGGGTGACCTAACCAATTGGATACACACTTGGCTTGGCCAAAGGTTGGAACTAGAATGTTATCATTCAGTTTGGAGTCCTGTGACCAGCAGTATGCTGCAGGGATTGGTGCTGGGTACACTGTCACCTATATTAATGACTTGGATGAGAATGTAATTGGCATGGTTAATAAGTCTGTAGATAACACCAACATCGGCCGTATAGCGAAGGAGGTTAGCTAACATTACAATAGGATCTAGATCAACTAGGAAAGGGGGCCAAGGAATGGAAAATGGAACTTAACCTGGACTATTACAAGGTGACGTGTTTTGGTTAATTAATCCAGATCAAGACTCAGACAGAAAATAACAGGACCCTGGGAAGTGCTGTAGATCATAGACATCTATGGGTACAAGGACATAGTGGCTACACAAGTAGGCAGGGTAGTTGGAAAGAGTTTGGCAGTCTTGTCTTCACTGGTCAGGGCATCAGTACCAGAGTTAGGATGTGATGACACAACTGTACTAGATGTTTGTGAAACCACACTTGGGGCGATGACCACAGTTCTGGTCACCTAGCTAAATGAAGGATGTGACTAAGCTGGAAAGGGTGCAGGAAAGGAAGTTTAGGAGAGCTTGAGTAGTAAGGAGAGGCATGATAGGCTGGGGCATTCTTTTTCCTTGAAATATGGAAGGCTGAGTGGTGACCTAAGGCCTCCATCGGTCAGAGTTGACCATGGGTATTGAGATGCAATCCTGGGCAGTACGATATGGAGAGCAAGCTGTCCCATGCAGCAAGCTCCCCGTCTCCACACATCTGATGAACCCAAAGGAACGGCAGAGACCGATACAGTTTGGTATCAGCAGCGTCGCAGGAGTTGCAGTCAGCGTTGAACTCAATGTAGGACTGCCTTAGGGACCCCAGCTCCAGATTTTTCCCTCGGGGTTTACTCCCGAGTCCTTCCCCATGTGTGGGTATAGCCACAAGGCAATGGTTTGAGATCAGATTTTTCCTCCTCCTAGATGAGCTGCCAACCACAGCTGATGAGCTTCATCAGCCCGAAGCAACTGCCTTTAAGGTGCCAGTAACTCGCCTTAGCTCCTTCTCCTGTCAACAGAAATGGTTCCACCAGGCTCAGTAGCTAAGCCACATGTGAATGCCTGGAGCCGGACTTGGTTGTCAGAGGCTACTTGAGCCACACGCCATTGGGAGCATTTAGCAGATGACCTTATAGGGCTATATAAAATCATGAGGGGCATAGATCAGGTAAATGGTCACAGTCTGTTTCCCAGAGTGGTGGAATCTGCAACGAGCGGCCATATATTTAAGGTGAGAGGGAAAAGATTTGAAGAGAACCTGAAGGACAACTTTTTCCACACAGAGGGTGGAAACAGACTCCCAGAGGAAATGGTAAACACAGATACACTTATATTTAAAAGATGCTTGCACAGGTATATGGAAGGAGAAAGCTTAGAGGGATCGGGACCAAATACTGGATCCTAGGACCAACTCAGGTAGGCATCTTAGACAAGATAGGTGAGATGAGAAGATGGGCCTGTGTCTGTGCTGTAAAACCCCAAGACTCTCTTTCAAATTCATGTTTGTGCTTTGTCACATCACTGAATATGCAAATTCACGTTACCCGAAAATATCTATTCAATACCATCTGTTACATGTGTTTGCCATTAACCAAATGCTGTCCAGCTGTGAAGTGTTGTTATTCTCTAGGAATGAACAAGAATTCCACTAAACAGTGGAGGGGTAGTGGAAAATATATAAAAAATAACAAACATGTGTGGATGGTTTCTTTCCATGACGTGGAGGAAGACAGAAGTCCTGTGTGCTTTGCCGCTGCTATGAGCCTCACTTCAGTTTTCAGACAATGTCCAAAAAATGAAGTAAATATTTCCATTTGTGAAGAAGTGGTGTCACCACTAAAGACTGGTCCTATGTGAGGGTGAGTTACCAGGAATTTAGCTTGCGTACATATGACAATCACCTGCCTTTCTTCTCCCACTGCTGAATTAACTGAGTCACTAACCCATTGATTAAGACTGCTTTGATCTGATAATGCAACCATCAATCAGGGCAAGTCAAATAACTGCATGTAAAGCAGAGGTTAAATCTGATGTCTTTTTAAAAATAAAGATAGCAACATGATGTCATTTAAAACATAGTAATTTATTCTTCTGTTAATGTGTAGCTGTGTGTTGTTTTAAGACCAAAATATAACACACACGTTGAGTAATCGCTGCTAATGTCCATTCAAGGACCAATTGCTCTTTAGACTGGAGGATGGAACACCGGCTTGCTTTCTGGCAGGCCAGTATTTCGCCTGCAGATAGGGTGGCTCTGGCATTTAATGTCCCCTGTCCAATTTCTCATTTTGTTTCTCTATTTTGCTTTCAAAAAGTTGTTCCAAATGGGCCATCAGATTTCTGACAATGAGAGTCATTTGTATCCATTGTGGAAGAAATTTAATGTGCTTGCCCGACTTTACATTTTAAAAGTGTTTCTTTTCAAGTTGTCCTAATCGGATATTTGATAAAGTATTGTCCTCACTTGCATATTAAATTGGAGCATGATTGAAGTTTCACATTGCAAGTGCCACCGTCAGTGTTACAGGATCATGTTCGAAGAACTTTTTACCTCTTGACTGGTACTTTTTTGGGTGTGTTGATAACAAAATACAACTCAAAGTTTTCTCCATTTCAGTCTTTTAACATATTCAATGAAAATATTCTCCTATAGGTTATCCTTCCCTATCTGTTTCATTAATTAATTCCAAAACGCATGGCAACCATTAACACTGCCTACAATGAATATCACTCGGTGATTACAACGTGCTATTTTGTCACACCTTAGTAACTCTACCAGAGAAGGGGGAGAAACAGTTATCATTATCAACATGGGCATATAATGGAAATTAATGAAAGGACCTGTGTACAGATGTTTTTGATTTGTAGGTGTGCTGGGAATTTTTACCTTTCTTTCTGCACTACATACTTAGGGAACTAATTTATTCCCTCGAACTGCCCTCATTTTTTAACATTGCACATGCAGTTTCAGTATACCAGTGAAGGTCTCAGCCATCTGACTAGGCAGAGGATTTCTATCATCATTTTTGCTCACTCCACAAGATGAAGTTTCACCAAACCATTGTGAAAAGAAATAAGCAATCAGAACACAGGAATTATACTCGCAGTGTTTCAATTGTTCATAACTATCTAGTGTAACTTGACAATTCAGACTGACAACAGTAAAGACATCACAACACACCCCATTTTAGAGAACCAATACCAAACATAGATAGTGCATACCTCACAAATTTTGTCTAATGAAGGAACAAAGTAGTCATCGCAGACAATTGCCAGAGCATAGAACATGTACACGGTCTGTGGGAGACAGAAAGAAAGAAGATATTAGGTTGAGTGCAGTTTGGAAAAAAAAAATCACATTTTTCTAAAGTAAACGTTGCAAGCTGGCGCATCCATATTCCGACTGAGACAGTTCTGAGCAAGATTATTCCTGATCACCAAATTCCCACTGGATGCTTATATCTGTCCTATTGCCACCAGTGAAAATTAATTCTTCTGGAACGTTCGCTCTGAAATGTAGGTAGTAGCTGAAATTGCATGGAGCTTGGGCAGAAAAAGGCAGGAAATTCACGGAATATTTGTAACTCACAATTACAAAACCAACTCACCTAATGCCGACAAAATATTACAAGAAAATTACCCATATAAAGAGGCTTAAATTAAACCCACCCTAACTCCATACATTGCCCCAATGCCCTGGGCTGGTGAAAAGATATCAATCTTAATTTTGAAGCTTTCAATTAACACTGCAGCCTTCAACAGAGAAGAGTTCCAGCTTTTCAGAGTGAGGTGCTCCCTGCCATCACCACAAAGCAGCCTAGTTCTGAGACGTACGTCAGCCTCATCTCAAATGACAAAGGTCCAACCACGCAGACTTCTTACCTCACCTGAGAGGGCAGTGCTGTCGATGCTGGAGTTTCAAAAGTGTTGTAAATACGCCTGACTCAGTTCAATAGGCGGGTTTAATCTGTGAGTGCCAGTACACAATTTCAGGCTGGGAATTAATTAGTTTTTGTGCTTCTTCACATTCAGGTAGTTAATATTGGACGCAATGGCATTCGGAAGGGGAGCATCTGCATTGCAGAAACCCTCCGAATAGCATGAAAGAGGGAATTAAGGCACAATTGACCAATTGCGTATATCACAGCTAAGACACTCACTGTGGGTGAGGATTCCTCACGATGCATTGCAAAATTGGTCTCCACTTTCCCCACCCCCTTATACAATGGGATGCATTTTGTTGCAGATGGCAAGTCAGAAAATTGTGCAGCTTAACCTGTAGTGTGGATGAGTGACTGCAAATGGACTGGATCTTAACTGCACAAAAGAGGGCAGTTTAAATAGAGAACATTCGTCTCATTGGGAGGACCATCAAACTCGGCTGTAATGTTCCCCACATTCCAAACAGCTTTTATACATTCTAGGACAGAAATTTTATTCTCAGTTTAATGCACTAAATGCACACAGTAGTAATTTATGCAACTGACTTGCATTGCTGCATCTGGCAGACTAAATAGAGGACAAATCTCTACCTCTCCGATCCATAAAAACATTAAACCAGGCAATTGGGAGAACTCCTGGAAGGCTGCCAGATCTGGCAAGTGTCCAGAACAGATAGCCAGGAGCCACAGAGAGGATCGGAAAAACGTAATTCATTTTGTTGCATGTGCATTTTAAAAAATAATCACGACCCATATATTCATATATGCTGACAATATGTATCACTCTGACTCAGTGTTGGAAGATCTGTCATCTGTGCATTAACAAACATGCAATAATAGCTTTATTTAAAGGCTATCAATCACTCATTAATTATAAAATTGGAGCCAAACGGAGACAATGTCACTAAGTTTTGCAACACAACAAAGGGTATCTCCAACGGAAGCCAATAAAAACATGAGATGGCTGACGATTGTCTCTTCAATATCAATACAGACTCCTGTCCCCCAACATCATCTTACAAACCCACAGCCTCTACCAAATGCATGGGACACCACCACCTAGAAAATGCTCTCCATGCCACACACCACCCTAACTTGGAAATGTATCGCCATTCCTCCACCGTCACTGGGGCAAACTCCTACTCCCTCCTTTCCTAAAAGCATCATGGATGCATCGATTCCTCAAGGACTGCAGTGGTTCAGGAAGGCTGCTCACCACCACCTTCGAAAGCAATAGGTGATGGAAAAGTCTGCCAAGCCCACATTCCTTCAGTCAATAAAAAAAAAACATGTATTCTTAACGTTGAGGGAAAATGCAGAAGCGTAATAATTATGTGTGTCAGTGAGCGAAGTTTCTGGAGAAAACACATCCTTTCTTCTCCTTTGGCAGGGCTTTGGGATTGTGGAAACCTGCTTCCACTCCTGTGAGTTCCAAGGTGACTGCTAAGTCAGAAGGCAGGCAGCCCGTGAAATGGTCTTAGTTCCGCCCACACCCTAGTGGTCCGCCCCTCCCTCTGTCCGGTGATTTGCCCCTCACACCGCTCGGTGGTCCATCCCACCCACTGCCCGGTGATCCGCCCCTCCCTCTGCCTGGTGGTCTGCCCCACCCTCTACCCACTTTGGGCTAGAGGCTCCCAGAATGGAGCTGATGCATGCAAGGAAGGTTTCATCACATCTTTGAACTCATTTTCTTGTCCAACTGGTAATATGCTCTCCAGAAAGAACGTGGACCAGTGTCCATACAACCTTTGTTTGCAATGCAAAGATCAAGTTACCCTTGCTCCCCCTCAAAATAATAAACTCTTACGCAATGTTCTGGAGCCAATTTCAACTGTGCATATTGACACAACTGCCCGGTTACCACTAATTATATTCATTCCCCATCAGTCACACTTGTGAGTGAGTGGGCTTGATCTCACAGACAGTTTTCATTTGTTGACCAGTCTCCACCCAGTGCACGGCTGGAGGATGCCCTCTGTCTTTTTATGGAGCTGCAGCTGTGGTCTGGGTCATACATTCTGTTTGCTGCTTCCTTTGACAGGGGGTTCTTGATTTGCTTTGTCAAGTTGAGAGATGTTGATTGCCGTGAGGGGCTAGAGTCTTTGTTCTCTATCGGCATTGGGCAGCTCTGGGTTTATTGTGAATCTATCATCCAAGTTCACTGAGTCCAGCAGACTGGTGCATTAGAGGTAGGGGAAGTGTTAATACTTCAGCGGGGAGCATACACTCAGTGGCTATTTCATTAAATACCTCCTGTACCTAATAAAGTGGCCACTGAGTGTATGTTCGTGGTCTTCTGCTGCTGTAGCCCATCCACTTCAAGGTTCGACATGTTGTGGGTTCAGAGATGCTTATCTGCACACCACTGTTGTAACACGTGGTTATTTGAGTTACTGTCGCCTTCCTGTCAGTTTGAACCAGTCTGGCTATTCTCCTCTGACCTCTCTCATTAACAAGGTGATTTCACCCATAGAACTGCCACTTACTGGATTTTTTGTTTTTCACACCGTTCTCTGTAAACTCTAGAGACTGTTGACCGCGAAAATCCCAGAAGATTAGATACTCAAACCACCCCATCTGGCACCAACAATCATTGGCAAATTCACTTGGATCACTTTCTTCCCCATTCTGATGTTTGGTCTGAACAACAAGCTGAACCTCTTGAACATACCCGTATTCTTTTATGCAATGAGTTGCTGCCACATGATTGGCTGATTAGATATTTGCATTAATGAGCAGGTGTACCGGTGCACATGATAAAGTGGTCACTGAGTGTAAGTCTCACATCTATCAGCCTAGAGGAGTCAATTGATACTAAGATTTTGGGTGAAGTATTACATTCAAAGTCAGGCCTGCCCAGCGGTCAGTGGAGGGGCAACAAAGGCAGTGACATATTTACAGTCCCTAGGATCGAGGTGAGTTTCACTGCTTCCTATGCTGATTTGAGCATAGCTTTGGGAGAAAACTCCTCTTCATCTGAACTCTGCAAATGGTGAGAGGATGCCTTCTCACTGCCAGAATTTAGGTAAATACTAGCTCCTCAGTAAGCACAAACAGTTGGAAACATATACTGAAGCACACACAAAATACTGCAGCAACTCAGCAGATGCTGCTTGACCTGCTGAGTTCCTCCAACATTTTGTGAATTTCCAGCATCTGCAGAATCTCTTGTGTTTAACACATACTGCATGCTCCTTGGTCCCAACACTGGTGCTGTTACTCATAAAATAATTACAGAATGGAAAATTTTACATTGCACAGTGATAGAATCTGACCCTTGGATTTCTTTTAGCAAATAAATCTGTTGACACTGCAGTCTTGCTGTGCTAAGAAGGTCATTCAGCCTGCTGTGATGCTTTGAGTGTGCTTCCCAGAAGCCACACTTCCCAGCCGCTGTACCACCACACTACTCCAACAAACCCTCTGCAAATCTTTCCCGTTCAAGTGTATATCTGATTCCATTTTTAAAGTTAAGATCAAATTCACTTCCTCTAAAATAATGCACTTGAGGTCACAGCCCTGAATAAAATGAAAATATTCATCTCATTGCTGGCTTCCTCACCATCTTCTTCTTTTATTATGGAATGATTTCTGGGGGGGGGGTGTATTTGAAGCTGCTTTATGAATGTGACTCCATCCTATCTGTGAGGCAGCATAATAAGCAACTACAGATGAAAATAAGCACTTCTGTTATCCATTTAACTTCATGTTTACTGATAGTCTAGTGTCTCTTGCAGAGGCTCCACACATAGTGGATAGAAAATTGATTTCTGGTGCTTCCTCAAGCAACAATGAAAAGAATATGATTTTTTTTTCTCTTTTGTGGAAAATGTGTGGCAAATTAGTGAAATCAAGACACTTAAAAGTATTAAAACACATTCCTCAGAAATCAGAAAATTTCAGATACTAGTTTTGGTTTTTGAGTAACTGATATGAAAGGAAAATGTCAGCTGATGGTGTAGTGGTATCAGCACCAGATTTCGAGGCCAGTAGTCCCAGGTTCGAATCCAGCAGGCTTCTCGCATGCTTTTCGCCTCTGCTGGGTTGAGCATTGAGATAGCAACTTGATCTCGTAAAAAACAGACAAAATACTGAAGAAATGGCAACGTTGCCGCCTGATGTGCCACAAGGCAGAGAGGAATAACAACAAAACAATATGAAAGCCAAAGCACATGATCCCTATTTTGGAGATTTTTTAAAAATCAAAGCTCATCTTTAGGTCTTATCAGTTAGAGTTGAAAAACTTATCAGTTCAGCACTGTACCCTAGTGAACCTTAAGTTCACTCTTTTCACATTACTGAAGCCAACTTTTTTACCTTGCTCGTGCTGTTGGCACAGTGACATTGGTTTTTCCTTGAGTTCTATATTCATCCTGGTAATTTGTTGACATTGTTGTTAACATAGAGTAGATCCCAAAGTAGTAAGCCCCTGATGTGCATAAATGAATTAACTGCCCTTGATCAGGAACCATCATCAGCCAAGCATAATCGGACAACATAGCAGCAATTGATTAGTCAATTAGCTGGAAAGCATAAGTGCTCCTCAAAGTTTTTCAGGATACCCAGGGCCTTGCCTGCAACCAACAATCCCACAAACTCATCTTCAGATTTTGTCAGTGCTTGCTTCACCACTTTTAAAACGTAAGCGGCACTTTGTTGGCTGGTGTCAAAAGTGCCTCCAGAGGCACTTTGAACACTAGCGTCACATCCAGCTGACTTAACTGTGACCTGAGACTTGACTTTAGTTGGGTTCTGGGCTTCCCAGTTAGGGTAAGAGTTGTGCAACTGAGCTAGAAATAGACCAAAGTGGAATTTGCTCTCAAAAGTCACAACTCAAACCCCATGGAAACATGGCAAGGTACACAGATCCTGCACGACCTACCACTGGGGCAGTAATGGAGCACAGCTGTCCGACAGCCAACTGGCTGGACATCACAAGAACTCAAGGAAAATTTTGCACAGATTCCTTTTAAAAGTCCTAATTCGATAATAGAGTTGTTTTCTCTTGGAACTTATTACCATATATTGTGCGGCTAACTTCCTCTCTGAAACTTTTTTGGGAAGTTCAATAGATGCCATCTCTTTGAAGTGGAAGTATTTGTACATTATCTTGTAATCTCTGTCCTAAATTGCCCGAGACAGTGGAAAGTTCCCTTTCCTGTTTTCAGATGTGTTCAGAGGCACCAATGCTTTTCGCTCTCATAGTCCCACTCACTGTGCATTTTTATCAGTTGGTTTTGATTGTTAATCAATTCGCGTTTAAAACGGCAATTTCATTAATTTTACAGTGACGCCCTTTTTGCATGTCACATCTTGTAAAGAGATCTTCAGGACATCTTAATAATTTTCCAATAGTAAAGCAAGATAAAACTATTAAAATGCAACGTGGGAAAGTGTGTAAAATGTGTAGGGCGTTTGGATGGATAACTGCCATTTGCTGAAAAAATACAAGGAAGTTATTCTTTTAAAAAAAATTACCGTTTCCGTTATTAGAGCTCCTTTGATCATGTTAATTAAATTAAGTGAAAGCATGTACAGATCTGTGAGAAACAGTATGCTCTCCAGCGATAAGCTTGCTGCCTTCTTTTCTCTATACAATCACTCTCATCTTACAGAGCTTTGCCATTGGCGGAAGGGCAGCTTCAAGACGCTGTCTGAGTTAATGCTCCCAAATGCCCTGAGTGGGGGGGAAAAAAAACTAGATGTTTTATTATTATTCCTTCTATTGACAGGTTTTTGCAGGATGTGACCAGCACTTATCACCTATTCCTAACAGAGGAGAAAATTGGGATGGTGGTTAGGAGACCGATTTGGGCCAGACCAAACAAAGATGATAGCTATCTTGCTCAGATGGGTATTAGTAACCACAATCCAGAAGTTTCGTGGCTGCCATCTTTCTTTTTCTTCAAAAAACTTCAGATTCATTTAGGTACAGTATTCAACTTCGATCTCTACTTCTGCCAAGGTAGAATTTAAACTCTTACCACTGGATCAATGGAACTGAACTACAGCAGCCAATCCAGTAACTTATCATGGTCTTTCAGGAAAGATAAAAGTCAGATTGATGGTCAGCTGACACATAACAGGGCAGGGTGGAAGGTGGCCAAGAGGTCAAACTGGCCAGAGGTCAATGAGAGAGATGCAGGGCAGGCAGTGCCCAAGACTCTACGCAGTGTGCACTTGGAATGGCTTGCACTCACGTTCCCAACCAATTGTTGCATTTGTCTCAACTTGAGGGCCACAACTGTGAAAGCTCAAGACACATCATGGGATTTTACAACCAGCAGTGCAGAGAAGCATTCTTTCTAAATCACAAGATCTGAAACAATCAAGCCAGGCTGCACCACAGCACCAGGATTTCAGATCACTGTCTCATCATTCCAGCATTATTATTTTTTCCTCTCTTTATTCTGCTTTATTTCTGTCCACATTCATTTCCTTCAGATGTATCAGCTACACCCACCACCTTCTCTCAGCTAGCACTGAGGTCATTTGTGTCATCCATTCTCTCTTGAATGCCATCCTATCATAGATAGTCACTCCATTGTCCTCTCCTTTCTAGAACATAGAACGCTATAGCACAGTACAGGCCCACAATGTTGTGCCAACCTTTTAACTTACTCTAAGATTTATCTAACCCTTCCCTCCTACATAGCCCTCCATTTTTCTATCATCCTCGTGCCTATTTTAGTGTTTTTGAAATGCCCCCGATGTACCTGCCTCTACCACCACCCCTGGCAGAGCGTTCCATCAACTCACCACTCTCTGTGTAAAAAAAAAATTACCCGTCATCCTATCTATACTTTCCTCCGATCACTTTCAAATTATGTCCCCTCATTTTAGCTATTTCTGCCCTGGGAAAAAGCCTCTGGCTATCAACTCTATCTGTGCCTCTTTATCATCTTGTACACCTCAATCAAGTCATCTTTCATCCTCCTTCGCTCCAGAAAGAAAAGCCCTAGCTCGATCAACCTATCCTCATAAGACATGCTCTCTAATCCAGGCAGCATCCAGGTACGTCCCCTCTGCACCTCTGTGTTACTTGAAAGATGTTTGCTTCCTAACGGCTCCAGTTTTCATGGAGTGATCAAACGAAAGCATTAACCCCATTTCTCTCTCCAGAGATGTTGCCCAACCTGCCATATAACTTCTGGATTTCCTGTTTCTACACCAACTTTTTCATGTCAAATATCAAGTTGAATGAACAAAAATCACAGGGTCATTCTTCATCAAAGTTGCTGGTGAACGCAGCAGGCCAGGCAGCATCTCTAGGAAGAGGTACAGTCGACGTTTCGGGCCGAGACCCTTCGTCAGGACTAACTGAAGGAAGAGCTAGTAAGAGATTTGTAAGTGGGAGGGGGAGGGGGAGATCCAAAATGATAGGAGAAGACAGGAGGGGGAGGGATGGAGCCAAGAGCTGGACAGGTGATTGGCAAAAGGGATATGAGCAGCTCTTGGTTCCATGCCTCCCCCTCCTGTCTTCTCCTATCATTTTGGATCTCCCCCTCCCAAATCTCTTACTAGCTCTTCCTTCAGTTAGTCCTGACGAAGGGTCTCGGCCCGAAACGTCGACTGTACCTCTTCCTAGAGATGCTGCCTGGCCTGCTGCGTTCACCAGCAACTTTGATGTGTGTTGCTTTAATTTCCAGCATCTGCAGAATTCCTTGTGTTGGGTCATTCTTCATCACTGTGTCCTCCAAACAAGCCATTTATAAATAAATGTAAACATTGAACTGTAAGCCTTTGATCGTAATTTCATTATGCATCTCTCACTTTCTGATGTAAAGTCACATAGCATTTCCACTCATCGTTTTGCTACGATGATTCCCATACTTGATAACGACAGGCTCGGTTAAAATGGCTGATTCAGGGGGATCCTGCTACCATTATGAAATGCGTGACTGCTTGGATCCTTCTGCAAAATCTTTCTGGAGGGCTGCTAAACACGGGATATTTCTCAGGGCGCTAAATTTAATGCAATTGGATGGAAAGAAGGTTTCAAAGTCTTGGAGGCAGCCCTGCAAACACTGCTTTTTTTAGTGTATTAGTTGACAGCTATGGGAAGGGAGCCAATGTCTCTGAAAGCCTAGATAAGCCAAAGATTTTTTCAGCAATTCCCTCACCCCTTGATTGTAACTGTTGACACTCTTGCTCTGGAGGTCCCCCAAGTGCCAGAGCTTGAAACCTGCACAGCAGGGCTTAATGGACATGGATGCGCAGAAGTGCCTATAATGAGGGTGTCTACATCTGGGCTGGCAGGGTCCTCTCAATATTTTTCCCTTTGTTGGCAAGACATGAGAACCATTGGAGTACGCAAGACCTGATAACCAATGCAAATACACTGCCGTACATAGATCCGTGCAGAGAGGTAAAAGGTGACATCTTGCCAGTTAGCTAATCAGAGGGAGTTCTTTATCTCCTTGTGGGGTGGGGAAATATGGCACATGATGGCCTGCACTAGACTGGATGAAATTCCGAATGAACATTTGCGGAATGGTGCAGCCTTGGTTATTAGGCCCATTATGTCTGCCTTGGCTCTTCGAAACAGCAGTTCATTTTAGTCCAGGTGTTTGACAACCTCCACATGAAATTCTTCCAAATTCCATGGCCAATTGTAAAAACTTCCAGAGAACATGAATCCACCTTTTAGATGTGGTACTACAGCTGACAATAATGCTTGGGATAAATTAATATGCTGCCATTATCCCCTCACATTGTTAAGCCAATTATTTTGCAATGCTAACCCAATTAGAGAAAAATCGCTCTCTGACCAATGCAGTACTTCAGAACTACCAACGAAACTTAGGAATTGTTTGAGCTGCTGTAGTACAATGATATGTTTTTGTAATAAAGCAAAACTATTGCCAGGCAAGTATAGATTTGGACTCTGACATAAGTCTGAGAAAGTTGATTGTTTAATTTATCACTTGAAAGACAAGGAAGCACTCCTTCACGTACTTCACTACGAAGTCAGCCTACAATGTAATGTCAGCCACAGGAGTGGGATTGAGCCCCCGGCTCTGAGACCCGGAGTTGATGATGCTGCCCACCGTGGCACCGGTGACACTGAAGCACAGATAAGGTGGAGGTTCTTGAAAAGTCTATTGTTAATGTTGCAGTCAAATAGGATGTCACTGAGAAACTGGATAGGATGTTGAGTCAATACTTAAAAGGATGCTCTAAGAAAAAAAAAGTCAGCTTGTAAAGTGCCTGGTTCTGGCCTGAACGTTTCTGTCATTACTCAGAAACCAACACCAGTGAGTGGCAAACATTACAGAGCTTCCCACATTGTCACTACGGCAGAGCCTCATTCAGACCTAAGGTCATTCCAACTGGAGAAGAAGTAGGGAACCAAAATTAAAAAAAATTCAGGCCCATTCAGTTTATAATTCTAGCCTTCCCTCTCCTGGCTGGCTCGCAGCAAAACTGACCTCTGCCCTGATTCCCTCTTTGCAAATTTTTTTTCAATAAAATAGAAGTACCTTACACAAAACAGAATGAATGCCAATTTTTTTCTTTTTAAATCTTTTTATTAATTTTTCAAAATTATAAACTCAATAACAAAGTTGGTACAAAGAGATTGGAAAAATGTTCATCAGCATATATAAAATGAATTTTAAGTAACATAGATATAAAAGACTTCCAAACTCATAATAAGATTAAACATTAAAAAAGAAATAAAAAGAAAAAAATATATATAAACAAAAAAAAACCCAAAAGAAAAAGAGAAAAAAAAAACCCAAGGAAAAAAAAACATAACAGGGCTAGACCAACAGCTTATATCGGACACGTTCAATAATGTTGTTAACTCCACTCCTCTCATCATATAATTTAAGTTTAGAAAAAAGATTCGGAACGGTCAGATTACATCATATGAAAATGTTGGAATGTCAATTTATCACAAAGGTCATGTAACTGTAACTCCTTCTCCATTTACCTAACCTATGAGAATATGGGTGCTCATTTAATTCACATTCTCGAGGCAGAATAAAAAACACATGGGACTGAGACTTCCACAATGGTACAGAGGACCAAAGGCTGGTCTTATACATGAGATCAACACCAGCACGCTTCAAGGATGCGTGTTTAGTTGGGTGCTCTACTCTCTCTGCACCCATGACTGTGTGGCTAGGCACAGCTCAAATGGCATTTATCAATTTGCCGATGGCACATGATTGTCAGCAGAATCTCAGATGGTGACAGGGAGGCACACAGGAGTGAGATAGATTAGCTGGTTGGTGGTGTCGCAACAACAATCACTGAGACCAGGGAACTGATTGTGGACTTCAGGAAGGGGAAGTTGAGGGAACACACACCAGTCCTCGTTGGGGATCAACAATGGAAAGGGTGAGCAGTTTCAAGTTCTGAGTGTCAACATCTCTGAAAACCTATCCTGGGCCCAACATACTGATGCAATTACAAAGAAAGCACAACAGCAACCATATTTCATTATGTGTTTGAGGAGATTTGGTATGTCACCAAAGACTGTCGCATATTTCTACAGATGTACTGTGGACAACATTCGAACTGGTTGCATCACCGTCTGGTATGGAGGGGCCACTGCACTGGTTTGGAAAAACCTGCAGAAAGTTGCAAACTCAGTTAGCTCCATTATGGCCACTAGTCTCCCCAGCATCAAGGAGCCTGAAGACACACACTCAACATTTTCTGAACAACTGCTTCCCCTCCACCATCAGGTTTCTGAACGGGCACGTTTTTGTGTTCAAAAGGAGTGATTTTTGTCACTGATAGTTGGAGGGAAATAAGCAGTAAGACAATTCAGAACTGTTTTGCTCACTGCTGTATCAAGCGTTCAGGCTTGGAGATGCCAGAAGTGGTTGGGAAGTGAAAATGACACCATTTCACTACTTCAGCAAATTTGGAACTATGACGAATTTGAAGGTTTTTTTTAATTAAGTGCAATCGTGAACAATAGCCAGATCAGAAATGCTGATCAAGTCAACTAGTTCCCAAAGGGAACTCTGATAGGCCAATCAGATGGTTCACTGCTGCTCAGTGATAGAACACAAAACAAGGACAAGGGTTGCTAGCCCCTGTACCCCAGAAGCACACCTGAGTGGTGCGGCGGAGGTATGTGCTATGCATAACCTGATCTGAAAGCATCATGTTGATTCATAACAGATCGTGTTCATGGTGGAACAGCTTAGTCAAGGATGGGGTGATCAGCACAGATGGACAAATTATACCTCCACTACCCCTTACAAGATTATCAAGGTTTTGATAATCTTCTTGAACGTTACAATCAAAATGAATATTTGGAGGATGCAGTTGTTGATAGCATTGTACGAATGCAGTTTATTATCGGCACCAGGTAACTGCACTGATTTTGTTCATTGTGTACGCTGGATGAATTCTCTGTAACATTAGGTACTGTGGTGCTACTGGTAATGTATTAATTTTTTCTGTATTTCATTTAAATACACAATTTGTGACTGAGTTGGTCTTTTTTATACCTTTTTAACTATTTCCATGAAACTTCGGCTAATTTGGCAGCCACTTAATTGGGCCTACAAATAACAGGAATTCTGCAGATGCTGGAAATTCAAGCAACACACATCAAAGTTGCTGGTGAACGCAGCAGGCCAGGCAGCATCTCTAGGAAGAGGTGCAGTCGACGTTTCAGGCCGAGACCCTTCGTCAGGACTACAAATACTTGGTCCAGACGTGTTCTAATTAACTGAAAACCATTTATGTATGTGTGTGTATATATATATATTTATAAAGTCCTATTGTACTTAAGATTTTTAAATTTTGTACTACAATGTACTGCTGCCACAAAACAATAAATTTCATGATATGTACCAGTGATATAAAACTTGATTTTGATTCTGCGCTGCCCTGGTCACAAAATTTATCAAATATGAATCTCAAAGCATCAATCACACGAGAACAGGCTTTGGCGTGAAGGATGATCTTTCCTCTAGGAACTCCCGTGCTGTGGAGCTAGTGGGCATCTGGTCATGGTGAGTTTGGTGGGAAGAAGTGAGGAGAGAAGGTGACAGGAGGATTTGGCCTAAAGTTGAGGGAAAAGCAACATCGCAATATCGGGGAAACTAGGGATCTGTGTGGGTCTGGGGAAGACCATCACTGATAAACTCAACGGCTTACTGAGGATGATGGAGAGGGTCAAAATGGAAGAGATCACTATACAGCAGGGGACCAGTATACCATGTTGGGCAAAGTCAGGGGACCTTCAACCAGTGCCAAAGCACATCTAACACATGTTAAGATCTGCGGAGGCGCAGCAGAGTGATGACAGCACTAAACAGTGACTCCTCTGCTTGCATCTTTGGAAACAACTCTATTTCCATCTTTAATATCTTTATTTTTCCCTTTCAGGGTTCTTTTGAAGATCCTGACCTGGAGCTACACATTGACTATGGTTCTTTGCGGGAATGGGACCCGCTCTCGGAGTTTCATAACCAGTCGTTGTTGTGCAGCACACCAAGGGCTCAGCCTAAGATTCTGGCTCGGATTTGTAAGTCTAGAATCTCGGGGCTCTGGAGACGGGCGGATCGGGGGTCGGTGTCACGGCAGGAGATTTGTGTGTCGACGGGGGAGTCGGAATATCTACGGCTGTGTGCCCAGATCTTTGGGCACAGAGCTCGAAAAAAGCAATGTAACAGAGTTTTAACATCATAAACCAGCAATTTGTTTGTTATGTGTCCCCGCTTGCTGTGAAAATGAAGACACCTCTTTCTCCCTTATTAGGGGGAGAGAGAGCCTGTGGTATGTTGAATACCGGGTGAAACGAGAAGCCTTTGGGGTAACTGCAAGTCTGTGTCTTTGCTGTTGCTTTGCTCACGCTTGAGTGCTCAGTGGCGGGTGCTGAAGCTTTTTGTTTTTTTGCCAGTGGGGGGAAAGGGAATTGTTGCTCGCTGCCGCTTACACATTTCGAATAATGTGGATTATTTTGAAGCCTTTTCAAATGCTGTTTCATCACCTTCAGCAATATGTGCACCAGTATTAGCAATAATGAATGCTGTGATTTTTCAAAAGACTGTCTTCTCCTCCCTAATGCTTTGCTTCAATATCAATTGAGCTTTGAAGCTCTTAACTCCAGCATTTGGATTAACAGCATGACATCCTCCCTCAAGACCAAAAGACCGCAAGTTTTTGTTTAAACTAAGCAGCTCCATTGAGGATGAGTTTGCAGTCCTGTCAGAAACAACTGTCAGAAGGCAAGCACATTTGAAGTTGGATTGATGTCTGTTATTAATTATCATGGGCCCTTCTGGTAAAAATAATCCTACCTTATGGATGTTGGCACAGCAGCGAAGCTACAAGGAATTGGCATGAAAGGAGAGGGCAATACTTAACATGAGTCATTGGGGACAGCACAGATACACACTCAGTTGTCTCATTCTGGAGAGGAAGATTCTCTTGCAGTTGCAAGTCATCTGTGCTTCAGTGCTCTGTGCCTGTGTGTGTTGTATTTGCCTCTGTGGAATCAGTGTCTATTTTTGATGCTCCAACAAGTGACAGGAAATACAATCTGTTTTTCACTTTACACTTAAAGAATCTTCACCTTATCTGTGTTTCAGTGTTAGTGGCCAACGCCGTCAACTCTGACTCATCAAGCTGGGGTGGGGGTCAAATCACACTCCAGAGCATGTCAGTACATTTCAGGCTGACTTCAGAGTGAAGTGTTACCTTTCAAATGAGAAATTAAAGTGGTCCATCAGCTTTCTCTCAGACAGATGGGCAGCACTATGTTGAAAAAATTATCCTCTGAGTCGTAATCTACACCTGTCCTGCAATCTGTATCACTCTATTAAACAAACAAATTATTTAACTTTAATGTAGTGCAACAGCTCAGTTGTTTCCTATGTTTCATCATTAGAGTGTTGGGTTTTTTGGACATGGTGCAAAATGCTGCATGAATCTTTAAAATAAGTTCTAGGCAGATAAAGCGCTGTAAATCCTTCTACTCATCTCCCAGCGGCCACCATTTCGATTTCACCTCCCATTAAAAGTGGGATCTCCCAGTGGCCACCCATGTTAATTCCCCTTCCCATTCCCATTCCGACGTGCCCATCCATGACCTCCTCCACCATCGTGATGAGGCCACACTCAGTTTGGAGGAATAACACCTTATATTCTGTCTGGGTAGCCTCCAACCTGATGGCATGAACATTGACTTCTCAAACTTCCGCTAATGCCCCATCTCCCCCTCGTACCCCATCTGTTATTTATTTATATACACATTCTTTTCCTCTCTCTCCTTTTTCTCCCTCTGTCCCTCTGACTATACTCCTTGCCTATCCTCTGGGCTTTCCCCCCGTCCCCCTTTTCTTTCTCCCTGGGCCTCCTGTCCCATGATCCTCTCATATCCCTTTTGCCAATCACCTGTCCAGCTCTTGGCTCCATCCCTCCCCCTCCTGTCTTCTCCTATCATTTTGGATCTCCCCCTCCCTTACCACTTTCAAATCTTTTACTAGCTCTTCCTTCAGTTAGTCCTGACTAAGAGTCTCGGCCCAAAACGTCGACTGTACCTCTTCCTAGAGATGCTGCCTGGCCTGCTGCGTTCACCAGCAACTTTGATGTGTGTTACACACCACAACCCTTCCCTGGGACATGCAGATTATTTCGGGCTTATTCAGATTCAGATTTATTTGAAACTTTTCAGTAATAACACCTCATCGCAGACAATGACCACAACCGCATCTCAAGGGTGTGTGGTCAGCGCACTCCTCTACTGTCTCCATCTTCATGACTGTGTGGCTAGGCACAGCTCAATGCCATCCATAAACCTGTCGACCATGCCACTGTTTCTGGCAGAATCTCTGATGGCGGCAAGCAGGCACACAAGCGTGCCATTGATCGGCTGGGTGAGTGGCATTGCAAGAATATCCCCAAGACCAAAAAGTTGTTTGTGGACTTCAGAAAGGGGGAAGTCAGGAGAACACACATTAGTCCTCATTGAGCGGTCTGTGGTGGTAAGTGTGCAGCTTTTAAGTCCCTGGGTGTCAGTATCTTAGAGGATCTACATTGGGCCCAGCACATTGATGTAAAAGAAAAAGGCATGCCAGTGACTCTACTTCATGAGGTGTCCGAGGAGACTTGGTATGTCACTAAAATCTCTTACAGATATACAATGGAGAGCATTCTAACTGGTTGGCATGGAGGCGCCAATGTATAGGATCACAATAGATTGCAGAGAGTCCAGACTCAGCAAACGCTATCACGGGCACAACCCCTCCCCACCATCAAGGATGCCTTGAAGAGGTAATGCCTCCAGGAAGCAGCATCCATCAGTAAGGACCCACACCATCCAGGACATGCCTTCTTCGCACTACTACCAACAGGGAAGAGGTACTGGGGCCAGAAGACCACATTCAGTCATTCAGAAACAATAGCTTATTCACCTCCACCATCAGATATCTGAATGGCATTCCAGGAATCCAGGAATACTACTTTGTTAATTGAATTGTTACACTATTTATTTTGTAATTTATAGTAATTGTAGGTCTTTGCACTGCATAGCTGCTGTAAAGCAATAAATTACATGTCGTAAATGACAATAAATCAGATTCCTCCCATTCCACAGCCCTACAGTTCTCATGATTCACACCACCGTAAAGCAGAGAAGGCCTCCTCAGTCAGTTCCTGACCTATTTCTAAATAACCTGTTCTCTCTCAAAAGCCTGTCAACTCTGACCGGCCACCTACACAACGGGTAGGTTACAATGGTCAATTCCAAGTTCATAGTACATATATGTCACCACATACAGCCCTGAGATTCATTTTCTTGTGGGCTTACCAAGAAGAATTTTTCTGAGATAGAGACATGTGGCACTGGAACAGGCCCCTTGGCTCAGCACGTCCAATTTGATCATCAAGTACCCACCCATCTATGCTATACCTGTTCCCCGGCACTTGGCCTGTTGTCCTCCATGCTTTGGTAAGTCAAGTGTGCCTTTATATACTTCCTAAATGAGGTGCAGAAACCAGCCTTCTCCTCTATGTTTTTACAAAACACCTTCAAAGAATAGATCTATATATTTTAAACACTAATCTTCATGTTCTGCAAAATTCAAACCTCAGTAACAATATTTGTTAGTCCTTATGTTGCTTGATGAATGTTTTATTTTGGTTGGTTTCAGGGATCATGCGAAATCTTGAATATTTTGCAAGAAAACAGTTTAGACATCCTTGTATCACCTGCACTGATCTACATAATGCTGCCAGTATTCTGGCGCTGCTTTGCCAACCTCTAAAAGACTAAACACGGCAAGTGGAATAACAACAGGAAAACATTCACACTAATTCATAATAAGTTCAACCGAAGCCAGTTCACAAAAAAAGGAACAAAAGTGTTGCCAGAGAAGTAGAGAATGTTGGAAATACTCAGCAGGAAAGTTAGCATCTGTTGATATGTGATAAAGTTTATGTTCCCAATCAATGATGCTTCTGCGGACAATTGTATTGATTCTTTCTCCACAAATGCTGTCTGACTTGCTGTGTTTCCAGCAGTTTGTTTTATTTCAGATTTCTATCATCTAGTTTTTTTTACTTTTCAAAAAAGACAACAGTTCACCAGAGCAGAATCTACAGTAATATACAACTTATAAGCCTCAACATTCGCCAGGCTGACAAATAGAGACTGGGAGAACAGAAAGCTGACGACGCACACCGAAGTTGCAGTCTACAGGGCCTGCGTCCTCAGCACACTGCTTTACGGCAGTGAGACCTGGAGCCTCTACTACAGATAAGAGCGGCGTCTCAACGTCTTCCACCTTCACAGCCTGAGACACATCCTGGACATCACGTGGACTGACCGAGTCACCAACAATGAGATCCTGGCCCGTACCCGGATACCCAGCCTCTTCACCCTGCTCCAACAACACCGTCTCTGCTGGCTGGGCCATGTACACTGCATGTCAGACGGGAGGATCATGAAGTCACTGAAAATGAACACTGAGAGGCGGGAGGACATCGCAAGCAATTGCTCTCACTGGAGGCTGGAACTACGCAGAGGTCTAAAAAGAGGAGAAGAGAAGCTGAGGCTTTTTGCTGAAGAAAAGTGCACTCGTCGTAAAAACAGCACCAAGACAACACTGGAGGACAGCACCTTCAAGTGCAGTTGCTGCAGCCGAGACTGTCACTCCCATGTGGGACTCTACAGCCACAACAGACGCTGCTCTAACATAGACTGAAGCAAGACTTTCCAGGCGCAGATCCATGGTCTCGCGAGACTAACGGATGCCACCACCACAAGTCGCTGTAGAACATACCACTTCACAGGAATATAATCAATAAAGTTTCTGACACCTAGTCACAGGAACAGGTAACAGGACAAATGACTCAAAACCTGAGATTCTTGTTTTAAGGAGTGCCGAACATAGCACCTTTATTTTCTAGTTGGCACCGAAGCCAATTTCTCTTGAAAATACTAATGCTCACCACTTGATTTAGTTCATTGCGGAGCCAACTATGACTCCAAGAGTAAATTCTATTTGGTTTTAAAATTGATATCCACCCACAAGCTTACTTAATTTCCAAACCATGGATTTAGCACAATGATAAAAGTGTTTAATAAAGCAAATTAATTCACTCTTTAATAACATTAAGAACAATGATAGAAAATTCATCTGTTCCGTCACTAATTTAGATCAACTCTATGTGTTCTGAAACCCTCATCTAGTCAAAACCTATGTCTTCAACTCTTCAAATGCCCTCCAGCAACCACTTCCTAGTGAAAAAAATACCTATTTCAACAGGAATCATTCACTTTCTCTTAAAGAAATATCTGAATAACTCAGATTTGAGAAATATGTCGATGACCAGTCAGTTTCCTTTGACAAAAATAACCTTGGAAACTTTGTTTTTTTTTTGGTCTTTTATTTGACACTTTTTTCCCCATAGAGTTCTTCTGGTACTTTTTGAGTTGCTCCAGATTCCAGCATATGCAGTCTCTTGTATCTGCAAAGTCTGATCACGTGCTTCCATCACACTATCTACCAATCCAGTCAAGCAGATGTTATATCGAGGGGAGGGGATTATACCATACTAGCAAAAACCAGTCACACTCCCAAAATCACTTATTACCAAACTTGACACTTCAGTTTCGCTGACTGGTTGATGGTCACAATTTCCCAAGTCAGCAGTCAGACTGTGCAAGGCTGAAGCAAGCCTCTCTCGTTTATACACCCACATCCATCCTGCCAACTTAATTCTCTTTGGTCAAAGTTAAACATTTAATTAGACGGAGTTTGTAATTAAAATTAGAATTGGGTGCCATCTGCTGCATATAAAGGCACTGGAACGTGATTTAATTAACTTGTAATTTGTGCATTCAGGCTATCCCTGGAAACAAATGTCCATAAGCAAAAAGACAGAGAAAAACCACTCCACAGGGTAACCATATCTCCACAGTATCAAAAACATACAAGGACAGTTACTGAAAGTAGCAACAGAAAGGAAAATAGTTCTGCTGTTCATAGTATGGGGGTGCAAAAGACTTTTAAATTTAATAATAACATTTGAACGCATGGGCGTCATATGTCAGGTGTTTGTAACACAAGGTTGGCCTGTACAACATTACACCAAAGAATGAATCTTTGAATTGAATCTGACTTGCACATTCTAGATTTTCAGCAAAACTGCACACACTGAGACCTGTCACATCATCAGCTTCCAAAAGAGAAATGTTCTGAGTTTGGAGAGTACAATGTAATTTTAGTAAGAGTTTCGTTTTAAAGAGGCATGCCTCTATTTTGGAACATTTTTGAGCTAAGTTCCCGAGGAAAGCAAAATGAAGCAGCAGTAATCTGGCTGAACTTCCATCAAGCTGGGCACGGACCTTCCTTAGTTAGCCACTTGGGACCTTGAGTTAACCCTCCTAAATGTGGGAAAGCCAATGCCATTCTCAGAAGGCTCGGTACTGAATAATGATTGAAATCAAAAATTCCATCATACAAAACTGTGCTAAAGTCCTAGGCACATATATATAGCTAGGGTGCCTGACACTTCTGCACAGTACTGTAGTAAATTTATGTATTGCACTATACTGCTGCCGCAGAAAAAAAATAAATTTCATGACATATAATATATGAGTGGGAATAAACCTGATTCTGATATGGGTTTCTCTTATGGATTGAATGTGGGGAGGGGGCAGGGAGAGGGGAATCATAATTGGGTGAAGGGGAAGGGAGCAGGAAATACCATAGAGACAGCCTGTAATGATCAATAAACCAATTGTTTAGAACCAAATGACCTTGCCTGGTGTCTTATGGCTGGGCATGTTTGCACCCACAGCAAAACCCTCACCCTGGCACTCCTTCTCTGCCACTTGTCCCACACCCCTCACTCAGCGCTCCACCCATTCCATACCCAACATCCTTTGCTCCCACCAGATTTACAAACTTGTTCTCTGCTCCACGTTGCTAAATACAGTGCTATGTAAAAGTCTTAGGCACATAGCGATATATACATGTGCCTAAGACTTTCACCCAGTACTATATAAACACTTACACCACCATCAAATGCACTGCCTCTCCATCACAGTACATTTATTAGATTAGATTCAACTTTATTGTCATTGTGCCCAGTATAGATACAAAGCCAATGAAATGCAATTAGCATCTGACCATAAGTGCAAAAGAATAGTATTATTTACTATTCAATCATATCTTATACTTCAATCATTTCACTATAAAAATAAATGATTTACAATGCTCAAATACACACTGTTTAAAAATTGAAGTGGAAATTATATCAAACTCCTTCTCCATCACTTTCGTTGTCAAGTGTGCATAGGTTTGGATACTTTATTGCCTCATGACTGAGTTCAATATGTCCCAATTCCATCTCTAAGCTAATAAATAAATACGAGGCCCTCAAAAAAAAATAGAAACACGCATAGTTTCTCTTCTCTCCTTGTTACTCACCTCCTGGAGTCAATTTCCATCACCTTGTTGCCATCCTTGGCAGAGAGTGTCTGGCCAGGGAGCAGACATATAACTGAGAATTACAGGATTTTGGCCAGGGAGGAAACAGAGTAAAAGTGAGATCTGAAAAGAACAGCCGTGGCATTATCCATCAACAGAGAGTGTATGAGCTTAGGGCTTGTAGGGAGGTTGCATCCTGCAACATTTTCATCTACTTAGCTTAAGTTTCTTTCTTCTGGTTTCATACACTAGAGTTTCCCTCCCAGTACTTCACACTCTCTGGCAGTACCACCGCACCCCCCCCCCCCACCAATGCTCCTACAGCCAGCCAACACCATCTCTACATAACTGTGTCCCCAGCCTCCCTGCTAGGGTCTGTCTATACTTTTCACTGCCCTAGAAAAGCAGCCAGTGTAATCAAAGACCCCACTGACCCCAGACGTTCTCCCTTCTCCCATTGATCAGAAGATACAAATGTCTGAAAGCACATACCACTAGGCTAAGGGACGGCTTCTACCCCACCATTATCAGTCTCTTGAATGGTCCTCTTGTATAATAAGGTGGACTTTTGGCCTCACGTTATGATTTTGCACTTTATCATTTACCTGTACTTCATTGTATCAGTAGCTTTTACACTTTATTCTGCATCATTATTGCTTTATCTTATTCTAGCTCAGCGCTCGCAGACACCTGGGCCTCCCTCCAGTCTGCTGCCCAGGTCATCGTCCTCTGCTTTTGTCCTGTGGTGTGAAAAGGAGGAGGTCGCATCAGAAGCTGAACCCTTGGGGTATGAGAAAGTCACAGTAGGGCCAAGTCAGCTACCATCACTGTACTTCACATCTAGTATTATTGTCAGCTCGGCTAGGCAAGCCCTGACTCCAGGATTCCCTCTCCTCCAGAGAACCCATTGACCTTGAGTACTGCCATTCACACTTCCCAATTCCTGCTTGCCTGTAACCTGGACTCTCCACTTCAGGGGAACTCGCACCACTCACACCCCCTTTACATGGGTGGCATAGCAGTAGAAACTGCGACGAACAGTTTCAAACTGCAGGGGATGCAACATCTCACCCAATCCCTCTTGGTTCCAGAACACATCTTACACAAGCTCACTAGTGCCTCTACTTTCTGAGGAGAGCTGGACTATGTAAATCTATACTCAGGTCATTCTACAGCTGCGCAGCACGCATCACGGCACGGAAGGGAAGCTGCACTGCGGCAGACATGAAGGCTCGACAGTTGGTAGTGAAAACAGCCTAGCACTAGCCTACCTGCCAGCAAGGACATATATATATAGAAAAGTGCCAGGCAAGGGCCAGAAACATCATGAGGGATCCCACTCACCCTCCTCATGGACTGTTTGCTCCACTCTGATCAGGGAGGAGGCTACATAGCATCCATGCCAGGACTACCAGACTCAAAAGCAGTTACTCTCCTCAAACAGTAAGACAGATCAACATGTCCACCCACTAACCCACCCCTCAACACCCCCCACCACCACTACTACTTTATCATTTCCTGTCAGTTACACTCCTGTGCCTGGCATAATTTTATGGGCATACATAAGATAGCTTATATACATAGATTGATTGTATTTATATTTATTGCTTTTTTTAAATTATTATATTTTTGAACGGCATCAGATCCAGAGTAACAATTATTTTGTTCTCCTTTACACTTGTACACTGGAAATGGTATTAACCAGTCTCAAATCTCTGCACTCGCATCCTCTGCATTCAGGATTCAATAAGACGTGAGAATTAAAGTTTCTGATTAATACTTAATTCATCGACCACTAACTTATCACCCAACACAAATAAAAGTTGCTGGTGAACGCAGCAGGCCAGGCAGCATCTCTAGGAAGAGGTACAGTCGACGTTTCAGGCCGAGACCCTTCGTCAGGACTAACTGAAGGAAGAGCTAGTAAGAGATTTGAAAGTTGGAGGGGGAGGGGGAGATCCAAAATGATAGGAGAAGACAGGAGGGGGAGGGATGGAGCCAAGAGCTGGACAGGTGATTGGCAAAAGGGATACGAGAGGATCATGGGACAGGAGGCCCAGGGAGAAAGACAGGGGGAGGGGGGAACCCAGAGGATGGGTAAGTGAGAGGGACTGAGAGGGACAGAGGGAGAAAAGGGAGACAGAGGAAAAAGAATGTGTGTATAAAAATAAATAAATAAATAACGGATGGGATACGAGGGGGAGGTGGGGCATTAACGGAAGTTAGAGAAGTCAATGTTCATGCCATCAGGTTGGAGGCTACCCAGGCGGAATATAAGGTGTTGTTCCTCCAACCTGAGTGTGGCTTCATCTTTACAGTAGAGGAGGCCATGGATAGACATATCAGAATGGGAATGGGACGTGGAATTAAAATGTGTGGCCACTGGGAAGTCCTGCTTTTTCTGGTGGACAGAGCGTAGGTGTTCAGCGAAACGATCTCCCAGTCTGCGTCAAGTCTCGCCAATATATAGAAGGCCAGATTGGGAGCACCGGACGCAGTATATCACCCCAGCCGACTCACAGGTGAAGTGTCGTGTCACCTGGAAGGACTGTCTGGGGCCCTGAATGGTGGTAAGGGAGGAAGGGTAAGGGCATGTGTAGCACTTGTTCCGCTTACAAGGGTAAGTGCCAGGAGGGAGATTGGTGCCCCACCTCCCCCTCGTACCCCATCCGTTATTTTATATATATACACACACACACATTCTTCTCTCTCTGTCTCCCTTTTCTCCCTCTGTCCCTCTCACTATACCCCTTGCCATCCTCTGGGTTTCCCCCCCTTCCCCCTTTCTTTCTCCCTAGGCCTCCTGTCCCATGATCCTCTCATATCCCTTTTGCCAATCAACTGTCCAGCTCTTGGCTCCATCCCTCTCCCTCCTGTCTTCTCCTATCATTTCGGATCTCCCCTCCCCCTCTCAAATTTCTTACTAGCTCTTCTTTCAGTTAGTCCTGACGAAGGGTCTTGGCCTGAAACGTCGATTGTACCTCTTCCTAGAGATGCTGCCTGGCCTGCTGCGTTCACCAGCGATATTTATGTGTGCTGCTTGAAATTCCAGCATCTGCAGATTTCCTCGTGTTTGCAAACTTATCACCCAAAATGTCTATAAATGTAGAACTTGAGCATCTTTTTTAGAAAATACTAGCCTGTTCACCATAATCTCTTCAACTGAATTCAATGGCTCCTATTACACAATATTTCTCCAAACTTTACTGATTCTGTAATCCTCCTCCCAACCGTTCCTATGTCAGGATGTTCAGGACAAGTTCCCTCCTCTCTCAGACCCTCGATATCTGACTGTTCCTAGTCCCAGGGGATGCTCTTCCTCCTCCTAATTCCAAAGGGTGGTCTACTTTGTCCCAGTGCTGGAATCCACTCCTGCTGCCAGCACCTCAACTACTGCCAACCAATCACAGCACTCAGAAGTCTGTGACATCAGGATCATTGACCTATCGTACTTCTCAATGCAGCTGATCCTGCCCCTCAACAACCCCTCCCGTTTTCCACTCCCACCCCAGCCTTAAGAATTCCTAGACTGCAGTTTTTTTGGTTCACAATACAAGATACTGAAGAAGGAACAGATGTTTTTTTGGCAGGACTTTTAGCGGAACCTTTTTTTTTAAAGTGATAAACTGTTTCTTTTTAAAGCACTTAAATTATGTGACCCAACCTCATGATTTTACAGCTATGATACGATCAGAAACAGAACAGAGAGTCCCACTGATTTGTTTGCTTGGCGGCTTCCTCCCAGCATCAGTTCTTGACCCTACTGTGATCTGTCCTTGTCTCACAGGGGGCTCAGCTTCTGAAGCCGCCTCCCCTCCTCAGGAATATCAATGTCCACTGTGCACCACAGAAGAGAGCTAAACTGAGCATCGGAACTCAGGAGGACACGTAGAAGGGAGCCCTAGGCCCATCCAAGCACCTCAGCGTTTGCTGTCCGCATGTCAATTGCCAGATGAGCCCTAATCTGCATGCACCAAGAATGTTGTGGGTGAGGGAAGGTGTCAAACTCGGCTCAGACAGCAGCCCTCTAGTCCTCAGATCTGGGAGTTCAAATCCCGCTACAGAAATGTGAGTGGATAACCTAGAATGATCTTTAAAATACTAAACATCCAATGCACTCTCCTTTGAACGACATGTACATATGAAACACAAATGGGGACCAATAGTATTCTTTAGCACAGTATCACTGAAACATTTCATCACAGAGTTGGCTGTGAGAATTTGGGATTGAGTTTGCCAACCTAATAACAGTGTCAGAGTCACAGAGAGTAGAGTAGGACAAAGCCATACTAACCAGTATGCCAAGTGAGCTAGTTTCATTGCCTGCATTTGGCCCACGTTCCTCTAAATCAGGGGTTCTTAGCCTTTTTTTATGCCATGGACACTTTTGGCAGTCTGGTGAAGCCTAGGGACCCCTTCTCAGAACAAAGTATTTAAATATATAAAATAAAATATACAGGATTGCAAAAGAAACCAATTACATTAAAATAGTTATCAAAATATTAAAAATCAAATTTGTGGTATAGTAATATAATCATAATGCTAAAGTTCAGTTAGGGTGCAGTGAAAATAAAGATGTTAATTTTTCCCTAAGTTCATGGACCTCCTGAAATCTACCTACCCTTGCTCTAAACTATTCCTATCCGTGTACACACCCAAATATCTTTTGAATGTTGCTATTGTATCTGCCTCTACCACAACCTCAGGCAGCTGGCTCCTCTGGGCGAAGAAGATTTCCCTCAGGTTTCTTTTAATAATTCCCCTTTCACTTTAGACTTTAAAACAAAGGAAGAGAATTAGGCCATTTGGCCCATCAAGTTAGCTCTGCCATTTGGTCCTGGCTGATTTATTATACCTCTCAACCCCATTCTCATGCCTTTTGCCAAGAACCTATTAACCTCCGCTTTAAATATTATCCAATGACTTGGCCTCCACAGCCACCTGTGGCAATGAATACCACAGAATCACCACCCTCTGGCTAAAGAGATTCTCCCTCAACTCTGGTCTAAAGGGATGTCCTTCTATCTCTAGGCTGTGCCTTCTCAAGCCAATTCAAGTCAAGTTTACTGTTATTTAAATATATTCCCATATATAACATATATAACCATAGAAACAAGACAGTTCTT